>NC_135881.1:122525194-122917747 GCF_964194155.1 Cetorhinus maximus | reverse complement strand
ACACACTCGATCGCTCCCTCCCACACACTCGCTCGCTCCCTCCCACACACTCGTTCGCTCCCTCCCACACACTCGCTCGCTCCCTCCCACACACTCACTCCCTCCCACACACTCACTCACTCCCTCCCACACACTTACTCAGTCCCTCCCTCCCACAGACTCACTCACTCGCTCACTCCCTCCCACGCACTCACTCACTCACTCCCTCCCTCCCACACACTCACTCACTCCCTCCCTCTCACACACTCGCACACTCTCTCCCACACACTCACTCACTCACTCCCTCCCTCCCACACACTCACTCACTCCCTCCTACACACTCACTCACTCGGTCACTCCCTCCCATACACTCACTCACTCGCTCTTTCCCTCCCACACACTCACTCACTCCTTCCCTCCCACAGACTCACTCACTCGCTCACTCCCTCCCACACACTCACTCACTCCCTCACTCCCTCCTACACACTCACTCACTCGCTCCCTCCCTCCCACATACTCACTCACTCGCTAACTCCCTCCCACACATTCACTCACTCTCTCCCTCCCTCCCACACATTCACTCACTCGCTTCCTCCCTCCCACACATTCACTCACTCGCTCCCTCCCTCCCACACACTCACTCACTCGCTCCATCCCTCCCACACACTCACTCACTCGCTCCCTCCCTCCCACACACTCACTCGCTCCCTCCTTCCCACACACTCACTCACTCGCTCCCTCCCTCCCACACACTCACTCGCTCCCTCCCTCCCACACACTCACCCACTCTCTCCCACACACTCGCACACTCCCTCCCACACACTCACTCACTCACTCCCTCCCTTCCACACACTCGCTCACTCCCTCCCACACACTCACTCACTCACTCCTTCCCTCCCACAGACTCACTCACTCGCTCACTCCCTCCCACACACTCACTCACTCCCTCACTCCCTCCCACACACTCACTCACTCGCTCCCTCCCTCCCACATACTCACTCACTCGCTAACTCCCTCCCACACATTCACTCACTCGCTCCCTCCCTCCCACACACTCACTCACTCACTCGCTCCCTCCCTCCCACACACTCACTCACTCACTCGCTCCCTCCCTCCCACACACTCACTCACTCGCTCCCTCCCTCCCACACACTCACTCACTCGCTCCCTCCCTCCCTCCCACACACTCACTCACTCGCTCCCTCCCTCCCACACACTCACTCACTCGCTCACTCCCCCCCACACACTTGCTCACTCCCCCCCGCACACTCGCTCACTCCCGCCCACACACTCCCTCACTCCCTCCCACACACTCGCTCACTCCCTCCCACACACTCGCTCACTCCCTCCCACACACTCCCTCACTCCCTCCCACACACTCGCTCACTCCCTCCCACACACTCGCTCACTCCCTCCCACACACTCGCTCACTCCCTCCCACGCACTCGCTCACTCCCTCCCACGCACTCGCTCACTCCCTCCCACGCACTCGCTCACTCCCTCCCACGCACTCGCTCACTCCCTCCCACGCACTCGCTCACTCCCTCCCACGCACTCGCTCACTCCCTCCCACGCACTCGCTCACTCCCTCCCACGCACTCGCTCACTCCCTCCCACGCACTCGCTCACTCCCTCCCACGCACTCGCTCACTCCCTCCCACGCACTCGCTCACTCCCTCCCACGGACTCGCTCACTCCCTCCCACCCACTCGCTCACTCCCTCCCACGCACTCGCTCACTCCCTCCCACGCACTCGCTCACTCCCTCCCACACACTCGCTCACTCCCTCCCACACACTCGCTCACTCCCTCCCACACACTCGCTCACTCCCTCCCACACACTCGCTCACTCCCTCCCACACACTCGCTCACTCCCTCCCGCACACTCGCTCACTCCCTCCCGCACACTCGCTCACTCCCCACCGCACACTCGCACACTCCCTCCCACACACTCGCACACCCCTCCCACACACTAACTCACTCCCTCCCACACACTCACTCACTCCCTCCCACACACTCACTCACTCCCTCCCACACACTCACTCACTCCCACACATTCACTCACTCACTCCCTCCCACACACTCACTCAGTCGCTCACTCCCTCCCACACACTCACTCACTTTCTCCCTGCCTCAGCCTCACTCACTCACTCACTCCCTCCCACACACTCACTCACTCACTCCCTCCCACACACTCACTCCCTCCCACACACTCACTCACTCGCTCCCTCCCTCCCACACTCACTCACTCACTCGCTCCCTCCCTCCCACATATTCACTCACTCGCTCCCTCCCTCCCACACACTCACTCACTCGCTCCCACCCTCCCACCAACACATTCACTCACTCGCTCCCTCCCTCCCTCCCACACATTCACACACTCGCTCATTCCCTCCATCTCACACACTCACTCACTCCATCCCTCCCACACACTCACTTACTCATTCCCTCCCTCCCACACACTCACTCACTCATTCCCTCCCTCCCACACACTCACTCACTCACTCCCTCCCTCCCACACACTCACTCACTCGCTCCCTCCCTCCCTTCCACACACTCACTCACTCCCTCCCTCCCACACACTCACTCACTCACTCACTCCCTCCCTCCCACACATTCACACACTCGCTCATTCCCTCCCTCTCACACACTCACTCACTCCATCCCTCCCACACACTCACTTACTCATTCCCTCCCTCCCACACACTCACTCACTCACTCCCTCCCTCCCACACACTCACTCACTCGCTCCCTCCCTCCCTTCCACACACTCACTCACTCCCTCCCTCCCACACACTCACTCACTCACTCACTCCCTCCCTCCCTCCCACACACTCACTCACTCACTCGCTCCCTCCCTCCCTTCCACACACTCACTCACTCAGTCACTCGCTCATTCCCTCCCACACACTCGCTCACTCACTCCCTCCCACGCGCTCACTCACTCCCTCCCACGCGCTCCCTCACTCCCTCCCACGCGCTCCCTCACTCCCTCCCACGCGTTCCCTCACTCCCTCCCACGCGCTCCCTCACTCCCTCCCACGCGCTCCCTCACTCCCTCCCACGCGCTCCCTCACTCCCTCCCACGCGCTCCCTCATTCACTCCCACGCGCTCCCTCACTCACTCCCACGCACTCCCTCACTCACTCCCACGCGCTCCCTCACTCACTCCCACGCGCTCCCTCACTCACTCCCACGCGCTCCCTCACTCACTCCCACGCGCTCCCTCACTCACTCCCACGCGCTCCCTCACTCACTCCCACGCGCTCCCTCACTCACTCCCACGCGCTCCCTCACTCACTCCCACGCGCTCCCTCACTCCCTCCCACGCGCTCCCTCACTCCCTCCCAGCCGCTCCCTCACTCCCTCCCACGCGCTCCCTCACTCCCTCCCACGCGCTCCCTCACTCCCTCCCACGCGCTCCCTCACTCCCTCCCACGCGCTCACTCCCTCACTCCCACGCGCTCACTCCCTCACTCCCACGCGTTCACTCCCTCACTCCCTCACTCCCTCCCACGCGCTCACTCCCTCACTCCCTCCCACGCACTCACTCCCTCACTCCCTCCCACGCACTCACTCCCTCACTCCCTCCCATGCACTCACTCCCTCACTCCCACGCACTCACTCCCTCCCACGCACTCACTCACTCACTCCCTCCCACGCACTCACTCACTCACTCCCTCCCACGCACTCACTCACTCACTCCCTCCCACGCACTCACTCACTCACTCCCTCCCACGCACTCACTCACTCACTCCCTCTCACGCACTCACTCACTCCCTCCCTCCCACGCACTCACTCACTCACTCCCTCCCTCCCACGCACTCACTCACTCACTCCCTCCCTCCCACGCACTCACTCACTCACTCCCTCCCACGCACTCACTCACTCACTCCCTCCCACGCACTCACTCACTCACTCACTCCCTCCCTCTCACGCACTCACTCACTCACTCACTCCCTCCCACGCACTCACTCACTCACTCCCTCCCTCCCACGCACTCACTCACTCACTCCCTCCCTCCCACACACTCACTCACTCCCTCCCTCCCACGCACTCACTCACTCACTCCCTCCCTCCCACGCACTCACTCACTCACTCCCTCCCTCCCTCCCACGCACTCACTCACTCACTCCCTCTCACGCACTCACTCACTCCCTCCCACGCACTCACTCACTCCCTCCCACGCACTCACTCACTCCCTCCCACGCACTCACTCACTCCCTCCCACGCACTCACTCACTCCCTCCCTCCCACGCACTCACTCCCTCCCACGCACTCACTCACTCCCTCCCACGCACTCACTCACTCCCTCCCACGCACTCACTCACTCCCTCCCACGCACTCACTCACTCCCTCCCACGCACTCACTCACTCCCTCCCACGCACTCACTCACTCCCTCCCACGCACTCACTCACTCCCTCTCACGCACTCACTCACTCCCTCCCACGCACTCACTCACTCCCTCCCACGCACTCACTCACTCCCTCCCACGCACTCACTCACTCCCTCCCACGCACTCACTCACTCCCTCCCACGCACTCACTCACTCCCTCCCACGCACTCACTCACTCCCTCCCACGCACTCACTCACTCCCTCCCACGCACTCACTCACTCCCTCCCACGCACTCACTCACTCCCTCCCACGCACTCACTCACTCCCTCCCACGCACTCACTCACTCCCTCCCACGCACTCACTCACTCCCTCCCACGCACTCACTCACTCCCTCCCACGCACTCACTCACTCCCTCCCACGCACTCACTCACTCCCTCCCACGCACTCACTCACTCCCTCCCACGCACTCACTCCCTCCCTCCCACACTCACTCCCTCCATCCCAAACTCACTCCCTCCCTCCCACACTCACTCCCTCCCTCCCACACTCACTCCCTCCCTCCCACACTCACTCCCTCCCTCCTACACACACTCACTCCCTCCCACACACACTCACTCTCTCCCACACACACTCACTCCCCCCCTTCCACAGACACCCGCTCCCTCCCAACACACACTCACTCCCTCCCACGCATACACTCATTCCCTCCCTTCCACGCACACTCACTCCCTCCCACTCTCACTCACTCACACTCTGTCTCTCCCACAACCCCCCAGGGCAGCGAGTCTTTTCATCTCACCACGCACCGCTCACGCAATCGCATCCAGCATCTCCTGGCCCAGCAGCGAGTCTCTCCTTCCTCCATCCAGCCCAGCCCGACATGGAGTGACCCTCCCCTACTCCTACCTGGCTCTGCCCAGCACAGAGCGAGTCTCTCCTTACCCCATCCGCCCTGGCCTGGAATGAGTCTCTCCCTCCCCACCCAGCATGGCCTGGCTGAGAGTCTCACCTTCCCACACCTGACCCAGCCCAGCATGGCCTGGCTGAGAGTCTCACCTTCCCACACCTGACCCAGCCCAGCATGGCCTGGCTGAGAGTCTCACCTTCCCACACCTGACCCAGCCCAGCATGGCCTGGCTGAGAGTCTCACCTTCCCACGCCTGACCCAGCCCAGCATGGCCTGGCTGAGAGTCTCACCTTCCCACACCTGACCCAGCCCAGCATGGCCTGGCTGAGAGTCTCACCTTCCCACACCTGACCCAGCCCAGCATGGCCTGGCTGAGAGTCTCACCTTCCCACACCTGACCCAGCCCAGCATGGCCTGGCTGAGAGTCTCACCTTCCCACGCCTGACCCAGCCCAGCATGGCCTGGCTGAGAGTCTCACCTTCCCACACCTGACCCAGCCCAGCATGGCCTGGCTGAGAGTCTCACCTTCCCACACCTGACCCAGCCCAGCATGGCCTGGCTGAGAGTCTCACCTTCCCACACCTGACCCAGCCCAGCATGGCCTGGCTGAGAGTCTCACCTTCCCACACCTGACCCAGCCCAGCATGGCCTGGCTGAGAGTCTCACCTTCCCACGCCTGACCCAGCCCAGCATGGCCTGGCTGAGAGTCTCACCTTCCCACACCTGACCCAGCCCAGCATGGCCTGGCTGAGAGTCTCACCTTCCCACACCTGACCCAGCCCAGCATGGCCTGGCTGAGAGTCTCACCTTCCCACGCCAGACCCAGCCCAGCATGGCCTGAATCTCTCCGTCCCCCAGCTGGCACACTGCAGTCTCTCTCTTTCACTCTCTCCTCAGTTCTTCTGTTTTGGGAGCCTACTGGCTGACACCAGTGCTTCTCTCTCACATTTGCTGCTGATAAGCTCACTCATGAGCCTATCAGCAGCAAATGTGGGGGAGGGACAGCCTGTGACTGGAGGAGCAGTTGCTTTAAGATTCTTCCACCGCACCTATTGACATTTTGAAAACTACCTCCAGGGCTACATAGGGGGCTTCGCAGGCTGCATCCGGCCTATGGGCTGACATTGGACAAGCCTGATCTAATGAGAAAGGTCTAATTAATAACCTTGCTGTAAAGGACCCATTAGGAAATAGTGACCATAATATGATAGAGTTTTACATTAAGTATAAATGTGATGTAGTTCATCCTGAAACTAAATCTGAACAAAGGAAATTGTGGAGGTATGAGGGGCAAGTTGGCTATGGTGGATTGGGAAAATACATGAAAGGATTTGACAGTAGACGGGCACTGGCTAGCATTTAAAGAAGTATTATAACAAAAATACATTTCTCAAAGACAAAATCCCAACAGGGAAGGTGAACCAACCGTGGCTAACATAGGAAGTTAAAGGTTGCATTAGACCAAAGGAAATGGTTTATAAGGTTGCCAGAAAAATTGATAAGTCCACTTGGGAGCAATTTAGAATCCAGCAAAAGATGAGCAAAGGATAAACTGATAAAGAAAGGTACAAAAGAATTTGAATGCAAGCTAGCGAGTGACATGTAGGTATGTGAAAAGGAAAAGATTAGCAATGATAAATGTGGTTCATCAAAAGTGGAGACAGGAGACTTTCTAATGGAGAATAGGGAAATGGTGGAAAAGTAAACATTTACTTTGTGTTTGTCTTCATGGAGGAAGATACAGAAAATCTCCCTGAAATGCTAGTGAGCCAAGAGACTTGTGAAAATGAGGAACTGAAAGAAATTAATATTAATAAAGAGTTAGTACTCAAAAAAATAATTGGATTGAAGGTTGATATATACCCTGGACCAGCTGAGCTGCATCCCAGAGTATAGGAGGAAGTGGCTGTCGAGGTAGTGGATGCATTGGTGGTTATCTTTCAAAAATTCTATAGATTCTGTAAAGATTCCTGCAGACTGGAAAGTAGCAAACATAACCTCACTATTTAAGAAAGAAGGAAGAGAGAAAACTGAGAACTACAGACCTATTAGTTTGACATCAGTAGTAGGGAAAATGTTAGAATCTATTATAAAGGATGTGATAACTGGACACATCGAAAATAATGGCCTGAATCTTCTGGTCGGCGAGTGGGGGGTGGGCCCCGCTTGCCGACAGGTAAAATGATGTGTGGTGACATTGGGCATGCGTCCTGACATCACCACGCGTCATTCCAATCTTCAGTTCAGCGGGCGCATACCGGATTCAGCTGCGTGCCCGCCGAACTATCAAAGGCCTATTAAGGCCATTTAACAAATAATTAACTGATTGTCTGGGCTGCCTGTCCAGCATTAAGGTTGTCGGGCAGGTGAAGAGCCCAGGCAGCCTTTGCATTTCTCATGAAACCTCATCCATGGGCGGGATGGGATTTCACAAAGGGTTTATAAATTAAATAAAATTTTTAATTAAAATTCATTGACATGTCCCAGCTCACTGTCACATGAGGGGACAGGTCTGAATAATTTTTTCTATTTTCTTTTAAAGTTTTCATAATGAAATTAATCTCCCTGAGGCAATTCCATGTACGAAAGAGCGCAGGCCGCGACTTTCCCACCTCCCCCTCCCGTACAGGGAGCACACAGCGCTTCCGGGTGCGCATCACACTGGGCAGGCCTTAATTGGCCCGCCCACGTAAAATGGTGGCACGCAGCCAATCGCAGGCGGCGATTGGCTGCGTGCCCACCCGTGCCCGCTCCCACCCAGCCTGCACAATGGGGAGAAAATTCTCCCCAATGATATGATTGGGCTGAGTCAACATGGATTTATGAAAGGGAAATCATGTTTGACAAACCTGTTGGGATTTTTTGAGGATGTTACTTGTAGCGTAGATAAAGGAGAACCAGTGGATGTGGTGTATTTGGATTTTCAGAAGGCTTTCAATAAGGTCCGACACAGGAGGTTAGTAAACAAAATTAGAGCATATGGCTTTGGGGGTAATAACTGCTATGGGTTGAGGATTGTTTAACGGACAGAAAACGAAGAGTAGGAATAAAAAGTCATTCTCAGGATGGTAGGCTGTTACTTGTGGGGTACCACGAGGATCAGTGTTGGGCCACAGCTGTTCACACTCTATGTAAATGATTTGGATGTGAGGGCCAAATGTGATATTTCCAAATTTGCTGATGACACAATACTAGTGGGAATGTGAGTTGTGAGGAGGATGCAAGGAGGCTTCAAGGGGATTTGGACAGGCTAAGTGAGTGGGCAAGAACATTGCAGATGGAATATAATGTGAATAAGTGTGAAGTTATCCACTTTGGTAAAAGAAACAGAAAGGCAGAGTATTTCTTAAATGGCGAGAGTTTGGGAAGTGGTGATGTTCAAAGGGACCTGGGTATTCTTGTTCATGGCTCACTAGAAGCTAGAATGCAGGTGCAACAACAATTAGGAAGGCAAATAGTATGTTGGTCTTCATTGCAAGGGGATTTGAGTTCAAGAGTAAAGAGGTTTTGCTGCAATTGTATAGAACCTTGGTGAGACTGCATCTGCAGTATTGTGTACAGTTTTGGTCTCTTTATCTAAGGAGGGATATACTTGCCATAGAGGGAGTGCAGCAAAGGTTCACCAGACTAAACTCTGGGATGGCGGGATTGTCTTATGAGGAGAGATTGAGGAAACTGAACCTGTATTCTTTAGAGTTTTGAAGAATGAGAGGTGATCTCATTGAAATTTACAAAACTCTTACATGGTGTGACAGGGTAGATGTGGATAGGAAGATTCCCCTGGTTGGTGAGTCTAGAACCAGGGGACACAGTCTCAGAATAAGAAACAGGCCATTTATGACTGAGGTGAAGAGGAATTTCCTCACTCAGAGGGTGTTGAATCTTTGGAATTCTCTACACCAGAGGGCTGTGGAAGCTCAATCAGTGAGCTTGTTCATGGATTTCTGGATCCTAATGTCATCAAGGGATATGGGAAGAGGGGAGGAAATGGCGTGGAAGTACATGATCAGCCATGATCTGTGTGAATGGAGGAGCACACTCGATGGGCTGAATGGCCCACTGCTGCTCCTATTTCCTATGTTACTGATGGGTGAAGAGTGGCTTTCCTGATATCTTATAGTGGTCATGCACTATCTTGAAATAAAGTGGTACATTTTTTTGGTTAAACCCAGCATTTTTGGGATATACAATCAAATTATCCAACATTTCAATTTATGTAGAAATAATTCAACGATGGACTTTCAATGCAATTTCAGTGGCAAGAGATTTTGGCTGAAATTTGGAGTTTATGATTGCTTTGAATATGGCTGAGTAGAATGTACAAAACATAACTGTTGGAAGAAAAAAAATCTCAAATCGAGGAATTCTTTTTTAACCAGCATTGCTTCATTGGAAAGAATTTTCCCGTTGGTGTGTGGGCGGGTGGGGGGGGGGGGGGTGGGTGGGTGGTGGGGGGGGGGCGGGGTGGGGGGGGTGGGGCCCACTCACCGACACTGGGGGGGGGGGGGGGGTGCAGTGGGGGGGTGGTGGGGCCCACTCACTGACACGTAAAATGATGCGGGATGACATAGGGTGGAACTCCCGATTTCACCCTGCATCATTTTCATTCTCAGGTTGGCAGGGGCGCAGCCAAGTCAGCTGCGTGTTCACCGACCTGTCAATGGCCTATTGAGGCCATTGAGAAACTAATTAAAATCATTAATAGACCTGCCCATCCAACCTTAAGGTTGGCGGGCAGGTCGGGAGCCCTGGCAGGCTTCAGAAAAAGCATGAAATCTCATCCAGGGGCAGGGTGAGATTTCATGAGGGTATTTAAATTTTTAATAAAGGCTTCAAAAAAAGTTATGGACATGTCCCAACTCATGTGACAGTGACACATGAGGAGACATGTCAGGGAAATTTTATTTTTCTATTTTTATCATTTTTACTTTTGGAGCCGATCTCCCTGAGGCAGCACTTAGCCTCAGGGAGATGAATGCACTCTTTCGTGCATACGTGCGAAAGAGCACACTCTTGGCTCAGGGAATCCGCCCCCCCCCCCCACCGGCCCGCACAGGGAGCACATAGCGCTCCCTGGTGAACGTCACACTGGGCGGGCCTTAATTGGCCCAGCCACGTAAAATGGCGCCGCTCCCCCGATTAGGGGCGCCGATCGGAGGTGTGCCTCCACGCGCCCACTCCTGAACTTACCCCACAATGGGGGCACAATTCTGCCCTTGCATTTATATAGTGATTTTCATGACCACGGACATCTCAAACCACTTTACATCCAATGAAGTACTTTTGAAGTTTAGTCACTGCAATGAAGGAAACGCAGCAGCCAATATGTGCTTAGCAAATTCTCACAAACAGCTATGTTATTCTTCTTTTTGTGCTCTCTGCTTGAAGGCAAGTCCAACCCACAGCACTGCGATCAATGTGATAATGACCAGATAATCGATTTTGTTTTGCGATTTTGATTACGACATGAATATTGGCCAGAACATCAGGAATAACTCCCCTGCCCTTTCTCAACTTAGCACCAGTGGATTGTTTACATCCCCCTGTGCAGCAGATGGGGCCTCTGTTTAATGTCTTATCTGAAAGACGATACCTCCAACAGTATGGTGCTCCTTCAGGCATGTACTGGAGAGACAGCCTTGATTTTTGTATTCAAGCCCTGGAGTGGGTCTTAAACCCAGAACCTTTTGAATTAGAGGTGAGAGTGCTACCAAGTGAGCTGATACTCAACAGTTATGTTTCTCAGGATTACTGTGTCTACACCCACTTGAGGACTTTTCTTTTACCCTACATCCCATTCTGGTTGAGACCCTGTTATCTCTTTGCTTCCATCGGTTATTTAGTTTAAACAGTTTCTAATTGCTGACTTAATGTTCCTCACAAACTTCTTAGTTCCTATTTGATTAAGATCATAAGACCATAGGACCATAAGACCTAGGAGCAGAAATTAGGCCATTCGGCCCATGGAGTCTGCTCCGCCATTCAATCATGGTTGATAAGTTTCTCAACCCCATTCTCCCACCTTCTCCCCGTAACCTTTGATCCCCTTACCAATCAAGAACCTATCTATCTTGGTCTTAAATACACTCAATGACCTGGCCTCCACAGCCTTCTGTGGCAATGAATTCCATAGATTCACCACTCTCTGGCTAAAGAAGTTTCTCCTCATCTCTGTTCTAAAAGGTCTTCCCTTTACTCTGAGGCTGTGCCCTCAGGTCCTAGTCTCTCCTACTAATGGAAACATCTTCCCCACATCCACTGTATCCAGGCCTTTCAGTATTCTGTAAGTTTCAATCAGATCCCCCCTCATCCTTCTAAACTCCATCGAGTATAGACCCAGAGTCCTCAAACGTTCCTCATATGTTAAGCCTTTCATTCCTGGGATTGTTCTCGTGAACCTCCTCTGGACCCTCTCCAGGGCCAGCACATCCTTCCTGAGACAAGGGGCCCAAAATTGCTCACAATATTCTAAATGTGGTCTGACCAGAGCCTTATAAAGCCTCAGCAGCACATCCCTGCTTTTATATTCTAGCCCTCTCGAAATAAATGCCAACATTGCATTTGTCTTCCTAACTACCGACTCAACCTGCAAGTTAACCTTAAGAGAATCCTGGACTAGGACTCCCAAGTCCCTTTGCACTTTAGATTTCTGAATTCTCTCCCCATTTAGAAAATAGTCTATGCCTCTATTCTTCCTACCAAAGTGCATGACCTCACACTTCCCCACGTTGTATTCCATCTGCCACTTCTTTGCCCATTCTCCTAACCTGTCCAAATCCTTCTGCAGCCTCCCCGCCTCCTCAATACAACCTGTCCCTCCACCTATCTTTGTATCATCTGCAAACTTAGCCAGAATGCCCTCAGTTCCTGCATCTAGATCATTAATGTATAAAGATGCAGCCCATCTCACCTATCTCAGTTCTTTTTATTATTATAAATAACTGTTGCAAGTTATTTCTTGGAAGTGAAGTTGTTGCTTTGACCACAGATTACCAGTCATCCATTAACATCCTTGGTTTTATTACTGAACTCCTCTTCTTTTTCTAACATTGGACGTATATCGGAGAATGCTACTTTGCAGTCCCTATCTTTGAGTTTTGAGCTAAACCTCATTTATATGCTTTTGACAAAGCCACCAAGTATACAGAGCACAGAAACAGGCCATTCAAACCTACAGATTCCTGCCAGTTTTTATGCTCTACACAAGCCGCCTCCCACTCATCTTCTTCTAACCCTATCAGCAAATGCTTCTATTCCTTTCTCCCTTGTGTGCTTATCTAGCTTCCCCTTAACACATCGTTGCGACTCACCTGAACTACTCGCTGCGGAACTGAGTTCCACATTCTAACCGCTCTCTTTGCTAAAGAAGTTTCTCCTGAATTCCCTATTGGATTTATTTGTGCCCATCTTATATGTCATTGAGGGCGCTGAGGGGTTGCAGATGTGCTGGTCCTCCGCCAACCTTGTGGCTTTCCTGCCTGTTAGAGAAACCTTCTCCTGTATGAGGGTGGTGTGGTGGGTCTGAGATGTGATGTGCAGATCACTGAATTCCTCCACTATCAACATCCTGGGGGTTACCATTGACCAGAAACTGAACTGGACTAGCCATATAAATGCTATGGCTACAAAAGAAGGTCAGAGGCTAGGAATCGTGCAACGAGTAACTCACCTCCTGACTCCCCAAAGCCTGCCCATCATCTACCAGGCACAAGTCAGGAGTGTGATGAGTGCAGCTCCCGCAACACTCAAGAAGCTTGCCACCGTCCAGGACAAAGCAGCCCGCTTGACTGACACCACATCCACAAACATTCACTCCCTCACCACCGACACACAGTAGCCGCAGTGTGTACCATCTACAAGATGCACTGCAGAAACTCACCAAGGCCCCTTGGACAGCACCTTCCAGACCCATGACCACTACCATCTAGAAGGACAAGGGCAGCGGATAGATGGGAACACCACCACCTGGAAGTTCCCATCCGAGTCACTCACCATCCTGACTTGGAAATATATCGCCGTTCCTTCACTGTCGCTGGGTCAAAATCCTGGAACTTCCCTCCTAAAAGCACTGTGTGTGTACCTACACCACAGGGACTGCAGCGGTTCAAGAAGGCAGCTCGCCACCATCTTCTCAAGGGCAATTAGGGATGGGCGATAAATGCTGACCCAGCCAGCGAAGCTCACATCCCGTGGATGAATAAATAAAAAATGATAGAGGGCAGAAGGTCAGTGTTTGTGTGTCAGTGTGCTTGAATGAGTGCCTGTCATAAATGAGTAGCTGTAGGTTTGGAAAGGCTTGTAGTGGTGTGTGTGTGCTTGGAATGATTTGTAGGGGGTTGAGGGGTTGGGGGCGGAGTGGGTCAGGGAGATTAAGGATGTTAGGGATGCTTTCTGAGTGCCACGGTGTGCTGTTGGGAGAGTGGTGCATTGAGCAGCATGAGTGGTGGCTGGTGTGGTGGGTCTGAGATGTGATGTGCAGATGCATTCCCTCACCTTGACAACACAAGTGAGGTCATTAAGCTTCTTTTAGCACTGCTGTCATGTCCTGCGTGTTATACTCTAAACAAAAGTATTTCAAAGTGATTATCCAGCAGTCTGCGGTGCATTAGTGTAGTTTCCATTTTATAGGGACTGCACCTTTAAAAAGGGAAGTCTAGATCATGTGGTTTGTTCAGAGTGCAACTACATTGAGGAGGTAATTTTGAGTTACAAACTGAAGCTTAGGCCAGAATTTTCGTGGCATGGGTTGAGTCTTGATGTCAGGGCCATTGTGGGTCCTGAGTCCACGCATGTGGCCAGTGGGACTGGGGTGGCAGTTGTCCCCATGGTGGTAAATTAATAAGCTGTCACTGGGCCCACCGTCTAATTTAGAGTGAGGGCCTGACCTTCCAGGTTTCCAGCCCAATCAGAGAGCGAGGCGGCCGCTGCTGAGGCTGCAAGGAGGAGGAATGGCCACTTCCATTTTTGCCCTTGCAAGAGAGGTAAAATGTATGTTCCTATGCCAAGCCCAGGCAAACAGGCCCTGGTGATTGTAGTCGGGTGACCCCTCCTTGAGCCATGGAGCCTCCGGTGATTGTCTCCCCGTGCCCCCAGGAAGCTGTTGGGAGGCTGCAACCATAGGGCTGGCAACCTCCCTAGGTGTTGGGGGGAGGGGGTCACTCCACCGTTGGAAAAGTGCTGGTGGCCCAGGAGGATGGCCCTCAGTTGGGCTTTTTAATGAGTTTATTAAAGAAACCAAGAAAACAATTAGGAAAGCAAAGAATAAAGCCATTAAACTATCAAGAAATTAAAAATAGCAAAACATTTTACAAGTACATAAAAAGGAAAAGAAAATCAGGATAGTGATAAGACCACAAAGGCAAATACAAGATAAACTCACAGTAATGACAGCGAAATACAGAAATATTGAATAATTACGTTACCTCTGTATTTACCACGGTGACTAACAAGGTGGGAATGATATTAAAAGATGATGATAAAAATTATATAAATTATATAAAAATGATATGTTATATAAAAAATATATCTAATATAGAAAAGAAGGGGATGTAATTGATAAACTAATTGCATTCATGCATATTAAAAAAATTTAGGGGAGAGATAGCAGAAGCATTAGTACATATATTGTCATGAACCCCCTAAAGATTGATAACATTTGAAAAGAGCTGAATTTCCAAGCAACTGACAGAAAGAACCAAAGGATAAGATTTCAAGTTTTTAGGCTTTTGCCCTGGCAAACAAGCTAAAAGCAACATAGATCAAACATTAATTAACAGGACCTAATGCATCAAGCTAACAAATGAATGTAAGCTTCGTATTAACGAACGAAAGCAACTGGAATATGTCTTCTGAAACTCTTTTGCTGTGCATCGCATTTTGGTAGATTTGTGCATCATAGGAATAGTCCCAAAGTCACTCCCAGCTCTCCAACAGGTTCTCTTCCCCCCACCATGCCAGGTCAAAACTTCCAGCATCCTTCAAATATCGTTCCACTCAGCTCACATTTTCCCAGGTACGATTACCACCAGCAAGGCATACCTTGACAACTCTCCATTCCTTAAAACTTCAAAATCCCCATCTGTTCCGCCCATTCCTTTGAACAAAAATTGAACTTTCACCAGCACCCTGCTTGGTTGATTGTACAAAGCAGCCTACCTGCTTCCCCACAGCAATAGCTTCTTTGTCTTCCTGTCTCAAACAGTAGCTGTTCTTTTTCTGTGAGATACTGTGAAAAGGTGTTAAAACTGGCACCTGAAACCTCAATGGGTTTCTGATGAGTTTCTTGCCCCATGGCAACCGGATCACATGGGCATGTCTCTGAGCGTATTTATCCAGAATTCTCAGTTTTACTTTTAGTTAAATGTACATTTCAAAATATAACAGTCTTGTAAATTCAACATTCATGACAATTTATATATTTGATGTGATCAGGCAGCTAATGTTGTTCCTATATATAAGAGAGATGGAATAAGTCCAGAGAATTACAGATAAGTTAGCTCACTGTCAGTTGTTAGAAAGATAATGGAATCTTTACTCAAAGATATAATATGAAAACTTGTAGAAACCAACAATGTAATAAAGACAAGCCAGCATATCTTTCAAAGGAGAAGGTCCTGCTTGGTGAGCCTTTTTGAATTATTTGAAGAAGTAGCACAAATTGTAGAGCCAATTAGTTCAGTTGCATCGAGTGTGGTGCGTAATAATGTCAGAGGAGTAGGTTCGTTCCTTGTACTAGATGAGGTAATTCTTGGGACTTGCCTCTTCTACTTGCCCCATTGTGACATCATGGCATCATTGAGCCATGATTAGCAAACCTTGGACAATGAAGATGCTACATGAAGAGAGGGGGATCACAAATAGCAGACAAGGATAATGGCAATAGATGCAATTTTATGAAGGCCTTCAATATAGTACCACAGAGTACACCATGACTAAGTTCAGATTATGTGGAGTCAGGGCACGTGTAACAGGAAGGTCATCAAGTTGACTACAAGAGAGGATATAGTTAACGGTAGCTACTCAGACTGGCAAAAGATGGGAAGTGATGTTCTACAGGAGTTGGTGTTGAGACCAATCTTGCTCACAATTTACATCAATAATTTGGAGTCACAAACTGGAAGTGCAATTTCAAAATGTTGCAATGATACTGAATTGAGGGATATGGTTAAAGAAGGAATGGAACAAACTGTAAGACATTCATAACCTTGCAGAATGGGCAAGCAGTTGGAAAATTAATTCAATATATGTAAATATGTGGTGCTCCATTTGGGCAGGAAGAATAAACAGACCACACACTCCTTGAAGACTAAATGGGGTAGAGAAGCAAATGGATCCAGACGTATACATTCACAATTCACTAAAGGTTAATTATACCATATAAAAAGCAAACTAAGCATTGGGGTTCATTTCTAGAGGAACAGAGTTGAAAAGCAGAGAAACTATGTTCACCTTGAATTGCACATTGATTAGATCACACTTGATTAGATCACAGTTGGAGAACTGTGCACATTTCTGGCCTCCGTATTAGCAAAAAGGATATAGAGGCATTGGGGAATGTGAAAAAAAAGATTCACAGGATGACGACAGAACTGAGAGGATATACTTCTCGGGAAAGGCTGTTCAGGCTGAGAAGGCTGAGCGGTGACCTTACCCAAAGAATGATAAGAATGTGCAAAGCGTTACCATGAGGAATAGCCGAGGTGGATAGCATAGATGCATTTAAGGGGAAGCTAGAAAAATACATGTGGCAGAAAAGAATTGAAGAATTTGTGGATAGGAATGGATGAAGAAAAGTGGGAGGGGGCTCGTATGCAGCATAAACGCCAGCATAGACCAGTTGGGTCAAATGGGCTGTTTCTGTGTTTTAGACTCAATGTAACAATATTTTGAAAAAGCACATTAAGGTTAAATAACATGATGAGCCCCATCCACTTTTTACTAACCTTCCCTTGCCATGCTTCCATCCCTCTGCTATAGGTTTTGCTGTACATCTAACTATTAAATCTAATACCACCCTATCCTGTGGACTCAAGGTTTTCAGTGACAGTGATCCTCCCTGGTCATTCTTCTATGGATGCTGATTATGCACCATCTTTTTTTTGGTGAGGTAAAGGTGCTTGTTTCTTTAAATTACTTTCCCTTGAGATTAGAGGAAACTCTCGTGATAAAGCAAAGTGAGTTGAGAGAGTGATTTTGAATAATGGTGCTTGGATGTTTGGAGAGATTGCCCTTTGTAGCGTTTCCCTCACATCAGGTGCTCAGAGAGAGAGAGAGAGACTGTGATAGATCTTGAGCTGAGTGAAGCTTAATGATTAGTAGAGGCTCATTTTTGCACTGCAGCCTTGAGTTACCTTAGCCACCTTTATGAGATATTGGGCCTCCCCCTGCACTGTGTGGCAGTTCTTTGGGTGGTGGAGGTTGCATTTTCTACCTCACCCACTGCCCTCCAGACAGTTCACAGCCATCCTTCATGGAGCCTCCTTTTCTCAGTGTCCACTCCTGACTCCTAGAAAATTAACCTCTTGGCTTTAACATTCACATCCCTTCATTAATTTCTCAATCTACTGTGTCTGCTTTGTATATGTGTTATTTTATAGAAAGACTTATATTTATATAGCACCTTACAGTCAATTAAGTTTTTTTGTTATGTAGGGCAGAATTTAATGTCCAGTTTGTGGGACCCATGGATGGAAGCAGGAATGGGCATAACGTCCTTTCCTGCCCACTCACAACTTCCAATCTCAATCACATGCTGTCCGGCCAGTTAACGGCTGATCAGTCGGACTTATAGCTGCAGATAGGCTCAGAGCAGGCTTGGAGATGGTGATAGGGGTGGGCTCAAGCCTGGAGGATGCTGCCAGTGGGAGGTTTAAATGGATGCTGGCAGTGTCAGTCTGCATAAAGTGGTGGGGGTGGGGAGGGGGTGCAGGTGCTCTGGAGGAGAAGGCCAAAGGGAGCAGAAGTAAGACAATGATGGAACTGCGGTAAGAGGGACTGGTGGGATCAGCCCCATTGCACCTGAGTAACTGTGAGCCACTGGAGGCTGAGAAGAGAAGCTTAACAGCTTGCAGAGAATCAAACTCGACCTTACTCCATCAGTAATGGCAGAGGAAGATACACAGGCAGTCCTATGGTTTAATGATGACTCCCTGTGCACCCTCCTCCAGGCTGTCAGTGAATGGCAAGATGTTCTCCTTCCATAGGATGGCAAGAGGAAGCCTTCCCATTTGACAAAAAAAGCCTAAGTGGAAGTAGCAGAGGTGTTCACTAGCTGTGGGGTCGTACTTAGGACCTGGTTGCAATGCAGAAAAAGTGTGAAAGACCTTCTACATTGTACAAGGATATAAACATAGAAACATAGGGTGGAATTTTCTGTCTCAGTTGGTGCCAGGCATCATGGCGGGAGTGAATGGACAATATGCAGGAAGGCCAAAAATCGGTTTCTTGCTGTCAAAAAACCAGTCTGCGATCATCCACACTGCTCGTCAATGGTGGACCGCGTTTCCTGCCACTGGACGTTGGGAACGTCATTTTAATACATCTGCATCTCATTATGAGCCCTGCTCGCCAAAATCATCCCCCAATGCTGGATTATCCGGGCACCTCGGTGTGATTGCTCGCCGACGTGTTTCACAACTGTACATAAGCAACGTGCACCTGGTGGGCTGCACTTAGCTCGGGACTACGAGGTTTGTTTGCCTACCTTGCTTCAGGCAGCACTCGTGGTCATCAGCGCCAGGATTCTCAGGCAGCTCCACATCACTTTTAGGAGGGCTCACAGGCAAGTCTCTACCTACCAGACCAGCCGTAAGATGGGGGTGGCTTTTCAATGGCTGCAGGGCTAGGGCTTACTTGGGGAAGGGGGAGAAGTGGCCTCAGGCAGGGAAGAGGCTGCAGGACAAGAGCTGTATTGAGAAAGTGCGGTATCCCAGGGCATGTGTGGGAGCACATGTTGATCTGTGCAAGTGGCCTCAAAATGGTGTGGGCTGAGGAGGCAGTCTCCAGAGGAGATGAGGCAAGATGGACATGTGAGGGTATGTGTATGAGAATGGGTGATGATGTCCCTTGAGCTGGCAGTGAGTGAGATGCCAGTGAATGTGTGATGGGTTTGTGAGTGTGTGAGTTTAGAATGATATGATGGTTATCTTACCCTGGCAGCATGAATTAGATCATTCATCCGTTTTCTGCACTAGATGACTGACCTCTTGTGTACAGTATTGGCACTGATCACCTCTGCCATCGCCTCCGAAGCCTGAGTGGAGAGACTGATGGGCCTCCTGCGGCCAGAGCAGGGGTAGAGGACATTGCGGCGGCCTCCACGGAGCCCAGAAAGCGTCCCAGGGATGCATCACTGAAATGGGGGTGCTGCACTCTTTGCTTTTGGGGCCATGTCTTCGTTAGTGCCTTCCTGGGCGGCTAGAATTGAGAAGTGTGTGCATGGCTGCAGTTTAAATATGACACCCAGTGTGAGGAAGCGGTGAGGTAATGGCATGGCAGGCAAATCAGAGGCTGCCTGCCAGTGAGGTGGTGTGTCCCCTGAGGCTGCATAATTAATGAGGCAGGAATGGGAAGATATGACGCGAAAGCCCGCCATTGCAGCCCACCCGCTACTGCACTTTGTGCAAATCTGGGATAATTCCACCCTAGAAAATAGGGGCAGGAGTAAGTCATTTGGCCCTTTGAGCCTGCTCCGCAATTTAATATGATCATGGCTGATCCTCTATCTCAACACCATACTCCCGCTCTCCCCATACCCCTTGATGCCTTAAGGGTCCAGAAATCTATTTCCCCCTTAAATATAGTCAATGACTTGGCCTCCACAGCCTTCTGTGGTAGAGAATTCCATAGGTTCACCACCCTCTAAGTAAAGAAATTTCTCATCTCAGTCCTGAATTGCCTACCCTGTATCCTGAGACTGTGACCCCTTGTTCTCCAGTGAATACAGGCCTAGTCGGCCCAATCTCTCCTCATCCAAAAATCCTGCCATCACAGGAATCAGTCTGATGAACCTTTGCTGCACTCCCTCTATGGCAAGTATATCCTTTCTTAGGTAAGGAGGCCAAAACTCCAGGTGTGGTCTCACCAAGGTCCTGTACAGCTGCAGTAAGATTTCCTTGCTCCTGTACTCAAATCCTTTTGCAATGAAGACCAACATACCATTTGCCTTCCTAACTGCTTGCTGCACCTGTATGCTTACTTTCAGTGACTGGTGTATAAGGACACCCAGGACCCGTTGTACATCTAGATTTCCCAACCTATCACCATTTAAATAATACTCTGCCATTCTGTTTTTCCTACCAAAGTGGATAACTTCACACTTATCCACATTATACTGCATTTGCATTATATTTGCCCACTCACTTGTCCAATTCACCGTGAAGCCTTTATACATCTTCCTCACCACCGAGTGAGAAAGCTAACTGTCACTGTGCTTGTACAACCATGGGAAGGTTTGCATATGGTAGGCTTGAGAGGTATCTTCCAGAGGTGGATGTAGGTGGGTGTGGCTTTCAAGTTCCTCTCCAAGCCACACACTATCCTGACTTGGAACTATATCGCTGTTCCTCCACTGTCACTGGTTCAAAATCCTGGAACTCCCTTCCTAACTCCCTTCCTGGCAGCACTGTGGGTGTGCATCACATGGACAGCAGTAGTTCAAGAAATAGCTCACCACCAGCTTCTCAAGGTCAATTAAGGATGTGCAGTAAATGCGGGCCTAGACATCGAAGCCCACATCCCGCAAAAGAATACATTTTTTAAAAGCACAAACGTCGATGATCAAAACAGGATGGAGTTTATAGTATGTGCTCAGGACTATTTGCTACATCAGCACATTATAAATGCATGATGAAAGACAACAAATTGGGCCTAGACTGTGTGCATTAGCAGTCTCTTCAATTGGAGAAGGTGAGGGGTTTGGATCCATGGCCAATTGTCACATTCCTCCCAGCAGGATTTACTGGATAATGATCAGTATCAGAATACTGAATGATTTTTTGTTTCACCTCCCTAGCCTGGAGGCACTACTAATTATATGGCCTCGATTACTATTTTGGTGGATATTATGTGACTGAATATAGGCTGTAGATTAATTTAATACTAATTTACCATCATGAGGAAACTGGAATTTCTGATGTCTCACCTTGGTACTGATTAGAATGACTTTCCATTTTGTCACGAACAAACGAAATAGGAGCAGAAGAAGGCCATTCGACCCCTCGAGCCTGCTCCGCCATTCATGAAGATCGTGGCTGATTTGTTTGTGTTTCAAAGTCCACATTCCCATCTACTCCCGACAACCTTTGATTCCCTAGCCTAACAAGAATCTATCTCTACCTTAAAAATATTCAATGACCAACGTTATCCCGTGTCATTTTCCCCTCGACGAGTGGGCCCCGGCCCCAAATCGCCAAGGGGAAAATCCTGGCCAGAGAGTTCCAAAGTTGCACAACCCTCTGAGAGAATAAAATTTCTCCTCATCTCTCTCCTATAAGGGCAACTCCTAAGTTTAAAACAGTGTCCCCTAGTTCTGGACTCACCCACAAGAGGAAACATTCTTTCCATGCCCACCTTGTCAATACCATTCAGGATCTTGTATACTTCAATCAAGTCACCACCCCTCACTCTTCTAAACTCCAGTAGAAACAAGCCCACTCTGTCCGACCTTTCCTCATAAGACAACCTGCTCATTCCAGGTATCAATCTAGTAAACCTCCTCTGAGCCACCACCAACTAGTTTAAGATGATTAGAAGTTTAGGGGAAAACAGTATAAGTGTGCATTAGTTTTTAATGGGTAGAATGTCATTAATAGATTTGTTAATTTTCAGTTTGTACATCTTCGCCACACTATGAGCTCTTCCTTTATCTACTCCTTTTCCTTTATTTGCATCCTTGTCTTGTTGGTCATATAACCTTCTTCACTTCGATAAACCATCTTTGATTTTTTTAATCTACTATAGCCAAAGGATTTCTTTGAACAATTTGTTCACAGTCAATAAAATCTTCCCATAATTTCAGAAGAAATTGATTGAGTTAAAACTAGAAATTGTAACCATCTATTTAACTTAATTGCTATGGGTTATTTGATCACACACTTGCCATATATGAAGATGTGAACAGAGTTGCATACTTCTGCATTAAAAATCTGAATTCACAATGCTACCAACATCAGGGGGGAGAAAACAATTTTGGTTTTAGTTCTGCAATTATTATTTCAGAAGATCAGAATCTCCCAACCTCCTGTCTAAGAATTATGATCTCCTACTTTCTTGTGCTGGTAAATTCTCTCAGTATTTTAGAAATACAGATGCCTACAGCACAAAAGGAGGCTATTCAGTCCATCATCTCTGTGCCACCTCTTGGTACTGCAATCCAATACATATCTCATTTCCCTTCCTTTGCTTTTTTTTGTTTCAAATATTTATCAATTTTCCATTAAAAGGTGCAAAACTTTCTGCCTCAATCACTTCACATGGCAATGCTGTCCATGCAGTCAACAGAGCTAAGTAACGACATTTTTCCTATCCTCTCTCTTCATTTTTCTTAATTTTGTTCTTAAATGATGATCCCCTGATCAGTGAGTCGTTAGTCAGTGAGGACAGTCTTTCCCTATTCTTTATCAAACACTCCACAATTTTAAGAACCTTTATTAAATCTCTTCTTAGCTATCTCTTCTGCATTAGAAATAGTCCCAGTATCTCAAGCCTATCCTCAGAACTGTAGTTTTCTGTACCTGGTATTGAGTTGTTCCGGTGTTTACTAGGTAACTTGTTAAGAAATGCCAGGTAAGAAAGGCACCCAGAGTAGGACAGTATGTAGTCATTAAAACATTGATAAACAGTGATTCCTATTTAAAGTACATTCTGTTAATATGCATTGGAATCTACTTATATTTATCAGTGATTATGACTGAATTGAAATTTGCTCTTAAAATATTTTCACAATTACTTTTATTAAATATACCCAGGTCAAGAAATTCTGTTTGTAGTGAACTTCTGATCATAGATGTACTATAAAATAGGGATAAAAATCTGGTAATGTTTTCACAAATAATTTGCTGTACGTCAGTTATTAGTTGCCTCTCCAGGACTTGAACACAACAGTCCAGGCTGGCACTCGAGTGCAGCACCATCAAAAGTGCTGTCATTCAGATGAGGCATTAAACTAAGTCTTGGTCTGCCCTTTCTCTTCATGCAGCATCCTCGTTGTTGAAGGGTTGTTAATCATGGCTTATGCCATGATATCACTATAAGGCAAGGAAAGGTAGCAGGTCCCAAGAACTACCTCAGCTAGTACAGGGATTGAATCTGCACTGTTAGCATGATTCTGCACTACACTTAGGCCAACTCACTTAACTAACTCCCTCTTAGGAGGGTTCCCATGACACTATTTTGAAAAAGAGCAAAGGAATTGTGGTACCCTAGCCAATATTTATCCTCAACCAACGTCACAAGAAAAGGCAGATCAGCTGGTCATTATCACATTGCCATTTGTGGGATCTTGCTATGTACAATTAGCTGCTGCATTTCCTAAATTACTACAGTGACTACACATCAAAGGTACTTCAATGACTGCAAAGCACTTTGGGACACCAGTGGTCCTGAAAAGCACTATACAAATACAAGGGTTTGGTTTTCTTTAGTTACATTGACTGAGCCACTTGAATAAACCACTTTTTATTCATCCAAATTTTAATAAAAAAACATCAGTGAAAAATACTGATCTGTAACTTAGGGACTTAAAGAAATAATTATAATTAATAGTACTTAAAACATATATAAACACTTGCATAAATACTGCAATTTCACACAGTTCAATATTACCCAATATAAAACAAAAATAAATACATCCCAGTTTTTAAATATTATAAAGAATGGAGCAAATAAAATGAAAAATGAGTATAAATAGCATTGAACAATGTAAACCATATTCTCCAAGCAACTGCTAATGTTGCTGTAACAACTTCAGTTTACAATATTATTTAGTACAGTGCACTAATACAACATCACTTCTTTTGTAGAATAACCTTCATACTTCCTGATGAAAGATTGTTTGACCAAATGCTGAACTACAACGTTCATACACTGAAGCGGTTGCTGCTGTGCGCTTTACCACATTTTTAAGAGGTTTCAATGATGGTGGGATTGGCAGGAAGCTGAGCTGCCAAAGCGCCCTGTGCTCCGTTCTGTGTTCCGGGTAGATTCCAAAGCAAGTCAGCCATCCCTGGAACTGGATTCATGGCCAGTGCAGGCTAATGGAACCCAGCACAATTTAATCATCAACTTCTAACGTAAACAAGAGATTGAACGACTTCGGGGTGTAATGGAGAGGAAGAATTGTCGGTGGGTTTACCATTCGGTTTGGTTAGAACCCAACCAATCCTGCAGTGTTGTCACTATTCTTTCCCTGCACTACATCCACTTGTGAGCCCTTTTGGTCGTTAGGTAAATAAATAAATAAGCAAATAAATAAATAACATCAGTGCCTTGAAAAACTAGGCTCCTGTTCTACCAAATCTCGGAGTTAGCCCGTTGTTTCAGTTCAGGGACTCGATACCGCTGTCATGAAGCGAATGGCTCGGGCTGTTTTCTCGATGAATCTAGTGAAGTCTCGAAGAATGACATGCACTTTCACCTGTCGGTTCCAATCTGTACTTGACTCCAGGTCTGAGGCAGAAACCTCCAACTCGCTCTCACCAAGATCAGTGCTGCCAAACTCAGCATTTATCTGAAATAAAAGGAAACAGAATAGTTAGTGACTTGGGTTTTCAGATTAAATATATCCACTGACTGTCAGAGGCTACTTTAGTAACTGTTTCTGTGCACACTTACCTGGTTCATGACCAATTCAGCCAGGCGCTGGGTGCTGGAACGCATCCATGTCACTTGGTTATTTGAACTCGCGATGGTCGTTTCCACCAATAACAAAAAGGGCTGGTACTTCCGAAGGCCAGAGCCAATCGCTCTGAGGCAGGTTTCCTGAATGGAAGAAGTACAAACAATTAGCATGTATGCTTGCCACTGCATTCTCACCAGAATCACAGAATTGTTACAGCACAGAAGGACGCCATTCGGCCCATCGTGTCTGCACTGGCTCTCTGAATGAGCAATTCACCGAATGCCATTCTCCTGCCTTCTCCCTATAGCCCTGCAGACTGTTTCTTTTCAAATAATTATCTAATTCCCTCTTGAATGCTTCATTTGGACCTGCCTCCAACACACTCTCAGGCAGTGCATTCCAGACCCGAAGTTCTTTCTCATGTCACCTTTGCTTCTTTTACTAATTGCTTTAAATCTGTGCTCATTCGATCTCGATCCTTTCATGAGTGGGAACAGTTTCTCCCTATCTACTCTGTCTGGGCCCCTCATGATTTTGAATACTTCTATCAAGTCTCCTCTCATTCTCTTTTCTGCAAGGAAAAGGGTCCCAACTTTTCCAATTCATTTTCATAACTGAAGTTCCTCATTCCTGGAATCATTCTCATAAACCACTTCTGCACGCGCTGCAATGCCTTCACATCCTTCCTAAAATGCGGCACCCAGAACTGTACATAATACACCAACGAAGGCTGAACCAGTGCCTTATGCAATTTCAACATAACGTCCTTGCTTTTGTACTCTATGCCCCTATTAATAAAGCATAGGATACTGTATGCTCTATTAACCACTCTCTCAACCTGTCCTGCCACTTGCAATGACTTTTGCACATATACACCCAGGTCCCTCTGCTCCTGCATCCCCTTTAGAGTATTACCCCTTCTTTTATATTGTTTCCCCATGTTCTTCCCATCAAAATGCATTCACCTCATATTTCTCCGCATTGAACTTCATCTGCCACCTATCTGCCCACTCCACCAGCCTATGTCCTTTTGAAGTGCTACACTGTTCTCCTCATAGTTTACAATGCTTCCATATTTTGTATCGTCTGAAAATTTTGAAATTGTACCCTGCACACCAAAATCTAGATCATTAATATATTTCAAGAAAAGCAAGGGTCTCAATACCGACCCCTGGGGAACTCCACTACAAACCTTCCTCCAGCCCAAAAAATATCCATTGACCATTACTCTCTGTTTCTTGTCATTCAGCTAATTTTGTATCCAAGTTGTTCCTGTCCTTTTTATTACATGAGCTATAACTTATCTCACAAGTCTGTTGTGCGGCAAAATGCCTTTTGGAAGTCCATGTACACTACATCAACAGCAGTGCCCTCATCAACCCTTTCTGATACCTCTTTAAAAAATTCCAAGTTAGTTAAACATAATTTTCCCTTAAGGAATCCATGCTGGCTCTCCTTAATTAACCCACATATGTCCACGCGACAATAAATTCTCTCCTGAATTATTGTTGCTAGAAGTTTCCCCACCAGTGAAGTTAAACTGACTGGTCTATAGTTGCTGGGCTTATCTTTACACCCTTTTTTGAACAAGGGCATAATGTTTGCAATTCTCCAGTCTTCTGGCACCACTCCTGAATCTAAGTAAGATTGAAAAATTATGGCCAGTGCCTCTGCAATTTCCGATCTCACTTCCCTCAGTATCCTTGTGTGCATCTCATCCGGTCCTGGTGCCTTGTCCAGTTTAAGCACTGACACCCTATCCAATATCTTTTCCTTATCAATTTTAAACCCTCCTAGTGATTGAATTTCCTCCTCTTTCACCATGGTCTGTGTAGCATCTTCTTCTTTGGTAAAGACAGATGCAAAATATTCATTTAATGCCACAGCCATGCCCCTGCCTCCATGTGTAAATCCCCTTTTTGGTCCTTTATCAGCCCTACTCCTTCTTTCACCACCCTTTTAGTATTTATATGCCTATAGAAGACTTTCAGATCCCCTTTTATGTTAATTGCCAGTCACTTTTCATACTTCCTCTTTGTATCTCTTACTTGCTTTTTCACCTCCCCTCTGAGCCTTCTGTATTCAGCCTGGTTCTCAATTATATTTTCCATCTGATACCTGTCATAAGCACAATTTTTCTTCTTTATCTTAATTTCTATCTCCTTTTCATCCAGGGAGCTCTGGATTTGTTTGCCCTACCTTTCCCTTTTGAGGGAATATACCTTGACTGTGTCCGAATGATCTCTTCATTGAAGGTAGCCCATTGTTCAGCTACAGTTTTTCCTGCCAACCTTTGACTTCAATTTATTCAGCCCAATCCGTTCTTATCCCATTTAAGTTAGCTTTCTCCCAGTTAATTATTTGTACCGTGGATTGTTCTTTGGCCTTTTCCATAATCATCCTAAACCTTAAGGCACAATGAGCACTGTCCCATAAATGTTCCCCTGCTGACACTTGACCTACTTGGCTCACCTCATTCACAAGAACCAGGTCTAACAGCATATCTTTTTTCATTGGACTGGAAATACTGCTATAGAAAATTCTCCTGAACACACGCTAGGAACTCTTGCTCCTCTCTGCCTGTTACACTATCACAATACCAGTCTATATTTGGATAATTAAAGTCCCCCCATTATAACTACTCTATAATGCTTGTGCCTCCCTGTAATTTCCTTACAGATTTGTTCCTCTACATCCTTCCCACTAGTTGGCAGTCTATAGCCTACACCGAACAATGTAATTGCACTCTTTTTGTTCCTTAGCTCTAGCCAAATTGATTCTCTGTTTGAGCCCTCTGGGACATCCTCTCTCTCCAGCACTGCAATGCTCTCCTTAAGCAAAACCACTGATACTGCCAATTCCTTTCCTATCTTTCCAGAACACCGTGTATCCAGGAATATTTAACACCCAGTCCTGCCCTTCCTTGAGCTAGGTCTCTGTTTTTGCCACAACATCATATTTCCACATGGCAATCTGCACCTGTAACTCATCAACCTTACTTACCACACACTGTGCTTTCACACCAGGGCAGAATAACCCTGATTCAGACTCTACTACTTTCTCCGACCTCACTTATTAACTTACAATTCTCTATTCCAGTGCTTTCTGCCTCTTCCAGTATGTTGTGCACCTTGGTATTCCTCTCTGATATTCCTCTGCCGAGTTAGTCTAAACCTTCCCCAATAGCACTAGCAAAACGCCCCCAAGGAACTCAATCCCGGTTCTGTTTAGGTGCAACCCGTCCGCTTGTACGGGACACATCTCCCCTCGGGACCTAGTGTCCCAGAATCTAAAGACCTCCCTTCTGCACCACCTTTCCATCACGATGTTTGGCATACTTGTTCGTTAATTTCAAACAAACGGTGGACTGCTGGAGATATTTTGTAAAATTTATAACTCAATCGTATATCCTAGTCTTAGTCGATCTGTGTTCTCAATTTTGTTCAGGCTATTTTGTTGTAATCACCGTTAACAGAGAGAAAAAGGACTAAAAGTGACGCGGTCTGCTTCATCTCTCTATATATCCATACATCTGTCTCTGTCGGTGTCATTTATGATGTCCAAGTTTACTCGGAAACTCCTGCTCCTTCTCACTCACCCTGTGAAAATCCATCTTTAAGCATCTGTCCTGAGCTCGGATTTGCGGCAGGTCGAAATCGTAACTGAGCAGCGAGCTCCAGTCTCCGTCACAGAACGAGAAATACTCACACAGCTGGAAGGGAAAGAAAAGTCACATCGTGAGTGCAAAGCGACTCCTTCCCCGGGTCCCTGATTCTCCAGCTCCCCCCCCAATCGCCAGCCTCAATTCGCAGTCTTTTTGCCCCCCACCTAAGCGCTGACCTGTGTGTTCCGCAGACCAGCCGCTGTGTTCTGGATCTCCAGGGCCAGAGAGGGACAGGCTGCACAGGACTGAGCTGCTGCAGGCAAACGCTCCGCTCTTCCGGTCAGATCCGCCAGTGGGAAAGCAGCGCCTCTTGCAAACAGCACCAAGACAGCTTGGCAGAAATCTGCAGGAAAAGAGATAAAATGAAATGAGAAACGAAAACTCCCCCAAACTCTCTCTGAAAGGAAATATTCATCGACAACTGGGTGCAAAGTTCACTAACATTGGACAGCTTTCATGTCGAATTGCTCTTCCTCGGAGTTTGCACAAGGCTCTGAAATTTATAACTCTCTCCAGCCCTTTTCTTCACTATTTATTATCCCTACCTTTCGGGAAAACCCAGTTAGTAATTCCCTTTATTTTATTTTACGTCACGTAATCAATTACTCACCGTTTCCGTGCGTTAAAGGTAAAAGATGCTCAGGATGATGACAAATGGTGTTAGATTCAGATAAACTTTGGGTGTCATGACATCACCTGATTTCCAGAGTGACTGCGACACTAGTTGCAGGGCGCGAATTGACTGCTTTCTTGTCGCCAAAAAGAGTCCTCTCTAAAAAAGTGCAGATTGAAAAATAATTGCTTAAAAAGAAAAGATTAACAATTCTCTTAAAGTATTTCAAACGCGCTATTCACCTGGTCTTTATCTTCTCATGGATCACATTCCTAATATATAAAAAAATCTACTGCTAACTGAAATTTTATTCGCTTTGGGTCCAATTTGCACTGACAATAATTCTCGCTCTAACCTGTACTCTCCTCCGTAGTATATGTCATTACTGTAACTTTGCACCCTTGTCCAGTGGTGTGAATGATTTCTATATCATTAAAACCCAGAGGCACAATGACATCTTCAAAACCCGTAAACATTTTCGTTAATATCGCCAAATTGCTTGACACTGTGATCACTCAGCTTCGTTCTCCATTTCTTAACCTGTCCCTTTTTGCTTTTAGTTGTGACAAAATAAGGTTATATTTTTAAAATTCTTTATTATCATAGAAAAGACAACTTAACATTGAACAGGTCATTGATCTTTTGAAGTGGACATTAAGTGTGTGCAGTGTGTTAACCGTTCTTACGCTTCAAGGCTCTGAGCTGACATCAATTGGACAAGTGATTCCTGTTTCTCTTGTCTGTAAGGGCCCGGCATAAAACGAGCTCAGCTTCCATCTGTTTCCAAGTTGCTATTTACTGCAACAATAACTACCTGTAATAACTCACTGGCAACAAAGTGACAATCTCATTTTTGATTTTGAGGCAGATTAACAAACATGATGGTCTGGAGAAAGTTACCTCTGCTTGCTATTTATGCTGAACTTGTGTATGTGCTTTTTTATACTTGCATTCTGGATGATTTTATCCATTCTGTAATTGTCACAAAATCATAAATATATTCTTTGTACTTGTATTTTACAATTGCATTAAAATAGTGAACAAAGGCAATGTTCCTCAATTATTGTGGGAACAGAAGGACCTTGGCCTTCATTCAGGGGTAGACTAAACCTGACCAGGAGTATGAGGTGTACCATTCTACCTTATTGCCATCCCATCCCTTGATGAATGCAACATTTCATTGTTGAATTGAAGGGACTGGCAGTCAAAACAAGGATAATTGCAAAATATAAACAATACAACATCAATGGACAATGCGATGGCTGGTCCATCTCAGGTGAGTTCTTTGTGTTCAGTTAGCAAAAATAAAACCAGCCTCCATCAATCACCACTGAATTCTGCCTGCTCAAACTTGCTCTGACATGGAACAATTTTATACTTTGAACTCCACTTACTTTCTCCAAATTAAAGGTGTTGCAATGGGAACCAAAATAGTTCTAAACTATAGGCGCCCTTTTGTGGGATATGAGGGATATTCGTTCTTTCAGTCGTACTCAGGTCCCCTCCCTCACATCATTTTCTAGTACACTTATGACTGCATTGGTGTCATTTCCTACCCTCATCCTGAATTGGAAAACGTCATAAATTTCCCTTCCATTTTCACTCTTTTCTCACTTTCACATCGTCCATCTCTAACTCTTTTTCTTCTCTTCCTTGACTTCTCTGTTTCCATTTCTGGAAATAGACTCTTGAACAATATCCACTCTAAGTCCATTGATTTCCACAGCTACCTTGACTACACTTCCTCCCACCTGGCTTCCCTCAATAACTCTATTCCATTCCTCCAGTTTCTCCTGTGAGACAGACCTGAAACGTTAACTCTTCTCCTCTCTCCACAGACACTGCCAGACCTGCTGAGTGTTTTCAACATTTTCTGTTTTCACTTCCAACATGTTTTTCATCTGCCTCAGCTGAGGATTCCCCTGTACCATGCTGAAAGTTTCCTCAACTCTGTTCATTCCATTTCTCATACTCCTGCAGTCATCTCTTCCCTTCCCTCCCAGAACTACAACCATACTTGGCCCAACCTTCCACCCTCCTAGTGTTCACATTCAATGGATCATCCTCCGACATTTTCGTGACCTCGAACATGATGCCACCTCCAAACACATCTTCCCTTCCCCCCGCCTACCCTTTCAGCATTGTGAAGGGACCATTCCTTCTGCCACACCCTGGATCACTTCTCGATCACCCCCAACAACGCTTCCCCTTCTCATTGCACCTTTCCATGTACATGCAGGAGATTCAACACACCTACTCTGGGGAGTTGTTCACCCTTCCCACCATCCAGGACCATGAATAATCCTTCCAGGTGAAGCAGCAATTCACTTTCAGTTCTTTCAATTTAGTATACTGTATTTCCCACTCACAATGCAATCTCCTCTACATTGGGAAGACCATATGTAGGTTGGGTGCCTACTTTGCAGAACACCTCCATCCAGCCTGCAGCATGACCCCAAGCTTACAACCACCTGCCATTTTAATTCATTTTCCCACTTGGACTCTGAACTCTCTATCCTTGGCCTCCTGCAATGTTCCAGTGAAGCTCAACATAAGCTTGATGATCAGCGCCTCATCATCAATTAAGCACATTGCAATCTTCCCGACCCTCTCCTCTGAACTCATTGTTCAACAATTTGAGATCATCACCCCCACCCCCATTGTTTTGCACAGCAACTGTTGGCAATGATTCTGCTATTCCCATTTACAATTCCTCTAGACCCATCTTTTGTTTCTATTACCTCCTGTCCTATTACTATTTCAGTTTGCTTTGCACCATCATCCCTTTTGCCATTTAATGCTTCCTGCCTTCTGTCCTATCACAGACCTTTCCTTTTGTTCATCCCCTCCCTTATCCTTTCCTTTCCTATATATTTGCTTAAAACTCATTTCATCTCTAACTCAAGTCATCTTTTCTAACTTTTCTCACAAGCATAGTGCATTAACAGTGAGAAAAATACATTATAAAGTGTATTGGAATGCCCTGTTGCATTACAATCCAGTTAATTAGGTGTCAGCTGTGGCACTGACACAGTGGTAGCGCTCATGCTTCTGTGTCATAAGATTGTGGGTTCAGTTTCCACTCCAGAGGTTTGAGAACGTAATCTAAACTGACACTCTAGTGCATTGCTGAGGAAGTGCTGCACTGTTAGAGTTCTGTCTTTCAGATGAGTTGTTAAAGTTAGACAGTGGCTGTCTGCTCTCTCAGATAGACATAAAAGATTCCAATGTTGCTATTCACAAAGGAACAATGGAGTTCTTTCTGGTTAACAATCGTCCCTCAGCCAAGATCAGTAAAGCAGGTTATCATTGCTGTTTATTGACCATGTGAGTGTACTCCTTACAATTGACTGCTGCATTTTCTACATTACAATTAGTGATTGACCTTCAAAAGTACAAGTTCTTTCTTTTTTCATTAACTGTGTAGCATCCACATCAACTCCTGATGTCTGGAGAAATCATACCATGAAACAGTACTTGGTGTTTCTAAGATTGTACCCAAAATTGGAATTATTGCAACAAATTTAAGTGGCAAAGGATGAATATCAATATCAATACCACCTAAATTTGTTATAATACTATTTAGGGTACACTAAGGCAGGCCAACCATTATACCATTTTAGTTCTCTAATGCAGTGCTAACAGTTAATGTTTACAACCTAATCATAGTTTCTGCAAATGTCCAGACATAAAAGAGTGAAACAAGAAAAAAAATTAAAAGCAAAAAACTGCGGATGCTGGAAATCCAAAACAAAAACAAAAATACCTGGAAAAACTCAGCAGGTCTGGCAAAAGATCTTTTGGTTATCTCCACCTATCACTGGCCCTCTATCCAGCTCTACTTGTCCCACCCTCCCCTTAAACCAGCTTATATTTCACCTTTCTTCTATTTTTACTTAGTTCTGTTGAAGGTTCATTCGGACTCGAAACATTAACTCTGTCCCTCTCCACAGATGCTGCCAGACCTGCTGAGTTTTTCCAAGAAAAAAAATTAGTCCACTTCTTCAGTAAATCATGTAACAATCTACCTAGCATTGGGGCAACCCAGGTAAACACCTCAGTGATGTGTTTTCTTGCCCTGAATTGTAAGCATGAGTAAAGAAAGTAATTATTTTGTTAAGTGTGTAGAGTGGCAGCAAAATGTCTCATCTCTTAAAGTTGCTGCTCTGGTGCAGCAAACTATGAGCATGAGCAACAGTGCTTTCTGTGGCTGTGTTTCCCTCAGTAAAAAATACCTTCTTGGCTACAGATTTGTATTCTGTTATGAACTGCACAAGAATAATATTGAATCGCTTGCTTTTCTTTGGGTCCTTTCGTATTTTCTGAGCTGAAATAATGGCACAGAGTTTGTAATTTCTTTGACACTTCGAAAGAATTTGAATGCAAACAAGGCATAATGTTATTAAGAAGCTGTCATATAGCTGGATTGCACAAAGCTCTGCTCGCTGGCATCCTAAAGTTAGTTATATTTTAAAATTAGGAGATAGATTGTTGTTCTTTAGGTTCCTTACTGGCATTAAATATGAACATTAAAAAAATATCAGCAGTATTTCTATCAGAATGCCTGGGAACTCTTTAAACCATGATTTGCATTGGTTGCAATTATACTGCAACAGATATGAAGTCAAAATGGTGGGAAATTTCCTCTCCTCTTTTGCTTAAGGTTGCAGATATACTGCAGTAGGCAACTGCAGGTGCTGTCATACTTGGCTCAGTAGTTCAGTAATAGTATTTAAGTCATCCTCAACCCTAAGGGCTGCTTAATAAGAAGAGTAGTACTCTAGCCTCTAATTTAAATGGTCATAGATTCAATCCCCACTCCACAGACATGAGCATGTATTCCAGCCTGGCACTTTGTGCAGTACTGAGGGAATGCTAACCACACTGTCAAAGGTATCTTCTTTCAGATCAGACATTAAATTGAGGCACTGTCAGCTCTCTCAGGTAGATGTAAAATAGCCTTATTTGAAGAAGAGAATAGGAGTTTTTATGTTGTCTTGGCTAATATCTATTTCTCAACCAACACCACTAACACATTATTTGGTAATTTATCTCAATGCTTTGTGGAATCTTGCTGTGCATATATTGGCTGCATTTTCCCACATTCCAACAGTGGCTACACTTCAAAAAGTACTTTATTGGCCGTGAACCTTTTTGGATATATGGAGATTGTGAAAGTCACTATATAAATGTGCATTCTTTATTTTATTATATTGCCTGAATATAAACCTAACTCTGGGATTCTGCAGTAAATTTTAAACATATGAAGAATGTGAGGGATGGCTAAGTTTAAATGTTCAGGAGATTCAACAGGCCTAGAAATGGCAGTATAAACATAACAGATACAATGTCTTCACAGCCAGAGAATGCACCCTGCTGGTATTGATATAAATCTGTCAACCACGCAAATCTACCATTTTGAGCGCTGTATTTTCAAACACTCATTTCCACCACAGATAAAGGTGTGACTCAGAATTGGTAACGTTTCACACTCAGTCATAACTTTACGACTAAAAATCAGCCGAAACCTCATTGCTTCTTTCCTGCTCCTCTCCCAAAATCAACAGACATAAACACACACAGGGGGATTGTGAAACATTGTTCTACATTTTGTTTTGTTTCAAATCATTCCCTGTGCCAGTCTGCCTAGAGTTTCTACAAAACAAACAGAGGAAGGGTGTAACAGAAAGCCCAGGACAGTCATCTTGCGTCCTGGCGTGTTTGAGAAATTGTTGAGAGAGGGAAGAGATGCATCCGCGGCAGTCGCTGACCAACATCCCGCACACTGGCAGGCATCGTGTTCCCCTTTCCGGAATGGCACAAGTGAATCTTTCATCTGGGTTGCATTTCCACAGTTTGATAGGGCAAATTAATATACTTTAGCCATTTGAATACATGTGTTTCTGCTCCCTCTATCCCCAGCAATGCCACATTCTGCCATTATGCGGCAGGAGCATGTGAACAATGTGCATTTTCCTTGAAATGCCTGCTGATTTGATGGCGTCACTGTCAAGAAGAGGTTTTCGTTTCTCTTTTGAATACAACAGTTGATTTATCTAACGACTGGCGTCAATCAGCTCTTAATGCAGGGAAAATGGTGGAGGCAAAATAAAACTTGGAAGCATTTAACAACCAAGTAGACGCAGCAAAGGAGGCAGGGCAGGGTTATTCTGAATGGATAAATGAGATAGGCCGAATGACTTCTCACCTGAGAGGATCTTGTGAATTTTATTATATTGCCTGACTGTAAACCTAACTCCCACGATTCCAAATGTTTAAATAAGTTTGCAACCTGCCTCCCTCTTACTGGTCTTAAATGTCCATCCTAGCATTTCCTGATATTTATGGCCTTAAAAACTGTTTGTGTCGGTCAATAAAAACTTTTTGTTCATTTAACAGCTTCCTCCCTCATTCACTTTTCATCCCACCAGTATTATTTTCTATCACCTACATGATCCCACCAGCAAGCTCATTTTCTACTCTCTACATTCCAGATACACTGCACATTCCACATTTCCTAGTTCAATTCTAAACCCAGGACATGGTGTACCTGAGTGGCATAGCTATTGACAGTTTTAAGATTTATACTGTTAAAAATATATAGGAAATGTTTTTAGTGCAATAAAGGTGTAAATGTATTCAAACATAGTAAAATGTAAAATTCTGAGCAATGACAGTGCAAATGCTGAAAATAGTAAGAAAACATTTTCTTTTATAGCGTATTACAAATTTCTATTAAGCAACCTGCAGGTAAGTCCATTGGCCCATTGCTGGAGCAGGACATCTCATCCCCAGCTCCCTAATGTTCTTGAGAGAAGGAAACCTGCTGTCTTTACCTGTCTGGCCTATATGTGACTTCAGATGCATAACAATGTAGTTGACTCTTAACTGTCCTCTGAAATGGTCAAGTAAGCCACTCATTATTTAACTACTATGAAAATCTCATAAGAATAAAGCTTGACAGACCACCTAGGCATTTGACATGACAAAGGCATACCCAGTCCAGTCGACAGTGAAAAGTTCACCTCACTAAAACCTGGGGATTTGTACCAAAATTTGGAGAGCTGTTCCACAGAATAATCAAGCAATGGTTGACATAGTCGCCCTCATGGAATCATACCTTTCAGCTAATGTCTCAGATGCCTCCATCACCATCCCTGGGTATGTCCTGTCCCTCCAGCAGTACAGACCCACCACAGATGGCAACATAATGGTGTACAGTCAGGTGGGAGTTGCCCTGAGAGTCCTCAACATTGACTCTGGACCCCATGAAATCTCATGGCATCAGGTCAAACATGACAAAAAATCTCCTGCTTATTACCACGTACTGCCCTCCCTCAGCTGATGAATCATTGTTCTTCTATGTTGAACACCACTTGGAAGAAACACTGAGGGTAGCAAGGGCACAGAATATACTCTGCATGGGGGACTTAAATGTCATCACCAGGATTGGCTTGATAGCGCCACTACTGATCGAGATGACTGAGTTCTGAAAGACATATCTGCAAGGTTTGGCCTACAGCAGGTCGTGAGAGAACCAACAAGAGGGTAAACTCACTTGACCTCATCCTCACCAATCTACCTGTTGAAGATGCATCCATCCATGACAGTATTAGTAGGACTGACTAAGCACAGTTTTTGTGAAGGTAAAGTTCCATTGACACACTGAGGACATTTTCCATTGTGTTGTCTAGCACTATCACTATGATAAATGGGATAGATTCAGGACAGATATAGCAGATCCAAACTGGGCATTCATGATGGACTGTGGGTCATCAACAGCAGCAGAATAACATTCCACCACAATCTCTAACCTCACTCTGCCATTACCATCAAGTTGGGGACCAATCCTGGTTTGATGAGGAGTGTTGAAAAGCATGCCAGGGGTAGCACCAGGCATGCCTAAAAATGAAGCCTTCATCATCAGTCCCTTGAAATGAGAATAACATCTGCCAGGTTTGAAAGTTTATGTGCCCTCCAAATTAATGTTGCAACAAGACAGAATTGCAAGCATGCTAAGCAGTAGAAAAAGGAAGCTATAGACAGAGTTAAGCGATCTCACAACCAATGGATAAGATCTAAACTCTGCAGCCTAGTCACATCCAGTCGTGAATGGTAGTGGGCAATTAAGCAGGTAATGGGAGAAAGAGTTTCCACGAACATCCACATCCTGGATAATGATTGAGCACATGATTGAAAAAGACAAGGCTGAAGCATTTGGAAACATCAACATCCAGAAGTGCTGGGTGGGTGGTCCATCTTGGCCTCCTCCTCAGATCCCCATCATGCCAGTCTTTATCCAATTTGATTTACTCCACATGATGTCAAGAAGCAGCTGAGTGGACTAGATACAGCAAAGATTATGGCCCCAACAACATCACAATATCACAGAATCTTTACAGCGCAGAGGAGCCATTTGGCCCATCAAGTCTGCACTGGCTCTCTGAAAGAACATTCTACCTAGTTCCACTGCCCTGCTTTATGCCCGTAACCTTGCACATACTTTCTTTTCAGATAGCAATCCAATTACCTTTTCAATTCCTAGATCGAACCTGCCTCCATCACCCTCTCAGGAAGTTTGTTTCAGGCTCCAGCCATCCTCTGGGTGAAACAATGTTTCCTCAAGTCACTTTTACTCCTTTTGCCAATTATTTTGAATCTATGCCCTCTAGTACTTGATGTTCTCTTGAGTGCAAACAGTTTCTCACTATTTCCCCTGTCCAACTCAGTTGTAATGCTGAAGATTTGTTCTTTAGTACTAGCCTCACCTATAGCCAAGCTGTTCCTGTTCAGCAACAACACTGGCATCTATGCAACAATATGAAAAATTGCCCAGGTATGTCCTGTCCACAAAAAGCATGAAAAATCCAATCCAGACAATTGCTTACCATCAATCTACTCTCTATCATGAGCAGAGTGATGGAAGGTGTCATTAACAGTGCTATCAAGCAGCATTTACTCAGTGATAACCAGCTCACCAGTGTCCAATTTTGGTTCTGCCAAGATCACTCAGCTTCATACATGAACCAAAGAGCTGCATTCCAGAGGTAAGATAAGAATGACTGCCTTTTACTTCAAGGTGGCAATATGTCCAATAGTGGCACCAAGGAACCCTGGTAAAATTGAAGTCAATGGGAATCAGGGGAAATCTCTACACTGACTGGAGTCATAGTTAACACATAGGAAGATAACTATGGTTGTTGGAAGCCAATCATCTTAAACCCAGGACACCGCTGCAAGAGATCCTCAAGGTAGTGTCCTAAGCCCAACAATTTTCAGCTGCTTCATCAATAGCCTTCCCTCCATCATAAGGTCAGGAATGATAATGCTTGCTGTTGATTGCAACTCCACAGATAATGAAGCCCACTTGCAGAAAGACCTGAACAACATTTAGGTATGGGCTGCTAAGTGACAAATAACATTTGTGCCAAACAGGTGCCATTTAATAACCATTTTCAACAAGAGAGGCTCTAACAACCCCACCCCCTTGGCATTCAATGGCATTACTATTGCTGAATCCCCCACTATCAACATGCTGGGGGTCACAATTAATTAGAAACTTAATGGCATCAGCCATATAAAAGCTTGGCTACAAGAGCACAGCGACATAAGCTGAGAATTCTGTGGTGAGTAACTCACCTCCTGACTCCCCAAAGCCTGCCCATCATCTACAAGGCACGAGTCAGGAGTGTGATGGAATACTCCCCACTTAACTAGATGTATGCGGCTCCAAAAACATGCAAGAAGCTCAACATCATCCAGGACAAAGCAGCCTAATTAGTCTGCACTCCATCCACCACCTTAAACATTCAGTCCCTCCACCACCCATGCACACTGGCTGTTGTGTGTACTATCTACAAGATGCATTGCAGCAACTCACCAAGGCTTCTTCAACCGTAGCTTCCAAACCTGCGACCTCTACCACCTAAAAGGACAAGGGCAGCAGGTACATGGGAGCACCACCAGCTGTAAGGTTCCTTTTAAGTCTCACACCATCTCAGTTTGGAAGTATATTGCTGTTTCTCAATTATTGTTGTATCAAAAACCTGGAAATTTCTATCTCATAGCACTGTGGATTTACCTCATACAGTATCGCACGTACAGCATCAGTTCAAGAAGGCAGCTAACCACCATCTTCTCAAGGGCAATTAGGCATGAACAATAAACGCTGGCCTTAACTGAATACAAAAGGTTTACTATAACTCCTGACACCTATTGAACGTCTTTATTGTGCATGTGGAAAATTTGCTCATTCACAAAGTCGCATCAAAACACGCTGTAAGCTATAGTCCCCTCTTTGCCAGTAACAGTTCAAAAACCCATCCTGTGTGGGAAGTGCTCCCACTAGAGTTGTAGTATCAACAAATTCAGTCAAAAAAAAAAATAGACTTTCCCATGCACCTATCAGCTTTAATTCTTTCTCTGACAGCATTGCTGGAACTGTGAGCTGACAATGGTGTGGGGAAGGCAATGGGGCATCTGGGACCATGGTGAATAACAAGTCCAATAGAATATTTCCTTACCCAATGAGGTAAGACCATAAGAACAGAAAGAATAGGAGCAGAAGTAGGCCATTCGGCCCCTCAACCCTGCCCCACCATTGAATAAGATCATGGCTTATCTGCCCCAGGCCTCAACTCCTCTTCGTGCCAGCTCCTTATAGCCCTCAATGCCCCAATATTTCAAAAATCTAACTACCTCCTTTTTAAATACTTTCAGTAATCTAGCCTCCGCAACTCTCCGGGGCAGAGAATTCCAGACATTCACTACCCTCTGAGAGAAGAATTTCTTTCGCATCTCAGTTTTAACCGAGCGGCCCCTTATTCTGTAACTATGTCCCCTAATCCAAGATCCCCCCCCACTAGTGAAAACATCTTCTCAACATCTACCCTATCAAGCCTCCTCAGAATCTTGTACATTTGAATGAGATCACCCCTCATTCTTCTAAACTCTAATGAATAAAGGCCTAACCTGTTTAGTGGTTCTTGATAAGTCAGCTCCTTCATTCCAGGAATCAGCCAAGTGAATCTCTTTTGAACTGCCTCCAATGCCAATACATCCTTTCTTAAATACGAGGACCAAAACTCCAGGTGTGGCCTCACCAACATCCTGTACAATTGTAACAAGACTTCCCCATTTTTAAACTCCAACACCCTAGCAATACAGGCCAAAATTCCATTTGCCTTCTTAATTACTTGCTGCACCTGCATGCTAACTTTTTGTGCTTCATGCACAAGAACACCTAGATCCCTCTATGCTGGACTTTTTTGGAATCTCTCTCCATTTAAATAATAGTCTGTCTTTTGATCCTTCCTACCAAAGTGCATAACCTCACAATTTCCTACATTAAACTTCATCTTCCAAGTTTTTGCCCACTCACTCAGCCTATCTATATCCTTTTGCAGATTCCTTATGTCCTCAAGACAACATGCCCTCCCACCTATTTTTGTATCATCAGCAAATTTGGATACATTACACTCTGCCCCTTCCTCCAAGGAGATATACAATAGATAGTAAATAATTGAGGCCCTATGACTGATCCTTGTGGCACCCACTAGTTACGTCTTTCTAACCTGAAAAAGACCCATTAATCCCGACTCTCTGTCTTCTGTGTGTTAACCAATCCTCGATCCATGCTGATACATTACCCCCAATACCGTGAGCTTCTATCTTGTGCAATAACCTTTTATGTGACACCTTATCGAATGCCTTCTGGAAATCCAAATACACAACATCTACCGGTTCCCCTTTATCAACTCTACTTGTTATATCCTCAAAGAACTCTAGCAAATTTGTCAAACATGATTTCCCTTTCACAAAACCGTGTTGACTCTGTTTGATTGCGTTAAGCTTTTCTGAATGTCCTGCTATTTCTTCCTTAATAACGGACTCTAGCATTTTCTCAATGACAGATGCTAGGCTGACTGGCCTATAGGTTCCTGCTTTTTGTCTCCCTCCCTTCTTGAATAGGGGCGTCACATTAGCAGTTTTCCAATCTGCTGGGACCCTCCTGGAATCCAGTGAGTTCTGGAATATTTCAACCAATGCCTCCACCATCTCTGTAGCCACTTCCTTTAAAACCCTTAGATGCAGGCCATCAGGTCCTGGCTACTTGTCTGCCTTTCGTCCCATTAGTTTCTCAAATACTTTGTCCTTCGTGATAGAGACTGTTACAAGATCTTTCCTCCCATTAGCTCCTTGCTTATCTGGTATCTTTGGGATGTTTATAGTGTCCTCCACCATGAAGACCGATGCAAAATGTTGGTTTAAATTATCTGCCATTTCCCTGTTCTCCATGATCAATTCTCCAGTAACATCCTCCAGGGATCCCACGCTCATTTTAGCTATTCTTTCTTTCCATATGCCAGTAGAAGCTCTTGCTGTTTGTTTTTATATTTCTTACCAATTTAATTTCATAATCAATTTTCTCCCTCTTTACTAGCTTTTTAGTCATCTGCTGCTGGTTCCTAAAAAGCTCCCAATCCTCTGGCCTACCACTGGTTTTTGCCGCTTTGTTTGCCTTAGTTTTTGAATGGACACTTTCCCTGACCACTTTGTTAACCATGGTTTGTTCATCCTTCTCATTGAGTCCTTTTTGACTAGGATAAAGTTTTGCTGAGCGTTATGAAATATCTGCTTAAATGTCTGCCACTGCTCATCCACTGACCTTCCCCTTAGTCTATTTTCCCAGTACACTTCAGACAACTCTTTCTTCACACCCCTGTAATTGCCCTTACTTAAGTTGAGGACACTGGTTTGAGACCCGAGTTGCTCGCCCTTAAACTGAATTTGAAATTCTACCATGTTGTGATCGTTACCCCCAGAGGATCCTTAACTACAATATTTCTTATTAATCCCACCTCAATGCACATTACTAGATCTAAAATAACCTGTTCCCGGGTAGGTTCTGCAAAGTATCGCTCTAAGAAACAATCCCTAATGCACTCTACGAATTCGTCTTCCATGTTACCCCTGCCAATCTGATTTGTCCAGTCAATATGCAGATTAAAATCACCCATGACAATTGTAGCACTCTTCTTACATGCCTCCATTATTTCCCGATTTATACTTTGTCCTACAGTGAGGCAACTCTTCGGGGGCCTATAGACCACTCCCACCCGTGGCTTCCTCCCCTTGCTATTCCTTATTTCCACCCAAACTGATTCCACATCACGATCTATTGCACCTATATCACTACTCCCCACTGCATTGATATAAGTGTTGAGAAATAAACAGAGGAAGGACTGAGAAGGATGGTGAATTGGAATGGTTGAATCAATGTCAAATCTGGTACAGGAAGAGAAATAGATAGAGAAAGAAAGATTGGATTAATAGAAAGGGTGAAAGCAACAGAAAGAAAAGTAAGAAAAAAATTAGAATTTAACACCCTTAAAATCTCCAATAATAATTCAAAGAATAAGACTCCACACTTAATTGTTTAATTTTCTGGGCCAAAGAAGTTGATTGACAAACATTAACAATCACCACCTTGTTAAAGGGATGCTATTAATTTTGAGACAACTTTTGTGGCATGTTTAATGGGCAATTAATGTGCAAATCCAGCAAATTCATGAAACTCAAAAAGTGGCCGTGCACAAGATGCTGTTTTGATGAAACTAACAACAGAGCAGCACAAAATTGTCTAGCAACTTGGGGAGGCTTCCTATTCTCTTGTGATATCTACCTTGCTACTAGTTTATGGCTGTCTACGTGCCACTAATTTTTTCACCAAATTCTGGCCAATTACCTTCCTTTCTGCGCTTTGAGGTTTTATTGTTTCTCCTTCTACTTTCTCTTGTTGGCTCCAACCCTACTTTATTTTTCAGGTTTCACATCCAAAATCTACATCCAAAATATTATCCAGTTCTGACCTGCTACTCTTTAATAAGAAATAATGACTAAATGTCTTACAAATAGCAATCTAATCTTGGGTTTCAAGTGATGACAATAGGTTACTGGAACTTTGCATTTGTGGTTTATGGCATAACTCCTTTAGATTACTGCAGGATTGCCAACAGCCTTTTATCTTTGGAGCAATCCCAAAATTTAACCTTTTAAACAGGTATTCCAAATTAAGCAAGATCCTGGAGTTAACAGGGTGGAGAAGGAGGCCTAGGGATACATGTAACAACATGATTTCTGAGAAAGCACATGGAGGGGAGGTAATCAGCAATTGGTTCTGAGGGCAATGACTAGTTTACTGACATACAGTAATTTTCCTTCATAGTTAGGGTTAGGGTTAGGGTTAGCACTTTAAGCAGTGAGTTAGGGTTAGGGTTAGCACTTTAAGCAGTGAGTTAGGCTTAGGGTTAGGGTTAGCACTTTCAGCAGTGAGTTAGGGTTAGGGTTAGCACTTTCAGCAGTGAGTTAGGGTTAGGATTAGCACTTTCAGCAGTGAGTTAGGGTTAGGGTTAGCACTTTCAGCAGTGAGTTACGGTTAGGATGAGCACTTTCAGCAGTGAGTTAGGGTTAGGATTAGCACTTCAAGCAGTGAGTTATGGTTAGGGTTAGCATTTTCAACAGTGAGTTAGGGTTAGGATTAGCACTTCCAGCAGTGAGTTAGGGTTAGCACTTTCAGCAGTGAGTTAGGGTTAGGGTTAGCACTTTCAGCAGTGAGTTAGGGTTAGGGTTAACCCTTTCAGCAGTGAGTTAGGGTTAGGGTTAGCACTTTCAGCAGTGAGTTAGGGTTAGGGTTAGCACTTTCAGCAGTGAGTTAGGGTTAGGATTAGCACTTCCAGCAGTGAGTTAGGGTTAGCACTTTCAGCAGTGAGTTAGGGTTAGGGTTAGCACTTTAAGCAGTGAGTTAGGTTTAGGATTAGCACTTTCAGCAGTGAGTTAGGGTTAGGGTTAGCACTTTCAGCAGTGAGTTAGGGTTAGGGTTAGCACTTTCAGCAGTGAGTTAGGGTTAGGATGAGCACTTTCAGCAGTGAGTTAAGGTTAGGATTAGCACTTCAAGCAGTGAGTTATGGTTAGGGTTAGCACTTTCAACAGTGAGTTAGGGTTAGGATTAGCACTTCCAGCAGTGAGTTAGGGTTAGCACTTTCAGCAGTGAGTTAGGGTTAGGGTTAGCACTTTCAGCAGTGAGTTAGGGTTAGGGTTAGCATTTTCAGCAGTGAGTTAGGGTTAGGGTTAGCACTTTCAGCAGTGAGTTAGGGTTAGGGTTAGGGTTAGGGTTTAGGGTTAGGGTTTGGATTAGGGTTAGGGTTAGGGTTAGGGTTAGGGTTAGGATTAGCACTTTCAGCAGTGAGTTAGGTTTAGGGTTAGCACTTTCTGCAGTGAGTTAGGGTTAGGGTTAGGGTTAGGGTTAGGGTTAGGGTTAGCACTTTCAGCAGTGAGTTAGGTTTAGCACTTTCAGCAGTGAGTTAGGGTTTGGGTTAGCATTTTCAGCAGTGAGTTAGGGTTAGCACTTTCAGCAGTGAGTTAGGGTTAGGGTTAGCACTTTCAGCAGTGTGTTAGGGTTAGGGTTAGCACTTTCAGCAGTGAGTTGGGGTTAGCATTTTCAGCAGTGAGTTAGGGTTAGTATTAGCACTTCAAGCAGTGAGTTATGGTTAGGGTTAGCATTTTCAACAGTGAGTTAGGGTTAGGATTGGCACTTCCAGCAGTGAGTTAGGGTTAGCACTTTCAGCAGTGAGTTAGGGTTAGGGTTAGCACTTTCAGCAGTGAGTTAGGGTTAGGGTTAGCACTTTCAGCAGTGAGTTAGGGTTAGGGTTAGCACTTTCAGCAGTGAGTTAGGGTTAGGGTTAGCACTTTCAGCAGTGAGTTAGGGTTAGGGTTAGCACTTTCAGCAGTGAGTTAGGGTTAGGGTTAGGGTTACAGTTAGTGTTAGCACTTTCAGCAGTGAGTTAGGGTTAGCACTTTCAGCAGTGAGTTAGGGTTAGCACTTTCAGCAGTGAGTTAGGGTTAGGGTTAGGATTAGGGTTAGGGTTTGGGTTAGGGTTAGGGTTAGGGTTAGGGTTAGCACTTTCAGCAGTGAGTTAGGGTTAGGGTTAGGGTTAGCACTTTCAGCAGTGAGTTAGGTTTAGCACTTTCAGCAGTGAGTTAGGGTTTGGGTTAGCATTTTCAGCAGTGAGTTAGGGTTAGCACTTTCAGCAGTGAGTTAGGGTTAGGGTTAGCACTTTCAGCAGTGTGTTAGGGTTAGGGTTAGCACTTTCAGCAGTGAGTTAGGGTTAGCATTTTCAGCAGTGAGTTAGGGTTAGGGTTAGCACTTTCAGCAGTGAGTTAGGGTTAGGATTAGCACTTTCAGCAGTGAGTTAGGGTTAGGGTTAGCACTTCCAGCAGTGAGTTAGGGTTAGGGTTAGCACTTTCAGCAGTGAGTTAGGGTTAGGGTTAGCACTTTCAGCAGTGAGTTAGGGTTATGGTTACGGTTAGGGTTAGGGTTAGGGTTAGGATTAGCACTTTCAGCAGTGAGTTAGGGTTAGGGTTAGCACTTTCAGCAGTGAGTTAGGGTTATGGTTAGGGTTAGGGTTAGGGTTAGGGTTAGGATTAGCACTTTCAGCAGTGAGTTAGGGTTGGCACTTTCAGCAGTGAGTTAGGGTTAGGGTTAGCACTTTCAGCAGTGAGTTAGGGTTAGGGTTAGCACTTTCTGCAGTGAGTTAGGGTTAGGGTTAGCACTTTCAGCAGTGAGTTAGGGTTAGGGTTAGCACTTTCAACAGTGAGTTAGGGTTAGGGTTAGCACTTTCAAGAGTGTGTTAGGGTTAGGGTTAGCACTTTCAGATGTGAGTTAGGGTTAGGATGAGCACTTTCAGCAGTGAGTTAGGGTTAGGATTAGCACTTCAAGCAGTGAGTTATGGTTAGGGTTAGCACTTTCAACAGTGAGTTAGGGTTAGGATTAGCACTTCCAGCAGTGAGTTAGGGTTAGCACTTTCAGCAGTGAGTTAGGGTTAGGGTTAGCACTTTCAGCAGTGAGTTAGGGTTAGGGTTAGCATTTTCAGCAGTGAGTTAGGGTTAGGGTTAGCACTTTCAGCAGTGAGTTAGGGTTAGGGTTAGGGTTAGGGTTTAGGGTTAGGGTTTGGATTAGGGTTAGGGTTAGGGTTAGGGTTAGGGTTAGGGTTAGGATTAGCACTTTCAGCAGTGAGTTAGGTTTAGGGTTAGCACTTTCTGCAGTGAGTTAGGGTTAGGGTTAGGGTTAGGGTTAGGGTTAGGGTTAGCACTTTCAGCAGTGAGTTAGGTTTAGCACTTTCAGCAGTGAGTTAGGGTTTGGGTTAGCATTTTCAGCAGTGAGTTAGGGTTAGCACTTTCAGCAGTGAGTTAGGGTTAGGGTTAGCACTTTCAGCAGTGTGTTAGGGTTAGGGTTAGCACTTTCAGCAGTGAGTTGGGGTTAGCATTTTCAGCAGTGAGTTAGGGTTAGTATTAGCACTTCAAGCAGTGAGTTATGGTTAGGGTTAGCATTTTCAACAGTGAGTTAGGGTTAGGATTGGCACTTCCAGCAGTGAGTTAGGGTTAGCACTTTCAGCAGTGAGTTAGGGTTAGGGTTAGCACTTTCAGCAGTGAGTTAGGGTTAGGGTTAGCACTTTCAGCAGTGAGTTAGGGTTAGGGTTAGCACTTTCAGCAGTGAGTTAGGGTTAGGGTTAGCACTTTCAGCAGTGAGTTAGGGTTAGGGTTAGCACTTTCAGCAGTGAGTTAGGGTTAGGGTTAGGGTTACAGTTAGTGTTAGCACTTTCAGCAGTGAGTTAGGGTTAGCACTTTCAGCAGTGAGTTAGGGTTAGCACTTTCAGCAGTGAGTTAGGGTTAGGGTTAGGATTAGGGTTAGGGTTTGGGTTAGGGTTAGGGTTAGGGTTAGGGTTAGCACTTTCAGCAGTGAGTTAGGGTTAGGGTTAGGGTTAGCACTTTCAGCAGTGAGTTAGGTTTAGCACTTTCAGCAGTGAGTTAGGGTTTGGGTTAGCATTTTCAGCAGTGAGTTAGGGTTAGCACTTTCAGCAGTGAGTTAGGGTTAGGGTTAGCACTTTCAGCAGTGTGTTAGGGTTAGGGTTAGCACTTTCAGCAGTGAGTTAGGGTTAGCATTTTCAGCAGTGAGTTAGGGTTAGGGTTAGCACTTTCAGCAGTGAGTTAGGGTTAGGATTAGCACTTTCAGCAGTGAGTTAGGGTTAGGGTTAGCACTTCCAGCAGTGAGTTAGGGTTAGGGTTAGCACTTTCAGCAGTGAGTTAGGGTTAGGGTTAGCACTTTCAGCAGTGAGTTAGGGTTAGGGTTAGCACTTCCAGCAGTGAGTTAGGGTTAGGGTTAGCACTTTCAGCAGTGAGTTAGGGTTAGGGTTAGCACTTTCAGCAGTGAGTTAGGGTTATGGTTACGGTTAGGGTTAGGGTTAGGGTTAGGATTAGCACTTTCAGCAGTGAGTTAGGGTTAGGGTTAGCACTTTCAGCAGTGAGTTAGGGTTATGGTTAGGGTTAGGGTTAGGGTTAGGGTTAGGATTAGCACTTTCAGCAGTGAGTTAGGGTTGGCACTTTCAGCAGTGAGTTAGGGTTAGGGTTAGCACTTTCAGCAGTGAGTTAGGGTTAGGGTTAGCACTTTCTGCAGTGAGTTAGGGTTAGGGTTAGCACTTTCAGCAGTGAGTTAGGGTTAGGGTTAGCACTTTCAACAGTGAGTTAGGGTTAGGGTTAGCACTTTCAAGAGTGTGTTAGGGTTAGGGTTAGCACTTTCAGATGTGAGTTAGGGTTAGGATTAGCACTTTCAGCAGTGATCTAGAGTTCGGGTTAGCACTTTCAGCAGTGAGTTAGGGTTAGGATTAGCACTTTCAGCAGTGAGTTAGGGTTAGGATTAGCACTTTCAGCTGTGAGTTAGGGTTAGGGTTAGCACTTTCAGCAGTGAGTTAGGGTTAGGGTTAGCACTTTCAGCTGTGAGTTAGGGTTAGGGTTAGCACTTTCAGCAGTGAGTTCGGGTTAGGATTAGCACTTTCAGCAGTGAGCTAGGATTAGGATTAGCACTTTCAGCAGTGAGTTAGGGTTAGGATTAACACTTCAAGCAGTGAGTTATGGTTAGGGTTAGCACTTTCAACAGTGAGTTAGGGTTAGGATTAGCACTTCCAGCAGTGAGTTAGGGTTAGCACTTTCAGCAGTGAGTTAGGGTTAGGATTAGCACTTTCAGCAGTGAGTTAGGGCTAGGGTTAGCACTTTCAGCAGTGAGTTAGGGTTAGGGTTAGCACTTTCAGCAGTGAGTTGGGGTTAGGATTAGCACTTTCAGCAGTGAGCTAGGGTTAGGATTAGCACTTCCAGCAGTGAATTAGGGTTAGCATTTTCAGCAGTGAGTTAAGGTTAGGGTTAGCACTTTCAGCAGTGAGTTAGGGTTAGGTTTAGCACTTTCAGCAGTGAGTTAGGGTTAGGGTTAGCACTTTCTGCAGTGAGTTAGGGTTAGGGTTAGCACTTTCAGAAGTGAGTTAGGGTTAGGGTTAGGGTTTGGGTTAGGGTTAGAGTTAGGGTTAGTGTTAGCACTTTCAGCAGTGAGTTAGTGTTAGCACTTTCAGCAGTGAGTTAGGGTTAGCACTTTCAGCAGTGAGTTAGGGTTAGGGTTAGCACTTTTAGCAGTGAGTTATGGTTAGGGTTAGCACTTTCAGCAGTGAGTTAGGGTTAGGTTTAGCACTTTCAGCAGTGAGTTAGGGTTAGGGTTAGCACTTTCAGCAGTGAGTTAGGGTTAGGGTTAGCACTTTCAGCAGTGAGTTAGAGTTAGGGTTAGGGTTACTGTTTTGTCTGCCTTGAGGTGCAATATGTGGAAGAGTAGCAGAAGTAGAATGGATAGCAGTAGAGGGTTGTAGAAGTTATTGGAAATGGGAGCAGGAGAGCAGGGCAGAGGAGACTTTACACCATGAAGGTACAGAGACTGGATTTTCTTCCTCACCTTTACAGAGTGGCAAAATGTCAGGTGACTCTGATTCTCCCAGGAAACCGTGACTGTGCTCTCTAACCTGCTGATGATGTCCTCTCCGATGAAGCATCAGCATATTAAATGATAATATTATCAGAATATTATATGCTGAGTATTTCCAGCATTTTCTGTTTTTATTTTAGATTTCCACCATCTGCAGTACTTTGCTTTTGGACTTCTATTAGGAAGCTGTGCACAAACACACAGGGCGGGGATTTTCCCTGAATTTTCCCTGAGTGCAGTCGCGGGCATAAAAATCGGTGTTTTTTCCACCAGCCACAATGGTGGGTTTTCACGCCGTATCGTCTGCTCCCTGCCTCATTAATTGTGTACAAACGGGAAAGATGCCGTATCGCTGGCTGGCGGCCTCTGATTTGCCTGTCACGCCACCTCTTTCTCACTCTGGGCGCCATATTTAAACTGCAGCCACGCGCACAGCTCTCACTGTCTGCAGCTGAAGACTGCTTCACTCAAGACATGGCTCCAAAAGCCAAGAAGGTGAAAACACCAAAGTTCAGTGAAGCCTCACTGGAATGCCTTTTGAATGCCATGGAGGCCCGCCATGATGTCCTCTACCCACACTCTGTCCACAGGTGGTCCGCCAGCCTCACCACAAAGGCTTGGGAGATGGTGACAGTGTGGTCATTACCAATGCTGCACAGAAGAAGTCTGCAACCCAGTGTAGAAAGAGGAATGAATGGTTTCATCCGTGCTACCAGAGTAAGGCAATCATCCCATCACTCTCAACTCTCACACTCTCAAGCCCATCAGACATTCAAAGGGATCCCACTCACTGCCAGCTCAATGGACATCACCACTCAATCTCTCACACACACCTTCATCTCCTCTGCAGATTGTGTCCTCATCCCGTCCATGGCACCACTCACCACCTACACATGCCAGGCATCCTTCTCATCTGCCCTGGCATGTGTCTTGCTCACACTCCCTCCATCTGTCTTTATGCAGGTGTTCTCCTATCTCATCTGCATTCTTGAAAGATGAAGGTGTAGCGTACAAAGAGGGATCTGTTCATGCACGGAGGAGGGTCATATATCCTGCAACTCCATATGCTCTCTGTCTCTCAGCAGGGTTTTCATGCTATGAGCCCATACTCAGAGCTCATGTGCACTATTATCAGCCAACAGCATTTTGAATGTCCAACCTTGTGTGTTTCTCACCCTGTAGTTGTGTGTCTTGCAGGGACAAGGATCTTGTCACAAACGAGGGATGCAGCACTGTGCATCCCCTTGCCTGAGCACTTACAGAGGTCACTGATGCTAATTCCAAATGGTTATTTCTGGCAGGCAATAGAGGCTTTGAGCAGGCTCTGGAAGTGCACATGTTTGCTTTAGACAGTGTGTAAAGGAGCAATGCAATAGGAGTGAGGATGTACTAAAGCTGAAGTGTGCTCTTTATTTGCAGTGGCCCGTGTCCTTGACGGCTTTATAGTGTGTGTGCATTTTAGACTTGGCAAGGTCCAGGGCTGACCATGAGGTCGCAATGTCTTAAAGAGGAGCCATTTAAATGTCTGGCAGGCAAGTGTTTGACGTCGTCAGGCACAGGTGGTCCACATCCATATCAAGCTGAGGATAAATACAGCTCAGGATCACTAACTGAGAATGCCAGATGTCAGTGTGATTTGGAAGAATGTACCACAAATGAGTGAGTCATCTATAAATGGATTAACAGCAGCAGAATGTCATTGGCTACCTTGTCCCAAGTGTGAATTACCTGATTCACCATTGATGTTACACAGAGTGCGTAGTTGCATTGCTTCAAATGGATCTCCTTGAGGAGCCTTGTCATATTGAAGGCATACAGCTACGAGACCATTGAGAACTGACCGACAGCACCTGGCTCTTGCAGGGTGCCATTGCGACTGGGACACTGGAGAGATGCTTGAAGAAGCAGCACTTTCTGACACCTGACATCAGGACGCCCTTCTCCAGTTGGCACCTCATCTCAGCAAGGACCCATGCTGCCGAGAGTTCATCATTCTTCAAAGGATCAGGACAATGTGAGCCTGATGTATAACTATTCGCTGTCAATGAGAGGAATTGCAATGCTGGAGTTCATGCTGGCCCATGAAGGAGTGCTCATGTCCAACAGAGTACTCACTACAACTCGTCATCCTCCTTGTGGAACCTGGTGGTTATCAGGGCCTCACATGCACACCTGCCTTGTCTGGTTCCTGCTAGGGCCTTGGGACAAGGCAGCCGATAAAGTTTTGCTGGTGTGAATCCATTTATAGATGACTCAGGCATCTATGGTGCATTATTCCATAGCACGGGCCAGACAAGGCAGGCATGCAGCCTCATCTTCCTCAAATTTACCACCCTTATCCCTTCGATGTCCTCCTCATCAGAGGAGACATGCAGCTCCTCCATCTCGTCATCTGGCAAGTCCTCCCCCCTTTGCAATGCCAGGTTGTGCAGCACGCTTCAAGCCATGATGATCCATGAGATCCTCTGAGGAGTGCACTGGAGTGCTCTGCCAGATCGGAATTGCATCTTTAGGATCCCTATGGTGTGCTCCACCAATGCTCGGCTAGTGGCATGAGCCATGTCGTATCTTCTCTCTGCAGGAGCCTGACATCAGCAGCCACATCCTTTGCGGATACCCTTTGTCATCGAGGAACCAGCTCTGGATCCTGTTTGGTCCCTCAAAGATGTCTGGGGTCTGTGATCTACTCATGATGTATGAGTCGTGGACAGTATCTGGCACAAACCTGCATGATCAGTTTCTTGTGGTCGCAGACCAGCTGTACATTGAGCGAGTGGTAGCCTTTCCAGTTTATGTATTGCAGTACCTGTTGCCAGGGAGCTTTTATAGCCACATGAGGGCAGTCGATGGCACCGTGCACCTGTGGGAACCCGGCAATATCAACAAAGCCCAGTACTGTGGTGCCTTGGCTTGCTCGAGCGCTGGCGAAGTTGATGTAATTGTGGGCCTTGGCAAAAAGGGCGTCTATGACCTCATGAATGCATTTGTGCTTGGACGCTTGAGAGATCCCACAGAGGTCCCCAGTGGAGCTCTGGAAGGAACCACTGGTGTAAAAGTTCAGAGTGGCTGTTACTTTCAGAGCCACTGGCAATGGATGCCCTCCCATTCCATGTGGCGCCAATTCCTGGAGAATGTCGCAAATGTGAGTCACCAGATCCCTGGACATACAGAGCCATCAGCAACACTGGTTCTCATTCATCTGCAGACAAGGCATGCGGGTTCTGTACACCCTCGGTCTTGCAAGCCGCCTACACACAACGTCCCTGTGAGCCTCATACCCTGTGTCCAGAAGAGATCCTGCTGGTCCTTGGTCTTGAGGATCTTGGTCCTCCCTTTAGCAATTCAGGCACCTCTGTCTCAATCTTCTCCTTTTTTCCTGCCTGTAAACGGTAATGCAGGCGGTGATAAATCCAGCCTCCACCTTCTTGATGGTCTCCTCTCTGCAGTATCAATAAGAAAGAGACAACATCAGCATTATTCTCTAAGGGTTCTCTTTCTGTCAATGACTCTACAGTGAATGTGGGTTCAAGGGATTTGTTCCCATGTCTATAATACTCGCCCCTAAATTAATGGCCAGCGTTGCGCACATATCAAGGTTGCCCCCACCCCCGCCAGCATGACCGACTGCTATAGCATTACTTTGGACAGGTGCTTGGATGTGCTGCTTTCAGCCACAGGAAGCCTCACTCACTGCGCTCTAATACCACACTCTTGGGAATAAACATGAGGGTAAATGCTCATTCAGGAAATTAGATTATTTGAGGGGGGCCTGAGACTTCTGTTCAGTGAACCATCCAGCACCAACTTTCTAACAGGCTTCTGGAGCTTGTACATTTGCCCAATTGCTATGGTGCTCATTATTATTCTAGGGAATTTCCACGCTGCAAATAAGGGGTTAAAACAAGGAGATCGTCGTGCTTCTGCTGCATGTCTGTTTGTCAGTCCCTGAACATTTTGAAGTGGATGTGCCTATGGCCATGTGGCACCTCATGCATCCCAATTTTGAGGCCAGTTACATTGTTCAACATATACTCCACCCAACCCTCCCCCACTGTCTGAGTGCAAACTTCCCCACTCGTAACCCCCAGTATATGCCTAGCCTTGCAATCCCTCCCCATGCCTCTGGCCAGTTCCCCCCTTCCCCAGTGAAAACCTAACCCTACAACCCATTAAAAGCCACCCGTGCCTTACCATTGGTCTGGTCCAGGTCTGCACTGGAATGTTGTTTTGGGCTGCAGTCGAGTGCTTCAGTTGGAGTTTGGTGATTGAGGGAGTTCAGTGGGAAGATTCTCCTTTCTTTTTCTACCTTTCCTCAGAAAGAAGAGTGGCAGCCTCGGTAAGTAGGAAGTTGGTGAGTAAATTAGAAAAGTGTAATATTTTTAAACAAGTTGCTATACTTGGCTTTAACTGAGAAGTGCCAGGAAAAAGGGAAATTTAGAGCCAATGTAATAAAATAATATAAATAATCCAAAGTAGAATAAAGTTAACGTAAGGGAAGTAGAGTTAAGACATGGCAGGGTAGCTCAGTCGAGTGGAATGCGTATCCTGTAATATGTGTGAAGTCATGGACGTTACCGTTGTCCTAGATGACCACATGTGCAGGAAGTGCTGACAGCTGCAGAAACTTGAGCTCCACGTTTCAGAGTCAAGCGGCGGCTGGAGTCACTGTGGCACATCCGCGAGGCTGAGAGCTACGTGGATAACACGTTCAGAGAGATGGTCACACTGCAGCTTAAGGGCCTGGAGACAGAGAGGAAATGGGTGACCACCAGGCAGTCCAAGAGAAGTAGGCAGGTAGTGCATGAGTGCCCTGGGGTCCCGCTGACAAATTGGTTTTCCATTTTGGAAGCTGGTGAGGGCACTGGTTCTTCAGAGAAGTGCAGTCAGAGCCAAGTTTGTGGCATCACAAGCGGTTTGGCTGTACAGGAGGGAAGGAAGAAGAAAGAAAGATCAAAAATGATAGAGGATTCATTGGTTAGGGGAACAGACAGGCGTTTCTGTGGTCATAGACATGACTCTAGGATGGCATGTTGCCTCCCTGGTGCCAGGGCCAAGGATGTCACAGAGCAGCTGAGAGACATTCTCCTGGGGGAGGGCGATCAGCCAGAGGTCATAGTCCACATTGGTACCAATTGACTTAGGTCGGAAGGGGATTGTGGTCCTGCAATCAGAATTTAGGGAGCTAGTTAGAAAATTAAAAAGAAGGACCTCAAATGTAGTCATCTCCGGATTGCTCCCAGTGCCATGTGCCAGTGAGAACAGAAATAGGAGGATAAGGCATATGAATGCATGGCTGGAAAGATGGTGCAGGAGGGAGGGCTTTAGACTCCTGGGACACTGGGACTGGCTCCGGGGCAGATGGCACCTGTACAAGCTGGACGGGTTGCACCTGAACAGAGCTAGGACTGAGTTCCTTGCATTTTGCTAGTGCTGTTGGGAGGTATGTGGGAACCAAGAGAAAATATTAGAGAGAAATACCAGGGTGCACAAAATACTGGGAGAGACAGATAACAATAGAATAGAAAATAGTAAGTTAATAGGTAAAGTCGGGGTAAGGGAGAAAGTAATAAAATCTAAATCAGGGTTACTGTGAATGCATGGAGCATAGTAAATAAGATTGGGGAGTTACAGGTGCAGGTTGCCACGTGGAAATATGATGTTCTGGTGATAACGGGGACCTGGCTGAAGGAAGGGCAGAACTGGGTGTTAAGTATCCCTGGGTACAAGGTGTTCAGAAGAGATAGGAAAGGAAGGAAAGGATGAGGGGTGGATGTGTTGGTTAAGGAGAGCATTGCAGTGCTGGAGAAAGAGGATGTCCCAGAGGGTTCAAGGACAGAATCAATTTGACTAGAGCTAAGGAACAAAAAGGGTGCAATTACATTGCTCGGTGTAGTCTATAGACCGCCAAATAGTGAGAAGGACAATCTTCAGGGAAATTACAGAGGCATTATAGAGTAATTATAATGGGGGACTTTAATTACCCAAATGTAGAGTGGGACAGCGGTAGTGCAAAGGGTGGAGAGGGGCAAAAGTTCCTAGATTGTGCTCAGGAAAATTTTCTACTGCAGTATGTGTCCAATCCAACTAGAAAAGACACACTGTTGGACCTGGTTCTTGGAAATGAGGTGGGCCAAGTAGATCAAGTGTCAGTGGGGGAACATTTATGGGACAGTGGTCATCCTATTGTATGATGTAGGATGATGATAGAAAGGACGCTAGGCAATCAGAGTGAGAATAATTAACTGGACGAGAGCTGACTGCGATGGGGCAAGAACAGAGCTGGACCAGATAGACTGGAATGAAAGATTGGTAGGAGAAACTAGCTGAACAATGGGCTACCTTCAAAAAAGAATTGGCTCGGGCACAATCAAGGTATATTCCACTGAATGGGAAAAGTAGGGCAAACAAATCCAGAGCTCCCTGGATGAAAGAGGAGTTAGAAATTAAGATAAAGAAGAAAAAGCGCGCTTATGACAGGTGTCAGGTAGAAAATACAATTGAGAACCAAGAGGAATACAGAAGGTTCGGGGGGAGGTGAAAAAGCATGTTAGAGAAGCGAAGCGGGATTATGAGAAAAGACTGGCAGTCAACATAAAGGGGAATCCCAAAGTTTTCTATAGGCATATAAATAGTAAAAGGGTGGTAAAGGGAGGAGTAGGGCCGATTAGGGACCTAAAAGGGAATTTGCACATGGACGAAGGGGTCATGGCTGAGGTATTAAATTAATACTTTGCATCTATCTTTACCAAGGAGGTAGATGCTGCCCAGGCCATGGTGATAGACGAGGAAACTCTGTCACTAGAAGAGTTCAAAATTGACAAGGAGGAAGTGTTGAATAGACTGTCGGTACTTAAAGTTGACAAGGCACTGGGACCGGATAAAATGCATCCAAAGATATTGAAGGAAATGAGAATAGAAATTTCAGGGGCACTGGCCATAATCTTTCAGCCTTCCCTGACTCAGAGGAGGTGCCAGAGGACTGGAGAATTGCAAACATTACCCCCTTATTCAAAAAAGGTTGTAAGGATAAGCCCAGCAATTACAGACCAGTCAGTTTAACTTCAGTGGTGGGCAATATTATAGAAATAATTATTCAGGATAGAATTAGTAGTCAAAAGGAAAAATATGAGTTGATAAGGAAGAGCCATCATGGATTTCTAAAAGGGAAATCGTGTTTAACTAAGTTGCTGGAGTTTTTTGAAGAGGTAACAGAAAAGGTCGATGAGGGTAATGCTGTTGATGTGGTGTACATTGTCTTTCAAAAGGAATTTGATACAATGCCACACAACTGACTTGAGAGAAAAGTTATTGCTCATGGAATAAAAGAGACAGTAGCAACATGGCTACAAAATTGGCTGTAAAATAGGAAGCAGAGAGTAATGGTCAATGGATATTTTTTGGGCTGGAGAAAGGTTTGCAGTGGAGTTCCCCAGGGGTCAGTATTGGGACCCTCGCTTTTCCTGATATATATTTGATATATATTAATGATATAGATGTTGGTGTGCAGAGGATAATTTCAATGTTTGCAGATGATACGAAGCTTGGGAGTGTTGTGAACTGCAAGGAGGACAGTATGGAACTTCAAGAGGACATAGGCAAATTGGTGGAGTGGGCAGGTAGGTGGCAGATGAAGTTCAATGCGGAGAGGTGTGAGGTGATGCATTTTGGTAGGAAGAGCATGGACAGACAATACAAAATAAGGGGTGAAATTTTGAAGGGGGTGCAGGAGTAGAAAGACTTGGGTGTATATGTGCATAGAATCATTGAAAGTGGCAGGACAGGTGGAGAGAGCAGTTAATAAAGCATATAGTACCTGGGCTTTATTAATAGGGGCATAGAGTACAAGAGCAGGGAGGTTATGCTGAATTTATGTAAGACACTTATTAGACCTCAGCTGGAATATTGTGTACAGCTCTGGGTGTCATATTATAGGAAGGATGTGAACACATTGGAGAGAGAGCAGAAGAGGTTTACAAGAACGGTTCCAGGGATGAGAAACTTCAGCTATGAGGATAGATTGGAGAGGTTGGGGCTGTTCTCCTTGGAGAGAAGAAGGCTAAGAGGAGATTTGATAGAAATGTTCAAAATCATGAGGGAGCTGGACAGGGTAGATAGGGAGAAGCTGTTCTCGCTCATAAAAGCATCAAGAACAAGAGGGCACAGATTTAAAGTGATTTGCAAAAGAAGCAAATCGGACGTGAGAAAAAACTTTTCCACACAACGAGTGGTTCGGGTCTGGAATGCACTGCCCGGAAATGTGGGGGAGACAGATTCAATCGAGACATTCAAGAGGGCATTAGATGATTATTTGAATAGAAACAATGTGTAAGGGTATGGGGAAAAGGCAGGGCAATGGCACTAGGCCATAATGCTCATTTGGAGAGCTGGTGCGGACACAATGGGCTAAATGGCCTCCTTCTGTGCCATTAAAATTCTGTGATTCTGGTATGTAGAGACTTGCCTGTGACACCCCCCCTGAAAGTGATGTGATGCTGCCTGCGAAGCCTGGTGCTGATTCCTGTGAGTGCTGCACAATGCAAGTTCGGCGAATTAACCTCGAAGTAACAAGTGAAGTGCAGGTTGCCAGGTGCCCGTCACTTATATCCTGTTGTGAAACATGTCATTTTATTCCCACGGTGACGTTCCCAGATGATCCAGCGTGGAGGGATGTTTCGGTGAGCAGGGCTTATAATGAGATGCAAATGTATTAAAATGACATTCCCGATGTGCCGCGGGGGGTAACGCAACCCACCATTGACAGGTGGAGCGGACAATTGCAAACTGGTTTTACGGTGATGTAAAGCTGATTTTTGGCCTTCTTGCGATATTTTCTGCTCCCGCTTCCCATGATGCCCACCGCGAAGTGGGGTGGAAAATCCTGGCCACAGTCTGCACACTATAAGAGTAAGGCCAAAACCAGGACCCTCATGTAGGGCAGGCATTTTGGCTGGCAATATTGGGTAGATGGTACAATTGTCTCCCCACTTCCTTCCCAGTGCCTACCCAAATCAAAAACTGTCACCCAGGTCATCTGATCTCCAGATAGTCGGAGGCCAGACGTACCCCCAAGGTATGCTATGGGACCCTCAGATGTCCCGATGCAATGATCATAATAATGAGGAGAATGTGGTTAATGTGGTGTACTTGGGTTTTGAAAAGGCATTTGACAAAGTGCCACATAGAGGCTTATCAGCAAAGTTGAAGCCCATGGAACAAAAGGAGCAGTGACAGCATGAATGCAGTGAGTGACAGGAAGCCGAGTGTAATGGTAAATGGTTGTTTTTCAGACTGCAGAATGGCATAAAGTGGGGTTCTTCAGGGTCAGTCACTATTAGTACCACTGCTTCCCTTGATATGTATTAATGACTAGACTTGGGTGTGTAGGCCACGATTTCAAAACTTGCAGACGCCATTTAACTTGAACGGTTCAGTTGTGAGGAAGCTAGTGATAGGCTTTAAGAGGACATTAGACAGGGTGGTGGAATGGGCAGACACATGGCATGCAAAATTTAATACAGGGAAGTGTGAAGTGATACATTTTGATAGGAAGAACGAGGAAAGGCAAAACTAAATAAAGGATACAATTCTAAAGGGGGTGTAGGAGCAGAGGGACCTGGGAGTATATGTACATGAATTGTTGAAGATGGCAAGGCAGGTTAATGAAATTTTTAATAAGGCACAGGGCTCCTGGGCTTTATAAATAGAGACGTAGAGTATAAAAGCAAGGATGATATGGTGAATCTTTATGAAACACTGGTTCAGCCTCAACTTGAGAATTATGTGCAGTTCTTGGCACCACATTTTAGGAAGTATGTGAACACTTTAGTGAGGGTGCAGAATAGTTTTATGAGAATGGTTTGGGAATGACTGATTGGCAAAGCTTGGACTGTTCTCCTTAGAGAAGAGAAGGTTGAGAAGCAATTTCCTAGAGGTGTTCAAAACTATGAGGCGTCTGGACAGAGTCTGAACAGGGAGAAACAGTCCCCAATGATGGAAGGGTTGAGAACCAATGCACACCAATTTAAGGTGATTGGCAAAAGAACCAAAGGTTACATGAGGATAAACTTATTTATGCAGTGAGTGGTTTGAATCTGGAATGCCCTGCCAGAGATTGTGGCAGAGGCCAGTTCAAACATGACTTTCAAAAGGGAATTGGATAATTATCTGAAGAGAAAAGATTCGCAGGGTGACAGAAAAAGGGTGGGGGATTGGGACTAGCTGAGTTACTCTGAGAGAGCTGTCATGAACATGGTGAGCCAAAGGATCTTTTTTTGTGCTGTTATCATGCTGTTATCTTCCTAAGGTGTGGCGCCCAGAACTGCTTTCAGTACTCCTGGTGTAGGCCTTTGTATAGCTGTCACATGACTTCTACTCCCTTGTATCCTAGTTCTCTAGATATAAAGGTCAGCATTCCATTAGCTTTCTGATACTTTTTATACCCGTTCTGTTTAGTTCTGAGATTCAGAGGGATCTGGGTGCCCTAGTTCATGAATCTGAAAAGGCTATGTGTAGGTACAGCAAGTAATTAGGAAAACTAATAGAATGTTATCATTCATCACGAGGGGAATTGAATATAAAAGTAGGAAGGTTATGCTTCAGTTGTACAGGATACTCGTGAAACCACATCTGGAATACTGTGTACAGTATTGGTCTCCTTATATAAGAAAGAATGTATATGTGTTAGAAACAGCTCAGAGAAGGTTTACTGAACTAATACCTGGAATGGGCGAGTTGTCTTATGAGGAAAGGTTGGACAGGCTAGGCTTGTATCTGCTTTGGAGCTTAGAAGAGTAAGAGGTGATTTGATTGAAACATACAAGATCCTGGGTGGTCTTGACAAGGTTGATGTGGAGAGGATATTTCCTCTTGTGGGAGAATCTAGAACTAGGGGTTACTGTTTAAAAATAAGGGGTCACCCATTTAAATTGGAGAGAAGGTGAAATTTTTTTCTCTCAGAGGTTCGTGAGTCTTTGGAACTCTCTTCCTCAAAAGGCGGTGAAAACAGAGTCTTTGAGTATTTTTAAGACAGAGGTTGATAGATTCTTGATAAACAAGGGGTTGAAAAGTTATCGGAGATAGGCGGGAGGTTATAATCAGATCAGCCATGATCTTATTGAATGATGAGGGGCTGAGTGGCCTATTCTTGTTCCTCATTCGTATGTTCATATGTTTTGTTTGTGACATTTAAATGATCTATCAGGGTCTCCAAGCCTCTTTCTACCTCCACAAGTTTCTAACTTTTCACCATTTAGAAATGTCCTCTGTCCTCTTTAGCAGCAAAGTGGATGACTATATTCAACTACATTGAATCCATTTGCCACAGTCTTGCCCATTCACTTAATCTATTAATATGTATGTACTTTTATGTTCCCATCCATTCTTTTTACAATGCTGCCTTTCTTTGTGCCATTGGAAAATTTGGATATGTGGCTTTCTCTTCCATCAGCTAAGTCATTAATGAATGCAGAGAATAGTTGAGGCTCCAACACAAATTCTTGTGGGACACCACTAGTCTCTTCCTGCCAGTTAGAGTGCCTGCCCATTATCCCTAGTCCCCGTCTCCTTTTGCTCAACCAATTTCCTAACCAGGTCAAAGTTGCCTTCAATTCCATGAACTTCAATTTTAGCTAACAGTCTCATATGAGGGATTTTATCAAATGCCATTTGGAAATCCATATAAATAACATCTATAGGCATTCCCCTGTCCACTCCTTTAGTCACCTCTTCAAAAAAATCACTCAAGTTTGTCAGGCTTGGCTTACCTTTAGAAATCTGTACTAGGACTGGGATTGGGGGATTTGGTGGTTGGATTGGGCAATGGAGGGTGGTGAGTGAGGGGCTTGTCTGAACTTCGAGTCAGGGAGAACACTCTTGCTCCTCCTGGTTTCACAGAAAATCAAATTTAAAGAAAAAACTTTTGCTGGTGGGTGTGGAAGAATTCTTAAAAGGCCCACTCATTGGGAACAAATTTTACACAGACATCAGCCCCTTGGAAAAACATATTTCAGAGGTTTATCTAAAACAATCTGCATCACTTAAAAAAAAAGGGCCCCAGAAATTTGGCAATGGAACAATAACTATGCATTATTTTATTTGTTCACAAGATGTTGGTGTCACTGGCAAATATATATATTCTCATCCCTTATTGCCCTATCTGAGTGGCTTGCTAGGCCATTTCAGAGGGCACTCAAGAGTCAGCCATTTTGCTGGGTAAGGACAGCAGATTTCCTCCCCTAAAGGGACTTCATGAACTGAATGGATTTTTTAAACACAATTATCTAGTAGTTTCATGGTCACCATGACTGATACTAGGGCCTGAATTTTCACAATGATGGAGAGCCTCCCTATAGTTGCGATAATGGCAGAAGAGGCTGAAATACAGAAGTCCTGCCCCCAGCCATGGCACCTACCATTTTTGTGAGGGTGGGAATGAGTCTGGGTCAGGATTTGTGCATGCTCATTTTGCAGAAGCAGCTGCCATATAAAATAGCAGCTGCCTCCAGTCATGACTGATTTTTGTTAGCTGGGTGTGGCAAACATGGTGTGTGCAGAATAGACCTGGTAGGAGCATGTCTAAACTTTGCAGAGTTCTTTGGAGAGGTGGAGTACCCTTTTGGAGGTAGGGTACCCCTCTGAATATGGTCCAGGGACATCTTTGGTGGTCAGGTGACCTTTAAGAGTGATTAGCTGCCCTTGGGGAGAGATAAGGTTCCTTTGGGAGAGATAAGTTGCCTTTTGGAAAACATAAGTTGCCCTTTGGAAGACATAAGTTGCCCTTTGGGAATGATAAGCTTCCCTTTGGGAAAGATAAGGTACCTTTTGGGATTGTTAGAAGTGGACATAAATTTGCACACAAACTGCATAAACCCACTGGAACTGTTGAGAGGAACTGTTCAAACTGTTAAACCAAACTGTCAAGAGGAACTATCAAGAGGAACTGTCACAAACAACTGTCAAGCTGTGAAGGCATTGAAAACTCTTGCCCTTTGAATCTTTGAAACAACTGGGTGAAGTATTAAAGAAAAACATTGCTTGCTATTTCACTCTGTCTGTTGACATAAGCCTGAGGGTTATCATTACTGGATTTGTGCTGCATGACTGATTTCACAACCTTCCATAATCACAGCGGGGTGCCTTCCATTTCACAGTTTGATTGATAGTTCTAAGCGGTTACAGACACTTTGAAGTGGGACTGTGAATTCAAATGCTTGTTTTTATAAGGGATTAAACACTTGAAATAAATATTTGTTCTCATGAGGGATTATGTAGTTGAAGGAACGTAAAAGTAGCAAATGAGAGTGTTTTTTAAAAATAAAGCCTGCAATAGATACTTGGAATTTTATTTAATTTAATCTCAGCGTGGCCTCCTGAGGTCTATCCCTGGTAGATATCCATATGGAAGGGGGTTGTCCTCTACCACACTGGGGAAGAAGACCAAATAGTCAGCTGATGCACCGTGTGTGGGGGAGAATGCCTGGGTGGTGACAGCCCAGAACGTGATTTCAGTGCCACAAGGAATTAAATGGTTTGACATGAATGATCAAGGTAGAAATTGGGAGAGTTGGCATGGTAAATGTAAGGGCCTAAAGGGTAGTGGGTGGTGGGGCATGGGTTGGCATGAGTTGGCACTAAGTTGGCATATGGACTATAAAGGACCATGAGGGTGGGTGGAGGGCATAGGTTGGCATGGAGGGTATCAGGATTATGGGGTGGGTAGAGGGGCATAGGTTGGCATGGATGGAATGAGGTAGGTGGGGGCATGAGGTGGCATGGGTTGCATGTATAGGGCATGGGGAGCGTGTGGGTGTTGAGGGGGTGTGAGCAATGAGGATTGGGGGCCTTTTTTTAAACGCATTTTTAAAAATCTTTGACAAAGCACTGATGCAGGCCTTCTGCCCAGCCCACCTCCTCACCTGGCAGCCTCTGCACTCATTCCAGGATCACCCGGCCCGACTCCTAGAAAACCCTGCCACCCAGGAACGAAAATCCCAACTTCTGGGATACTTTCTCCCCAGTCTGGTTTGCGGACCCAGGAAATGCTCCGACTCTGAGCTCCTGACTCGGGAGTGAAAATTCAGGCCTAGCTGTTTATTCCAGGTTTACTTAATGCACAGCTGCTGCAGTGTATTTGAGCTTCTGTCAGCTGGTCATGAGACAAGGCCTCTGGATTATTACTCTACTAGCATAACTATTATGCCACCATACATCATGACTGTATTGAATTGACCAGCCTCTCCCGGGAGAGGGTGTGTACCAGGTTCTGTGCCAAGCCATAGATCAAGGTGGGGCCGGACTCCTCCATTCTCCTCTAAAGCAAAGCAAGAATTTGACCTTGCCCCTCGGAAAAGTGGCACCTGTGGCGCTTAGTTTGTTCCACTGTGAGAATCATATTCTAACCTAGGTAAAGTTAAAGGTTACATGTGGTGCCAGTCGCTGAGACGATGCCTGTGACAGTGGTACTCAGTGCATTCTTTCCCACTCTCCTCCTCTTCCTTGGGGCCAAACATGAGGCTGTTACATGTGCTCAGGGCGGGGTGAGGTGGATCTTGCTCCGGGGAGCCTGAAATTATAACCTTGAAAGGGCCAGAGCATAGAGCATAGTTCCTCCTCCAATCAGGTCCTGTTGCTGCCTGTTGTGTGTGTGTGTGCGTGTGTGTGTGTGTGTGTGCGTGTGTGTGTGTGCGTGTGCGTGTGTGTGTGTGCATGTGTGTGTATGTGTGTGTGTGTGTGTGTGTGTGATGCTTCATTGGTTGAGGAGATGTGAGATATGTCTGACGTGTGAGTACTGCCTGTGAGGAATGCAATAATGTAGTTAGGTAGTGGTCAAAATAGCTCCCAAAGACTTTGCAATATAATGAGTTAGGTTGTTGAAGTTTGAATTACAGAGACAGGCTAATGAACTGCTTATTTACAATTATGTGGAAACACCTAAGCTCATTACCATCATAAATACTTCTTGCCTCAAACTTTTTAAACATGCCTGAATTCGCTATACTTTGAAAATATCCCAAACTAAAATTCATTTTATTTTTGCAAATGGCTTCTGTGGAAAAGTAGTCAAAATCCCTTCTCAGTAATTGGACAAAACGTGCACCGTGTATGACAGTGAGCTGTTACAATTCGAAGAGCAAATATTTTTATTTTCTAGCACACAAATCTCGCTGCGTGGGTGTAAATTCCTCACATGTTGGAAGGCTTTAGTCATGTCAAATACCTGCTTTTGATTTGATCTCTGAGTAATGATTAGGTAAAATGATACAGGGTGGAATTTTCCCTGAATTGCACTAAGTGCGGTAGCGGATGGGTAAAATGGAGCTCTACCTGTCGACAAAAATGGCAGGTTTTCACGCTGTATCGTCTCGAATCCACCTCATTATTTATTCACTCCCGCGAAACACGCTGCTTCCATGGCAAGCGGGTTCTTATTCGCCTGCCCGTCATCACCCCGCTGTTGCAGCATGTTGGCCGCCATCTTTAAAAGGCAGCCACCAGCAAAGCGCTCATTGTCACCAGATCATGACCGCTGCCCAGGAGACATGGCCAGCAAAGGACAAAAGACTGCAGCTCTCCGCTTCAACGATGCATCCCTCAAGCAACTGTTGGATGCCGTGGAGGCCCACCGGGATGAGCTCTACCCCAACTCTGGCCGCAGGATGCGCAGCAAAGTCACCAACCCTACATGGGGGGCGGTGGCAGTGGTGGTCAGCATGAACGCTCTGCAGAGGAGGACAGCCATCCAGTGCCACAAAAGGATGAATGATCTCCTCCGTTCCACCAGGGTAAGTCACCCTTTTCATCACTCCTAACTCACACACTCTCAAACCCATCACACATCCACAGGGCCCTCACTTACTGCCAGTGCAAGGGACATCAACATTCACTCTCACACACACACCGTCATTGTCCTCATCCTGTCCATGGGACCTCTCATCACCCACACAGGCCAGACATACTTATCATCTGACCCGGCAGGTGCCCTGATACTCTCCTCATCTCTATCCATGCAAGACAAACTGGCTCACAACAGGATGGAAAGGTCGCAGACAGGTGGAGGGATGCCGGAGATCAAAGTTCTGACAGAATTTGAAAACAGAGCCATCCAGCTGGCCGGTGATGACCGGGACCGGTCCAGTGCTGATGGTGAGGTTGGTGCTGCTCAACCAGGTGAGGATCTAGCAGTGCAACATCCATCAGACAACCAGGCTGTGAGTGATGTGTCCTCTTTCACAGGCCACTGCCATGTACTAATTATCCCCCCTTGCTTTCGCAGGCACATCTGCCAAACAGCTGACAGAGTCCATGACCCAGGGCCTCTAATCAAGCCCTGAAGAAACCTCTGAAGGGGAATCTGAAGGCACCCTCCCTGAAGTCCTGTCACAGCGCTCACCCACACCTTCTACCAGCACTTAGTTTTAGAGTAGCCTTGGGATCACAATTTGGTGAGCACATCACACTTTCTGATCCACAGCAGGCGGAGGCAGGGACTTCTCAGGTCCCCGGCACTCGGAGAACTGCTGGAGGCCAGAACGATGCTGAGCCCGAGTCAGATGACCAACCTCTGGACTTGTCCATGTCACAGTTGCCGGAGCTGCAAAGGCAAGCTCAGGAACATCAGGAAGGGATGTCCGCTGCACACCTCAGAGTGCAAAACACGATGGAGGAGTCCATCCACCTTCAGTCTGAGGTGATAGTGCCGGCATGCCAACACACCGAGGTCAACACTGCCAGGATGGTGGCTGCCATGGAGACCTTGCTCCAGGACATCACTCCTGCACTTCTGCATGGGCCTAACTCCATCGCTGATGCCATAGTTGGCCTCCAACAGTATGTACTTAAGAGGGGTGCTGGGCAGCGTGATCTCACTCCAGCTATCCCTTCCATGGATGGAGTCAGCCAGGGGCCCTCAAGCACCCATAGGGAAGAGGATCAGTTGATGCACTCTCCGGGTCTATCCACACAAGTGACTCTTGGAGTGACCGGCTCATCTGAATCACCTCTACCTGTGACCTCCACAGCTCCAACTTCACAGGCCGAAGAAAGTGCCACACAGCAGGAACCCAAAACCAGGCCGGGACCCTCCAAATCTTGGCCCTCCAGAGGACACCCACCGAGGTCATCACAGACAGGGCATCACAGCAGGCTGCCTCCACCTCTGCTGTGGATGTCCAGGGAGCACCAAGACATAGCAGCAGGGTTAGGAAAGTTAGGCAAAAGCAATTGCACAACATGGCCACAGGTGTTAATCACTTGTACACACTGTTCACTATTGTCAATAAACTCCTAAGAATATCTCCCTGCCTGTGGCTCCTTGTTCTGATGAGCAGTGTTCTTGTCACTCAGATGTGAAGCCTTTTTGCACAAGATAAAAGGCAGGTGTCTCAGTCCAGGGCCTCTTCCCTGTGCTCTGTGCAGCCTTCAGACCACAGTGATGGTCCAGCCTCAAACTCCCTGGAAACATTATTGACACCTGCACCTCGGTGGTGCTGGTCATTGCTGCCAGAATGTAGTGGGCAGGTGCCACAGAGTTCTCTCATTCTCTCTGTGTGCTCTCAGCCCCTTTAAGGTGGGGTTGGCCCCTATCATACCAGCATCTGCAACCAATGATGCTGTGCACCAGCTCCTGAAGGGCTGAGGTGCTGAAGGTGGACACAGCATTAGATGTGTCTAAAGTTTCATGGCTGTGTCTCTGAGATGGCCCTGATCATGAAGCGCAAGCGAGCTGCCCTCGGCCAGACAAGAGTCAGACATTCTCAGAGGCTATGTGAAGATTTATGGAGTGTCTTCACTGCATGTTGTCATCATCCTCCTCCGATTGAGTGACTATTAGGGCCTCTACTGCATCTCCAGGACAGGAGCGTTCTCACAGAGGGTATTGGCGCTGAGATAAGCCAGTCTGGAGTCAAACATTCACAACTGCGATATGAGGATCTATGGGGGCACCTCACTGCATGTTGTCATCATCCTCTACAAATCTAGCAGCTATGAGGGCCTTCCGACTGCGCCTGCCTAGTCTAGCCAGTGTGAGAGCCTCATCCCCGTCAACATCGCCACCGAGGACCCCCTCACCCTCATCCCTGCAGCTCCTCCATCTCCTCCTCAACCAGCTCCTTTCCCCATTGCAGCGCCAGGTTGTAAAGGGTGCAGCAGACAACGACGATGCGTGACACCCTTTGCGGACTGTATTGCAGGGCTCCACCAGACTGGTCCAGGCATCGGAACCACATCTTCAGCATCCCGATAGTCTGCTCCATCAAGTTGCGAGCTGCTGTATGAGCCTCATTATAGTGTCACTCTGCTGCAGTCTGAGGGAGCCACAAGTGTGTCATCAGTCACAGCCTCTGCCCCCAAGGATCCATCCCTGCAGCTTCTGTGGACCCTGGAAGACTCCAGGGATCTGCGAGTGACTCAGGATGTAGGTGTCGTGGACACTCCCTGGAAACTGTGCGCATACCTGCAGGATGCGTTTCTGTTGGTCGCATACCAGCTGCACGTTCAGTGAGTGGAAGCCCTTGCGGTTGATAAGTCCTCCGAGTGTAGCGACTGAGACCTGAGTGCCACATGACTGCAGTCAATCGCACCCTGTACCTGTGGGAATCCCGAGATCAGGGCGAATCCAATGGCCCTTGCGTCCTGGCTGTCCCGGTCCCGGGTGAAATGCACAAAGTTTTGTGCCATGGAGAAGATGGCATCCGTGACCTCATGGATGCATTTGAGGTTGGCAGATTGTGAAATCCCACAGAGGTCACCTGTGGAGCCCTGAAAAGAGCCACTGGCATAGAAATTGAGCGCCGCAATCACTTTCACAGCCACTGGCAGTGGATGCCCTCCATTTCCCCTTGGCGCCAAGTCCTGCAGTAAGTGGCCAATGTGAGCGACCAGGTCCCTAGACATGTGCAGTCGTTGGTGACACTGGTTCTCAGTCAGCTGCAGGAATTGCAGGCGGCATCTATAGATCCTGGGTGTCACTAGGTGCCAACCAGCCACGGCTCGCTGTTGCTCCTGAGCATCGTGTCTGAGAGCCCCTGCTGCCCCTTCTTTATGAGTTTGCTGTTCCTGCCTCTGTGCAGCCAAGATCCTCAGTCGCTCTCTCCTCCTATTTCTTCATGCTCTGTAGGCCATCAGGCATACAGCTAGGTCACCAGGATCCATGATCCTGACATGGTCCTCCTGCAGCACGAAAGAGAGAGAGACGTGTTATCATGACTGTACTTAGCACCTTTCCTGGCCCTGTGTAACCACCCCTTAATGCTTCCCGGAGAGAGCTGGTCACCCCTCGGATGGCCAGAGATGAGCGCGCTGTATGGCTGCCCTGTCAGCCTGCGACATGGGGGAGACAGGTCTCAACCAGGATGCTGAGATTGCAAGGGGCTGTGAGCACCTCCAGCAGTGATTGCTCCATGGCCAGTGTTGACGAGGAGATTGTACAACGTGTGCAGTTCAACTGCTCCCCGGTCCAATAAAGTGGTAGCGGACTTGAAGTCTGTGCCGGGGGGGCGGGGGGTGCAGTGTGGTGGTGGGGGGACGCTTAAGGTGTGGTGGCCCTTTGGTGCCTCTGCGTTGCTTGCATGGGCGGCAGGCTGGGAGCCCGACCCCAATCATATCACTGTGGTTGCACCTGATCTGTCTCAGTTGCAGAGACATGGTCAGTTTATGCAGGTGTTCCTAATGCATGGCCACTTCCTTCGCTTACCCTGACCCCCACCTCGATTGCCTGTGCGCGGGATACAGCACCAGGGCAGCAATTGAACCCAACCCCGCCCCCAAACAACAACGGTCACCTCCGATGATGGCCAGCACTTGCCCCCAGACAGCCACCCCCAACAGTCGCCTCTGAGGCTGGCCAGCACTTGCCCTTGGACACTCCTCCCTCAGAGGTTGCCTCTGAGGCTGGCCAGCACTTGCCCCCAGACATACCCCGCCCAACAGTTGTCTCCGAGGCTGGCCAGGACTTGCCCGCAGACACCCTCCTCCTCAGCATTCACCTCTGGAACTGGCCAGCACTTGCCCCCGGACACCCCTCACTGCCTTCCCACAGCAGTTGCCTCTGGGTCCAGGCATTGGCTGCCCCCACCCCCCCAATGCCCATGAGGCCTGTAAACAGCAGGTGAGCTGTGGAGAACGCAGCAGCTCACTCACCTGAGTTCCCCCAAAGTGAAGGCTGCCAAGTGCACATCGCCTGCGTGCTGTTGTGAAACATTTCGGCGTGCTTTACTGCTGACGTGGATGGATGATGCGGCAGGGTTCCAAGAGCCTGACAGGATGGCCTTTTAATTATACACTGATGTATTACAATTAGCTCCCTGCTGGCCGATGATGGGAAACGCGGCCCGCCATTGGAGGGCTGAGCAGACGATCGCGATCTGCCTTCCCACCGAGGTAAAGCAGATCGCGCCATATTTTCCGCGCATGCCACCTATCACACCCGCCACCAGCGGGCTCGGAAAATTCTGCCCACAGTTCATGATATGTGGAAATATTTTCCATGCAGCTTGATATGAAGTAGATTATGAGAACTGGTAGACATTTGATCAAATCTTACCATGGTGAAGAATGTACCCACATACGCCTAAATGGACTAAGTCTTAGGTTAATTATTTCTGCCTGACCTGGCAGTAACTCACTGCAGTTTGAATAGTTCTTCCAAATGATGGACTCTTTGGACATTAAAATTTGAAGGAAATAAGTAGGTAGGCAAATAAGTAATTAATAGTGGATAGGGGTACTTTTGGAAGGACTGAAAAGTAATTACATCAAAATTCCCAACCATTTTCTTTCCAGCATTATATCAAATTAATGAGGCATATGTTTGTACCATCAGCTATAGACATTAGAATGGCTGTTGTTATTGAGCACTCGAGTATGAGTTTTTTATGTATTTAAGATTGTTCAATATATAAATAAATTATCTGCAACATTAGGAGAGACTTCTGTATGTTACATATAACAAAGCTGTAAATCTGCTTACAAAGAGGATACTTTTGATTTTTGCTGAAAAAGGAGACATGCTGTTGAAGGTTTTCATCTTGCACTCATCAGGACAGATGCAAGAATGCCAAATTTCAAAGGAAGCAACAATTCATATGCAAGGACCTGTCCTCTCCAGATACAAGGAACATACCCAGGCATTGTGCCTTTTTTGAATCAATCAAAAGCATGGGGATGATAGTTCCTTGCATTCTCCATGGCAATACCTCGACCATTCAGAGTCAACTTACCCACCAACCAGCACCCTTTTCTCATGCAGTGTAAATTGCTGCTCCCTTTTCTAAATTGACATTCTTACACCTGACCTGGTGAGTGCAAGGTAAAAAGCTTTGACAGCATGTCTCTTTTTTCAGCAATACTCAAGTTCTATACCACCAACTGCCCACTTATTATTTTGTTATTGCTAGTGCACAAAGCAAGATTTTCCTCTAGAGGGCAAACTAAACTGTCAAAACCACTATTATAAGCAAGCATTAACACCATACAGGTTTTAAAATGCAACTTAAAAAAAAATCTATTATACATTGAAAATGGTAGGTGGCCATCAAATTCCATGCAGTGCCTGTAGGTGGCATTGTGATAGATCATTTCCAAGACAAAAGTGCCATCTACTGTTAGAAGCTTTCCAAAGATCTGCAAAATTATTGCATCTTTTAGACTCACACCAGCACTGACAATATAAGCCACTGAATTTCAAAATGATCTTGAGTGGAATGCAAATTTTAGGATTCAAGACTGTTAATTAGCTTTAAGTTAAGCATGCAATAACTATCCTAATGTTTTGTTAAAATGATCCCTCACCCTTCGAGGGATGGCTCAATCACAACTTGCCATGGTAAGTTTCTTTGTCCAACACATGGGTACCTGAGCCTATGTTATCAGATGCTTTTGTTCGGCATCAGTAAAACTATGAAAGCCATACTTTTCTTTCCATGAAGCTGGCTGTAGCAATGAGAGCTTAATAACCCTCCCACTATTCCAATAAAGATGGAGGCCAGAGAGCTTCAGCTTACACCTAACTTTCTCTCCCTACATCAAAAAGACAAATTGGCACCTGATGGATTGAGGTTTTGCCTAATGCCACCTCCTCTACCACCTAGTCTGAGCCTGGTCTCAAGATAATGAAAGATGAGAACAGCTATTTGGCTCATCTTAATTCATGCAGCCAGAGAGATCCTAATATCCTAGCATTGTTGCATCCATTCATTTTCTTCTCACTTTTTGAGTGACGAATTTCCTGATATCAAGTCCAAAAGTTATCGTTTGCTAATTTAAATCTGTGTTCTTTAGTTTTACTTCTGCAGGTTAACTTGAAGTAATGTTTTAGGTAAAAGTTTTTCTGTTCCCTTAACCATCTTATACACTTCTAAAAGATCAGCTCTCAAGTACCTTCATTCTAGGCTGAAAAGTTAGAATTTCTCCAGTCTTTCCTCACAGCTCATGTTCTGGTAGATTTTCTTTGTATTGCCACCAGTGCTTTGGATATCATTTTTGTGACGTGGAAATGAAAACTGGACTCAATGTTCAAGGTTTAGTCTGATCAGAGCTCTATAATGTTTGATGGAGGGAAGTTAATCTAACCTCCTCCTTGCCAATAAATTGAAAATTTTGTCCAGATTGTCATGATGCACCAGGGATAGTGCGCTATAATATCAAGCCCCACTGTTCCCCGAGCCGTGACAAATGTGAAAAGTTTGACCAAACCACCAGATTGCCGCAATTCTACCTAACTGTTTAATTGAGGTTAACAGAATACAAACACCAGGTTTGTAAACCTAATGAGTAAATAACTGTTTATTGGACAAACTGTCATTAACCAGTGGCAAAAGAAAGAAATATGAACTGCTAACTTCTAACACTATAACTTAAACTCCACCCCCTTCTTAAATCTCTATACACACACACACACACACACATACACACACACAAACACAAACATGTACACACACAAGACACATAAGACACACAAATCATGGATTTTAAGGGTGGGATAAAACAGTTCAATAGCACCAATTCCGGAGAACAGGATTTGATTGGTTGATTTTGATCGATGTCTTCCAAATTCCTTTCAGTTCTTGTTGATGACACAAGGTGTTCTTCCAGCACTTTCAGTACATAGTTCACTGGTTGAGCATTTGCCTTTCAATGTCTCTAACCGTGATTTCCCCCTCTGCCTCTTGACAGGGGTTTTCAGAGAGAGAGCAGGTTATAGAGATAGGAGGAGAAAAAGCCAGCTAGCTATTATTGTGGAATTACTGGAATCTTCCATATGCAGAGAAAAAGGTTCTGGGTCTTGTTCCTTTCAGGCTAGGAGCTATTCTGCTGCACTGCTTCTCACACAAAACCTGGTCATCTGGTCAGGAGCCAATTAAAATGCTGTTGTCAGGCAGCTCCCTTAGTCCAGGACTCCTTTCTGGCACCATCCTGTCTTTCATGGCACAGTCTGGTCCAGGGCTTCAACATTGTATATGTCTCTCATCCTGTTCCAGTGGACATGTCTTTCAAACTGTAATTTTAAAATCCACATTCCAACAGGAAATAAAAAGACATGGTCTTTACAACAGTCCAACAAAAATAAAAAGATATGTTCCTTTCATGCCTCCACCCTTAAAAGAGGTGAAACGCCATTTCAAAAATGCATTTCATCACAAGGAATGTGACATATGGACAACAAAACACGAGACTTACTTCCATTCATCCTTTCTCCCCCTTTTACAATCTTATACCATCTCCAGCACTTCTTACCCCCTTAACTTATTTTAGTATATTACACCCGGGACAATGCATCCGCGATTACATTATCTTTGCCGGCAATGTGAACAATTTCTACATTGAATGGTTGAAACAATAGACTCTATCTAAACAGTCTCGCATTTCGAGTTTTAAACTTTTCAATGAATGTCTATGGATCATGGTCAATATAGATTAGTGTTTCTTTGTTACCCTGTCGGACAGAAACTTCAAAGTGTTGATGGGACAACAACAATGTAAAGTACTTACTCTGATATTGATTTAGTTTCTTGGAAAGGCATCCCACCGGCTTCTCTATCCCTAATTGATCATCTTGTAATAGGACTGCATTTACCCCCAAGTTGCTAGCATCAATTGCCATTTTAAAGGATTTGGTAAAGTCAGGGGCGACTAACACTGGTTCTATAATTAAGATTGCCGTCAGCTTTTCAAAGGCTGCTTGGCATTCTGTTGACCATACCACTTTTGCCTGTTTTCTTAACAAATTGGCGAGAGGTACAGCTACTGTGCTGAAGTTAGGCACAAATTTCCTATAAAGCCCACACATTCCCAAAAATCTCAGGATTTTTTGTTTAATTTTAGGAGTAGGAAATTCTATTAGAATGTTCACTTTTGCTGTTCTTGGCAACATTTGCCCTTGTCCTATAATGTGACCTAGGTAAGTTACCCTTGCTTTTGCAAATTCGCTTTTGGCCAGGTTTATGACTAAGCCAGCCAACTGCAATTGCTTAAATAGGTCCTCTAATTGCCTTACATGTTCTTACCATGTGTTACTATATATTATGACATTGTCTAAATAAGCCACACAGTTGTGTACTTCAGCTACGACTTGATTCATAAGTCCCTGGAATGTGGCATTTTTAAACCCAGATGGCATGGCTAGACATTGATACAACCCACTTGGTGTAAGAAAGATGGATATTTCTTTAGCCCTTGATGTTAATGGCACTTGCCAGTACCAGTTCAATAGATCAATTTTAGGAAGAAATAAGGCACTGTCAACCCTATTGGTGCAATCTTATAACTGAGGATTTGGGTATGAATCTGTCCTCGTTGTTACATTCACTTTCCAGTAGTCTATACAAAATCAAGTTGATCCATCCGGCTTAGGAACCAATACTACTGGTAAGCTCCAGCCATTTTGGCTAGGCTCAATCAATTGATTGTCCACATATATTTGAAATCTGTTTCTAACTGAGCTTGTTTTTCTGGGCTCAACCGTAATGATGTTGTTTTATCGTCACTGAATCCTCTATGTCCACGTCATGTTTAGCTAGTGTAGTACATCCATGTGTATCCCAACAAATGCCCTTATACCCCCGAAGTAACCTGCTTAGATCATTCCTTGGTCCTTCCTCTAAATATGAGAACACAGTGTCTAACTATCCCAGTATTGTCGTATTGGCTAGTCGAATTGTAGGAGGTTCGCTTTGGGCACTGTCTACTTCTCCTTCTACCTTACCCTTACTGTCTCTGTCATCCTCCACTACTCCTACCACCTGGCACATTGGCTCTGTCTTATCATCTTCTCTGCGATGATATTGCTTCAACATGTTTATGTGACATAACACTTCTTCTTCTTACACTCAGGAGTATCTATCAGATAAGTCACTTTACTAACTCTCCTAACTATCTTGTAGGGGCCGCTGAATTTTGCTTTCAGGAGTTCATCTTGCAAAGGTAATAATACAAATACTTCATCTCCTGCTTGGAACCTTCTAGTTGTAGCATGTTTGTCTGCCAATTCTTTCATTTTGGCTTGGGAATTTTTTAAATGCTCACGTGCTATTTTACATGCTCCTGTGAGTCTTTCTAGAAACATGGATACGTAAACCAACATGGAGGATCCACCTTTCAGCTTTAGGAACTTTTCCTTAATCACTTCTAATGGACCTCTTATTCCATGACCATAGATCAATTTAGATGGACTAAATCCAGCAGATTTATCTGGAGAATTCCTGGAAGCAAATAATAAGAAATCTAATCATTTGCCCCAATCCTTTGGGTATTCCTGGCAATAGGCCTTAATCATGGTTTTGAGAATCTGATGGTATCTCTTTAAAGCTCCCTGTGGCTGTGGGTGATAGGCGGTAGACTTTATTTGTTTGATAACCAAATTGCTGATTATGTCCTGGAAAATTTTAGACATGAAGTTAGAACCTTGGTCAGGTTTTATTTCAATTGGTAGGCCATAATGAGTAAAAAACTGAGGTAACTTTTCCACCACCACTTTAGTTGTAATTGTCCTTAAAGGAATAGCATCTAGAAATCGGGTTGTAGAAATCCATGATTGTAAGGATATACTGATTTCCTGCTTTCGTTTTGGGTAATGGTCCTACACAATCTACTAATACCTGACTGAATGATTCTTCAGAAACTGGTATGGGTATTAAAGATGCTGGTTTGATTACATGTTGAGATTTACCTACTACCTGACATGTATGGCACGTTTTACAAAATTGTACCACATCCTTATGAAGTCTTGGCCAGGTAGTAAAATGCCTGTTTATCAATGCTTGTGTTTTCTGTATTCCTACATGTCCTGCCATAGGAATTTCACGTGCTACTCGCAATATCCCCTTACGATATTAGGGTGGTACCACTACCTGATGAACAACCATCCATACCTCATCCACAGGTCTGTGAGGGTGTCTCCACTTCCTCATCTGAATGCCGTTTTTAATGTAATAGCACTCTGGAACTCCTTCAGTCTCAGCATCATTGTGAGCTGACTGTGCTAACTTGTTTAACTCTGGATCTACTTTCTGAGCCATAATTAATGAAGACATGCCAAACACTTCCTTTGAATTTTCCTCACCCTTAAAGAAAGTTTCGGCTACTCTAACATCTGCTCATTATATTACTTTGACCTCTGGTGATGGGTTTGTTTAGCCATTGCTTTGGTCACCACACACGATGGAAAAATACCAGGAACTTGTTCTTGTAACTGCTCCGTCTCTTTAGCCTCTCTCGAACTTTCCATAATTATGGGCGAAGCCTTAACTTTCTCTCCTGCTAAATCATTCCCCAGGAGTAAATCAACTCCATCCACTGGTAATTTCTTAATCACTCCTACAACCACCAATTCAGACAGCAAATCACACTCCAATTGCACTTTGTACAATGGAACCAGGATATACTCTCCACTTATCCTGTTTACCAATACTTTAGCTTTCATTGAACTCTCCGGAGGGAAAACTAGTCCTTCTCCAGCAAAAGAGTTTGAGTAGCTCCTGTGTCCCTTTATATAGTTATGGGTTTAGCTGCATCATTTGATGAAAAGGGGGTTATCTTTCCATTAGACAAAAACCCTTTATATCTCTCATCTACCTTATTCACTTCACCTGCATTCACAGCAGTGTTTACCTCCAGTGCCTTATTTGTAGTTAAAGCTACAATTCGATCTATGGCATTTTCTTTTTCAGTTCTCTTTTCGGATTCACTTTTACGAATTCCAATAAGTCCCATTGGCTTCCCTCAGAACTTCCAGCATTCTGAACGAATGCCATCCACTTTATTACAATGGAAACACTTAGGCCTTTGAGTTTCTCCTCCACCCTTAGTGCCTTCCTTCCTGATCTGGGGAGGAGATCTCAAGGTATTCCCAGCTATCCATTCTTTGCCCTGGCTACTTGCCTTCCTTTCACTCTCCCGCTTTCTATGCTTTTCAAATTTATGGGGGTGATGGAAAAAAGGTTTATGGATCAGCTCATAATCGTCAGCCATTACTGCTGCCTGTCTAGCAGTTGCAACTCTTCGGTCTTCAACATAGTTTCTTATTACAGAAGGTAGGGGGTTCTTAAATTCTTCCAAGGGAATAGTCTCTCTGAGAACTTCATAGGTAGTTTCAACTCCTGATGCTTGTATCCACTTGTCAAAACTACTTTGCTTAATCCTTTCAAATTCATTGTAAGTTTGCCCAGGCTGTTTCCTTAAATTTCAAAACTTTTCTCTGTATGTTTGTCTCATATGCACTCATAATGGCCTTTTTCACCAAATCATAATCCCTAGAAACCTCTCTGACAGTGAAGCATAAATTTCCTCTGCTCTAACTCTCAATTTGCTCTCCATGGGCAATGTCCAGTTTTCCTTTTGTCAGTTCACCTGTTTAATTATCTTCTCAAATGAAATAAAGAATGCTCCAACATCCCTTTCCTCAAATTTTGGAACAGCTTGTACAAAGTTAAACATCTCCCCACTGGGTTCTGATCTGGAAATATGTCCTGCCTCACCTACTAGTGTCTCTTTTTTAACTGCCAGCATTTTAAGCTGGAATCCTTTGTCTTTCTCTTTTTCTCTTTCTGTTCTTTCCTGTTCAAGTTTATGTTTCTCCATTTCTAGCCTCACCATTTCTAATTCCCTCTGGAGATTAAGTTTTCACATTTCCATTTCTCCTTATCTTTCTTTTTCTAATCCCCTTTCTTGTTTTCTTTCTCTCTCTAGCCTTTCTGCCTGTTCTATTTGGAATGCCCTTTCCCTCTCCTTTTCATTTTCTTCTGCCTCTAGTTCCAATTTTTTTATTTACAGCTGAATTTGAGCCCATTTCAATGAACCAGCCCTTGGAGAGCTCAGTCTCTTGGGTATTCCTTCCAATTGCAAATGCGGTGCCATCTCTTTGATTATCTCTGCCTTCCTAGCTTTGGCAGGCAACCCTACTCTTAATTTATTGCCAGTTCGATTACCCTGGCTCTTGGGATCTCTTGTAAATCGTCAGGGACATTTCTTCCACTTGCAGGAAAGATTTAGCAGTTTCCGGTGCCATCTTATTTTTGACACTACAAATCTGATGTTTCCTTTTAGCTTTTATTAATTACTAAATCTACGCCCAAATCATCATTGTCTTTTGATCTAAAATATCCTGGACCCGAGCACACAAACCTTGTCACGACTCACTGGGGATAGTGCGCTGCAATATCAAGCCCCACTGTTCCCTGAGCCAATACAGATGTGAAAAGTTTGACCAAACCACCAGATTGCCCCAATTCTACCTAACTGTTTAATTTAGATTAATAGAATACAAGCACCAGGTTTGTAAACTTAATCAGCAAATAACTGTTTATTGAACAAACTCTTGTTAACCAGTGGCAAAAGAAAGAAATATGAACTGCTAACTTCTAATGCTATAACTTAAACTCTACCCCCTTCTTAAATCCCTATATACACACACACACACATATACATAAGACACACAAATCATGGATTTTAAGGGTGGGATAAAACAGTTCAATAGCACCAATTCCGGAGTACAGGATTTGATGGATTGATTTTGACCAATGTCTTCCAAATTCCTTTTAGTTATTGTGATGATACAAGATGGTGTTCCAGCACTTTCAGTATTTAATTCACTGGTTGAGCATTTGCCCTTCAATGTCTCTAACTGTGGTTTTCCCCTTTGCCTCTTGACAGGTGTTTCCAGAGAGAGAACAGGTTATAGAGACATGAGGAGAAAAAGCCAGCTAGCTATTATTGTGGAATTTCTGGAATCTTCCACATACAGAGAAAGAGGTTCTGGGTCTTATTCTTTTTAGGCTAGGAGCTATTCTGCTGCACTGCTTCTCACACAAAATCTCGTCATCCGGTCAGGAGTCAATTAAAATGCTATGGTCAGGCAGTTCCCTTGTTCAGGACTCCTTTCTGACACCATCCTGTCTTTCATAGCACAGTCTGGTCCAGGACTTCAACATTGTATATGTCTCTCATCCTGTTCCAGTGGACATGTCTTTCAAACTGCAGCCATTGTAATTTTAAAATCCACGTTCCAACAGAAAATAAAAAGACATGTTCTTTACAACAGTCCAACAGAAATAAAAATATATGTTCCTTACATGATCAGCTGTAAAAACTTGATAGTCTTGCACCAATGCTCTCCTACAGTATAACTTACTGTAATTCTAAAATACTTCATTGGCTGTAAAGCACTTTGGGACATTCTGAGGTTGTGAGATGCACAATATAAATGGAAGCCTTTCTTTCTTCTTCCTTCCTCCTTCATTCCCTTTTCCTTCAACCTCTTCCACATGATGTCATCCCCTCTTTTTCCATGTCTTCCTTTTCTGTCCTAATCCTCCTCTCCTCCCTTTCCCTTTCTTTGCTGTCTCTCTTCTCCTTTCCTTGCTCTTCTCACTCCCCTCTTCTCTCTTCCCTTCACTCTACTCCCCTTCTGTCCATCCTTCATCCATTTTCCATTTGCCTCTCCCCTCTCCCCCTTATTCCCTCACCTTCTAACCTTGCTTCATCTAAATAATACACTTGCTCTGACAATCTGTTCTCCAAAATCGACAAAATAATTAGCACAATTACTGGGTGCATTGAGCACCCTCTGCTGGCCCAAACCTACATTGTACTGAGAAAGTGGTGCATATACAGAGAGATCAGGAAGCAGTGAATTGTCCTGAGCTTGACTGGTACCTTTGGAGGATGGTAATTTTGTGATGGTAAAGTAGATGGCAATGCAAAACCCAGAGTTCACACACAAGTTAAAAGTTTGCATAATTGACCACTGGATCAATTGTGAGCCTGCTTAGGTGGTAATTCAACTTAAGAGACTTGGATGGGAAACTGGGAGGACAGAATATATGTGTCATTGGCCTTGATGGGAATGCTACAAAGTGAACCATGTGACCAGCCTGGAGTGGCAGCAGGCAGGCTGAGCTGATTTTGACAGAGGAATCTCATTAATATGCTGTTTTCTGACTGCCAGGTCAAAAAGGCTGGGAAATCAGAAGGGAGCAACTGTTTAGCATTAAAATTGAACGATGAGAGGACCTGTTGGAATGGGCCCAACAAAAGGTAAGTTTTCCAGAAGGGGGCACCCACTTTGGGCAAGGGGACAGGTGGTGGTGGCGGGGCAGGGCGGGTGGGGGGTGGGTGCATGGTGGGGTGGTTAAGTCAGGGGCAGGAAGGCCCAAGTTATCCCAGTGGCACCTGGAGGAGCACTGTTGCATTGCTGGACCCACAAAAGAACGAAGAAAAATCTTTGATGGGTGTCACCTGGCCCTGGCTCCTATGCTTGGCAGCTTGGCCCAGTGGAGAAAGCATCCCTGCTCCCTTCTCAGGCCCCAGATTTAATTATGTGTTATTACCATTATTGGACAGGGATCTACAAATGTAACTGGCTTGGGGCAGTGTCTATGTCAGTTGAAATTTAAGATTGTAGTTGAGCAGACTGGGGCTTGATAGGAGTGAGTAAGTCTCCCATTTCAACTGTTCAATTCCACCCCGCTGCCTTTATTTGATCTCTTGGACTAATTCCAATTGCCTGAGAGGAGTGTTCTGGAGTAATTTTTCCTTATTGGCCCAGGGTTTTTCTCTGTTATTTTGCAAATCCTCAGAGATTATATGGCTACAGGTAGGAGGTGGGGTGGAGGGAAGAGTTTGCACTGTTGTACTTCTCAGACTTCAGTCTCTTATCTACATAGAATTGAAGAAGAATAGGATAGAATAATCTGTGAAGAGAATAACCTTCAAAAGGAGTGCCACATTGCTACATTTTAAGAGCATTTTAACTTATCACAATGATAACTTCAAATGGAAATGAACAACTTCAAAATAAAGCTGTCAGAAAAAAGCTCAGAAGAAATATTCCAATAGTAAGTGTACTGACCACCCTCTGTTGCCTAACTCGAGAATGTACTGTGAAGAGGACATTTTAGTGGTAGAGTTCAAAGGAATTATTACCCATTATTACTCTTCCAGCTTGAGAAAAGAATGACTAGCAACCTTAAAAGAATGATCAAGACAGTAATTTGAAGTGTCTTGTTGTACAGGGTTGAAACATTGACCTTGAGAAAAGAAAGCATCCAAAGGTTAGAAAGTTGGGAAATGTGGTTCTGGACAAGGATGGAGCAGGTCAGGTGGAGGGAACAAGAACAAAGATAAAGTTCTCATTATGGTGGAGGAGGAAAGATTGTTAGCGAACATCAACAAGAAAAGCAACAAGTTTGGATTGGCCAAAATCTAAGGAAGAGAACTTGCTGATGGAGGTGACTGAAGGAAGATTAGAGGGATGCAGACCAAGAGGGAGAAAGAAAATTATGATTTTAGACATCTTGAAATTGAATACAAGAGGCACCTATGAGCAATTGAAGAGGAAAGCACAAGATCGTGAGGTGTGGAGAAATGAACAGAGGATATGTCCTTAGGCAGGTCACTACTACGAACACATTGGGCCATAAAGTGGTAGATCTCAGGTTTGTGCTGGTGGTGTTAGTTGAAGCATCAGTGTGTTGGTAAAATGATACATAGGTCACAAGATGATTGTGGGTGAGGAAGGCCATTTGACCCTTCTTAATTCTTCCACCCAGAATCAGCCTTGTGTCCCACCACTGCAGTATGCAGTTGTTTCTTGAATGATTCCAGAGCTTTTGCCTCCATTACTACAGCTGGTGTTATGATCAGGTGAGCAGGGGTTGAATGGCTCTTCTCTTTTCTCTCTTCCCATTTTACTGTAAAAAAATTTTTTAATGGATATACTTGCCAATTCAGTGTTTAACTGTTTATGTGCTATGACCATAAAGGACATGATCAGGCAGCTTTTCTTGAGCTTTTAAAAGGACAAGAGGATAGTTTTTATAGCACTTAACCCTGTCTAAGTAAAGTAATTTAAAAAATGCACCGACTTTCACACACACATACATACACTCGAAGTTTACACACAACAAATAGATTACAGATTGAGGAGGATGGATAAATTATTTAGAATCCAGTAATATTAAAGGGGTATATAATTCTTGAAAATGGTTATTTGGCTAGCTTCAGGCTGAATTTGGTGGTCCTGCTGTTTTCAGTTGGTGGTCCTGCTGCTTTCAGTGTCGAGATGGTTTAAAGAGATAGACAGATAATTTTCCTGTTCTCCGAGAGACAGCAGCACTGGGTTGTGTTCCTTTTTGTCTGCAGTATCTGGATAGTCAAAATCAGCAGATAGAGTTCAAAAACCTGCAAGCTGGATAGAGAGAGAAAAAGGGAGAGAAAGAAAAGGAACCCACTCAAAGTCTTGTTCCTTCAGCACATCAGTTACTTGTCTAATTCTGCAGAGTAATCTGGTGCTTAAAACATACAAATGGTTGGTTTTCATATGACGTTCTCTCTCTAACTGTCCAATGATCCAAATATGGTCATGGCTAGTGTATCTTAATTGTAACTTGATTAGATTGTGGCTGGGAATTCCTCACTTAGGAAGGGTCCCATTGTTGAAGTGATTATGTCTAATGGTTTGTCTCCACCCAGTTGAGTACCCGGGTGATTATCTGGACCTTTTGTGAATGGAATAGGAGATGAGCCCCATTCATCATCTTTGAAGGCCATTGTTCCTGATGTGGCTTTTTAGACAGGCTCCTCCATTTAAATGTTTTTTTGATTGCATAAGGTACAGTGATGTAAATGTGCAGCCATCATGTGGCTTTAGTCTTAAAAAAAACAGTTTGGGGTTTCCAGCCAGTAAATTCAAAAATATTTTTTGACATAAGGCATGGCTTCACAATGCTGGCCATCATGTGTTGCTCACTTTTTCTACGAAGAAAAAAATCTTGATATTAGTTCTGAATTTAGCTTTTACTAGGTAGATCTTGGTTTCCTTCATCCTACTCTCACTATTAATTTTAAATAAAATTCTAGTTTTATCTTTTGGTTATATTACATGCATAGGGCGGAATCGTCCCAGATTTGCACTAAGTGCAGTAGCAGGTGGGAAAAAGAATGTTTTACCCACTGGCCACAATGGCGGCTCTTCATGCCTTATCGTCCCAATCCTGCCTCATTAATCAAACATCCCTGGGAAACATGGCGGGTCGCTGTCCTCTCATTCGACCACCCCACTGTTCAGTGAACTGGGCGCCATATTTAAAGAGTGCCCCTGCACTCTTCAAGGAATAGGAAGCTGTTGCAAAGTCATGGCTGCCAAAGGGAGGAAATGTGCTGCCCCAGATTTAACATTGCCTCCCTCGAGTGCCTATTGGATGCAGTGGAGGCCCGCTGCCCCACTCTGGGTGAAGGCCAGCAAGCAAGATCACCAATCCAGCATGAGAGGTGGTGGCAGTGGTGGTCAGTGCCAATGCCCTGCAAAAGAGGACAGCTATCCAGTGGAAGAAGAGGATGAATGCTCTTTTCCGTTCTGCCAGGGTAAGTCACTCTTCTCATCAGTCTCAACTCACGCTCACGAACCCATCATACATCCACAGGGATCTCACAACTCATGAGACAACATCACTAACTCTCAGAGACACCCTCACATCTCCATCAGGCTCATATCCTCTGGAGTGTGCGTCCTCATCCTGCCCACGCTCCGTTCACCACTCAAACATTCCATGCAGTGCAATGTGTCCTGCTCACACTCTCTCCATCTGTTTTCATGCAGGAGAAGCTGGCTCACAACAGCAGGGAGAAGTCCCAGGTTGGGGGTGGAGTGGCCCACATTAGATCCCTCACTCACTTTGAGGAACGTGCCATTGCACTGACTGATGAGTACATGGATCGTGCCTGCGGCGACAATGAGGTCAGCGGTGAACACCTACATTAGGATCCTGCACCATCCTGCATCCCTCTCTCAATGCAAATGTGAATGCTCCCTCTCCTGCTTTTGACTCTGCTGCCATGCACTAATTATCTCTATAATGAAAGCAAAATATTGCAGATGTTGGAAATCTGAAACAAAAATAAAAATTGCTGGAAAAACTCAGCAGGTCTGACAGCATCTGTGGAGAGAAAGACAGAGTTAACGTTTCGAGTCCGTATGACTCTTCTTCAGAATTAAAGAGAAGTAAAAATGTGGTGAAATATATACTGTTTAAGGGAGATGGGACAGTTGAAGCTGGATAGGAGGCCAGTGATAGGTGGGGGCAAAGGAGAGATTGCAAAATGTGTCATAAACAAAAGTTCGAAGGGGTGTTGATGGTGGTGATACTGGCTAAAGGAGATGCTAATGGTGAGATTGAGAGTAGAAAGCAGGATGAGCAAGTGACAGATGGCCCTAGTGGGGGTGGGGTAGGGGGAGGGGACCGTGTGGGAGAAAAGATCAAAATAGGCTAAAAGGTAGGGATAAAACAATGAATGGAAATAAATTTTAAAAATAATAATAATAGAAATGGGTGGGAAAATATATAGATATGAAAATTAAAAAATAAATCTTTGAAAAAAGGGGGTCAAAAAGGGGTAAGGATGGAGGAGAGTGTTCATGATCTGAAGTTGTTGAACTCAATGTTAAGTCCGGAAGGCTGTAAAGTGCCTAGTCGGAAGATGAGGTGCTGTTCCTCCAGTTTGCGTTGAGCTTCACTGGAACAATGCAGCAGGCCAAGGACGGACATGTGGGCATGACAGCAGGGTGGAGTGTTAAAATGGCAAGCGACAGGGAGGTCTGGGTCATGCTCGTGGACAGACCGAAGATGTTCCACAAAGCAGTCACCCAGTCTGCGTTTGGTCTCTCCAATGTAGAGGAAACCGCGTTGGGAACAGCAAATGCAGTAGGTCAAATTGAGGGAAGTGCAAGTAAGTGCTGCTTCACTTGAAAGGAGTGTTTGGGCCCTTGGACGGTGAGGAGGGGAGAAGTGAAGGGGCAGGTGTTGCACATTCTACGATTGCATGGGAAGGTGTATGGGAGGGGCTTGAGGTGTTGGGGGTGATGGAGGAGTGGACCAGGGTGTCCTCTGGAGAGCCGAGGCCTTGAGGGCCCCGGCTTGCTTTGGTTGTCTTCCTGTGGGCAAGCTGCTCCCTCTGCAGTGACAGAGAATGAGGTTGAGGGGGTCACAGGCAAAGGGGACTCGGAGGGAGTGGACAGCCTCTGAGATTCCTGAATGGATGATCCAAGGGTGTCCAGCTGCCGCTCCTCCTCTCTTCAGATACTTGGGGGCCCAGCCTGACACCTTGAGGGGAAGGAGCACCTGGCGGGGCATCGAAGTGTCCTGAACCCCTCTTCCCGTACGTGGAGCCTTCCTCCATCACACTCATTTCAGTGTCGAGAGCATTTTCAATGCTGCCTGCTGGGGATCTCTTTCAGTTGTCCACCTGAGCTGACCCGTATCTCTGCCCACCCACTGATCACCCATGCAGCACCTGTACCCGTCCAACACGAGGCTCCGCTCACTTTCAATTTTGGAAGCATTATACTGGTAAAGTTTGTCTTCAGCTTCCCTGTACTTTCCCCTCCTCCAGTCACCCATGTTCTTTCCCCAATCACTGTTGACCCCCTGGCATCAGCTCCCACCCCCCCACTGTCAGCTACCAGCCAGAACCCTTTTCTTTCCAGGATGTTCAGGTGAATGTGTACGTTCCCTACCCTTCTGAGAATTCCACCCCCACCCATAGTGACCACCTTGACTTCCTCCTTCCCACCCCCAGGGTTGGTGTCTGCCTCCGAGTCCCCACTAACCACTCTTGCTGTCCCATTTACCACTAAAATCGCACCCTCACCCTATTGGCTCACTCTGCCCTCTCTCATACTCACCATTGCCCCCTACCATGCCACCCTCATTTTGCTCCCCTGGAGGCAGTCATTGACTCCACAGGCCCCTCCCTTGCACATTCACCTGGCCATCCGCTCCCTTACTCCTTCCTCCACCTTCACTCCTTCCTCCTCCTCACTCCTTCCTCCAACTTTATTCTTTCCTCCTCCTTACTCCTTCCTCCACATTTATTCTTTCCTCCTCCTTACTCCTTCCTCCACCTTTACACCTTCCACTTCCTGGACTCCTTCCTCCCCCTGGACTCCTTCCCTCCTGCAAACCCCTTCCTCCCCATGGACTCCTTGCTTACCCTGGACTCCTTTCCCCACTGCAGACACAGTCCTCCGTCTGGACTCCGCCTGTGCTGCCTTCTTCCCCCCCTCCGGACTCCTTCCTCCCCCTGGACTCCTTTACCCTTGGAACCCCTTCCTCCCTCAGGGCACCTGCACCCCCTCCAAACTCCTTCCTCCCCCTAAAGTCCTGCCCCGCTCTGAGCTCCTTCCTCCACCCGAAGTCCTCCCCCCCTCTGAACTACTTCCCTCACACTTTCCTCCCCCCTTACACCTACCTCCACAGTTGCCGCATTCACCCCGTTACACCCTCCTCCCCTCCCGTAATGCATCCCCCTCCCAACCTCATCTCCCCGATGCCATCATTCCCCCACTCCTAACCTCATCCTCCACCGACACACCTTCCTCTCCCAGACAAATCTACACCTTTCTCTCCACCCCCTCGATGATCATCCATTGCAGACCATGGCCAGGACACTGATGTCCCGAAGCAGAGCCTCAACAGTGACCTTCCTGAGCTGCTTCACAGTGGCGCCATGTCCATGAGAATCCACCCAGCATGCAATGCACGTGTTCTTCCAGCCAGTAGCTGTTAGGCTATAGCACCTTCTGCTCCTCGGGTGTCCACGATGTGTGCAAGGTCCTGACGGTAAGTCCCCGCTTCTACACATCACACTTATCAAGACGTGTTCTGCACCGGCGTGTTTTCCTGCTGACATGGGTGGTAAATTTGATGTGGGGTGGAATGATTCCGGTGAGCTGGACTTATAATGATATGCAGATGAATGAAAATGACTTTCCCGATGTGCAGCGGTGGGAAACGCAGCCCGCCATTGATGGTCAATTGCAAACTGGCTTCACGATGGCGTGAGACTATTTTTGGCCTTCTCGCCATATTGTCCACTCATGCCCGCCATGACACCTGAGGCCAATGGGCACGGAAAATTCTGGCCATGGTCTCCACAGAGAGTGAATGTGATTTTCCTACATGCACTATATGCGATTGTCAGTATGTGCCTAGGTATGGCCCCTAAAGAAACCTCTTTCCATCAACAATAGTACTGGAATAGAATTGCAAAAAAAATTATGTTAACCCCATGGAAATCAGCAGTGAGGTAAATGGGCACTAGAGTCTATTTCTGAAAGACTACCTTTTCCACCAAAAGGGTACCTATTTCTACAGATACGTACAGTACTATGAAGTGTTGTTCATTCATTAAAAAAAATTGACTGTTTGTCTGGGTTTGCAACCTTGGTGCCATATTTGACCCCGGGATGTGCTTTCAACCACATTTTAGCATAATCATTCAGAATGCCTATTCTCACTGCTGTAGCATCCCCCAACTTTACCCTGCCTCAGCTCTTCTGCTGCTGAAGCCCCCATCCATGCCTTTGTTGCCTTCAGACTTGATTATTCAATGCACCATTGGCTGCTCTCCCTCCATAAACTTGAGGTCATCCAAAGCTCAGCTGCCTGTGTCCTAATTTGCACCAAATTCCATTCACCCATTATCCCTATTGCCACTGACCTACACTGGCTCCTGGTTAAGTAAGACCTCGAAATTAAAATTCCCATTCTGGTTTTCAAATCCCTCCATGGCCTAACCTCTCCCTATCCCTGTAACCTCCTCCAGCCCCACAACCCTCCGAGATAAATACTGTCCTCTAATTCTGGCCTCCTGAGTATCCTCGATGTTAATCATTCCATCATTGGTGGCCGTGTCCTCAGTTATCCACCTAGACCCTAAGCTCTGGAATTTCCTTCTTAAACCTCTCCGCCTCTATCTTGGGGTGGAATTGTCCCAGATTTGCACTAAGTGCGGTAGCGGGCGGGAGAAGCATCATTTTATGTGCCGGCCACAACACGGCTTCTCAGGCATATCGTCTCAAATCCACCACATTAATTATGTATTCCTGGGAAGCACACCATTTCAGAGGCGGGCAGGCTCTCATTCACCCGCTACACCATCACCTCACTGCTTCATCACGCCGGACGCTATATTTAAAGTCCATCTGCGCGCGCACCTCTCAGTGCTTCCAGCCCACGACTGCTGCACAGAAGACAAGGCCGCGAAAGGCAAAAAGATTGCAGCCCCCAGCTTCAATGACGTATCCCTCGAGCGCCTTTTGGGTGCAGTGGAGGCCCGCCCCGCTCTGGCCACAAGATGGGCAGCAAAATCATCAATCCGGCTTGAGAGGCAGTGGCAGCGGTGGTCAGTGCCAACACCCTGCAAAAGAGGACAGCCACCCAGTGCCGCAAGAGGATGAATGATCTCCTCTGTTCCGCCAGGATAAGTCATTTTTCTCATCACTCTCAACTCACACACTCACAAACCCATCACACATCCACAGAATGGTTCCCAGTGCAGGGCAAATACCTATCAGAAGTTTCAACATCCTGGACAATTGCCGTGCAATCCTTACCTGGGAACTTCTGGGGGTGGTGGGGGAGTGGGGGAGTGGGGGGGGATGTTTCCAACGTATCTTTGGGGTACCCGGAGCTCAGAGGTTACAGGCCAATATTTCGACAGTTTGTTGCATTTGCATTTATGAAACATTGGCACATTTTTGTTCACACTCCAGAATTTCACCTGGGAAGATAATCAAGATTATTGCATTAGAAAGTACAAATACCACAAAAACAATTTTAAATTTATTAAACATCAACTGAAGGGAAATATGCAAGTTTGGTCTTGTTTGTCCACATCAAGTTACTGTTATTCTGTATTGCTATGCTATTAAAGCAGTTGAAGGAGTCAGCAGGTTCCGCACAGATCACAGCAGAAGGCAATGGAAGGAGTAATTTAGCAGCTTCCGTCCACACAGCAGTGCAGATGCATCACCACGTCCCACTACGTTGAGTACATCGAAAGTTAAATCTGTCTGTTCCCTCAGGTGGACACAAAAGATCCCGTGGCATTATTTTGAAGAAGAGCAAGGGAGATATTCTTGACCAACACCTCAATCAAGATCACAAAAAATAGATTATTCGGTCATTATCGCATTACTGATTGTGTAACCTTGCTGTGCGTAAATTGGCTGCCACATTTCCTATATTAAGACACTGACTGCACTTCAAAAGTGCTTAATTGGCCGTAAAGCACTTTGGGACATCTTAAGGTTGTGAAAAGTGCTATAAAAATGAAAGTTCTTCTTCTAATGAATGGAGGAATTTCACTGCCTAATTGATTCAGAACTTGTATCTTTCCCCATTCTCCTTGACCTTCCTACTGCTTTCAGAATAATGGGCCGCTCTATCTTGAGCTAATGCCTTTCCTCTGTAGTTTACCTCTGTGATGTGATGAGAACAATTTGCTGTGAAATAATGCTTTTAATGTAGAACTATTTCCAGGGACTTAAAGAAGCATAATCAGGCAAAAAAGGATGGTGAGCCAAAGAGGGAGCTATTGGGAGAGTGATTAAAACTTGGTCAAAGTGGTGGGTTTTATGGAGGATCTTAAAGGAGGAGGGGAAGACAGAGGAGTTTAAAGAGAAATTTCCAGAGCATAGGGTTTACATGACTAAAGGCATGGCTGACCAAAGGGAATGGGGGATGCAAAGAGGTGAGAGTTGGAGGAAAACAGTTCTCTGAGTGTTGCATGGCTGGAAGAAATTACAGGTAAATGAAGGGCGAGGTCATGAAGGGAATCTAAACATGAGGATGAATTTTAACTTGAAGGTGTTATCTTGCATGGTTCCAATCTTATCTCTTTGGGTAAAGTCACTACATCTCCCAGTTTCACTGCCTGTGTCCACGCAGTAATCTCAGAAATACTCTAATACTTCATCCTTAGCCCTTTTCACTTCACCTGCATGCTTATTCTTGGAAAATTCATCTCTAAGCATAGAATCAACTTTTACTTGTACACTAATGACACCCAGCTTTACCTCTCTGCATTTTCTTTTGATTTCACCACCTTTCCAAGGGTACGTCTGATACTAAATCCCTCAAACAAACAGTATAAACAACAACATGGCAGCAGAGTGGCAATTGTAACTGAGGCTGGAGATATGAAACCTCATTGCCTGATTTCACAGAATCATAGAATTGTTAGGGTGAAAAGGAGACTATTCAGCCCATCATGTCTGTACTGACACTCAGAATGTGCATTTTGACTCAGGGCCATTCTCCTGTCTTTTCCCCATAACCCCGCACACTGTTACTATTTAAATAACCATCTAATGTCCTCTTGAATGCCTTGCTTAAACCTACCTCCACCACACTTCAAGGCAGTACCTGCCAGTCCTGAACTATTCTCTGTGTGAAAAAGTTTTTTCTCACATTGCATTTGTTTCTTTTGCAAATCACTTCAAATTTGTGCCCCCTCATTCTCGAACCTTTCATGGTCAGGGACAGTTTCTCCCTATCTACTCTATCCAGCCCCCTCATGATTTTGAACACCTCTATCAAATCTCCTTTCAGTCTTCTCCTCTCCAAGGAGAGCAGTCCCGATTTCTCCAATCTGTCTTCATAAGTAAAGTTTCTTATCTGTAGAACCATTCTCGTAAACCTGTTCTGCACTTTCTCCAATGCATTCACATCCTTCCTAAAGTGTGGCGCCCAGAGCTGTACACAGTACTGTAGCTGAGGTCTAACTAGTGTCCTATATAAGTTCAGCATAGCCTCCTGGATCTTGTACTCTATGCCCCTATAAATAAAGCTTAGGATACTGTATGCTTTATGAACTGCTCTCTCTACTTGTCCTGCCACCTTTAATGACTTATGCAGACATACGCCAGGTCCCTCTGCCCCTGCACACCCTTTAGAGTTGTAATTTTTATTTTCTATTGTCTCTCCATGTTCTTCCTACCAAAATGAATCACCTCACGCTTGTCTGCATTGAACTTCATCTGCCACCTAACTGCCCACTCCACCAATTTGTCTATGTCCTTTTGAAGTTCTACACTGACCTCCTCACAGTTTACAATGCTTCCAAGTTTTGTATCATCCACAAACTTTGAAATTGTCCCCTGCACACCAAGACCCAGATCATTAATATATATCAGGAAAAGCAAGGATCCCAATACCGACTCCTGGGGAACTCCACTACAAACCTTCCTCCAGCCTGAAAAACATCCACCATTACTCGCTGTTTCCTATTACTCAGCCAATTTTGTGTCCATGTTGCTACCACCCCTTTTATTCCATGAGCTATAACTTTTCTCATAAGTCTGTTGTAGGGCACTGTATTGAATGCCTTTTGGAAGCCCATGTACACCACATCAGCAGCATTACCCTCATCAACCCTCACTGTTACCTCTTCAAAAAACTCCAGCAAGTTAGTTAAACACAATTTTCCCTTAAGACATCCATGCTGGCTCTTCCTAATCAGCCCACATTTTTCCATATGACTATTAATTCTATCCTGAATAATTATTTCTAGAAATTTCCCCGCCAACAAAGTTAAACTGGTTGATCTGTAATTGCTGGGCTTATCCTTACAGCCTTTTTGAACAAGGGCATAATGTTTGCAGTCCTCTGGCACCTCCCCGAAGTCTATGGAAGACTGAAGGATTATGGCCAGTGCCCCTGCAATTTTCATTCTCACTTCCTTCAATATCCTTGGATGCATTTTATCTGGTCCCGGTGCCTTGTCAACTTTAAATACCAACAGTTTATCCAATACCCCACCTTTTCAATTTTGAACCCTTCCAGTGACAGAGTTTCCTCCTCTGTCACCATGGCCTGGGTAGCAACCTCTTCCTTGGTAAAAGTATTCATTTAACACCTCAGCCATGCCCTCTGCTTACAGTGTAAATCCCTTTATTGGTCTCTAATCGGCCCTACTCCTTTTACCACCTTTTTGCTACTTATATGCCTATGGAAGACTTTGGGATTCCCCTTTATGTTGGCTGCCAGTCTTTTCTCATAATCACTTTTTGTTTCTCTTATTTGCTTCTGCACCTCCCCTCTGAACCTCCTGGTTTTCAGGTATTCAGCTTGGTCCTCAATTATATTTTCTACCTGACACTTGTCACAAGCATACTTTTTCTTTTTTATCTTAATTTCTATCTCTTTTTTCATCTAGGGAGCTCTGAATTTGTTTGCCCTACTTTTCCCTTTTGAGGGAATATATCTTGACCGTGTCCGAACCATTTCATTTTGGAAGGTAGCCCATTATTCAGCTACTGTTTTTCCCGCCAACCTTTGATTCCAGTCTATAAAAACAAAAAACTACTGCGGATGCTGGAAATCCAAAACAAAAACAGAATTACCTGGAAAAACTCAGCAGGTCTGGCAGCATCGGTGGAGAAGAAAAGAGTCTATTTGGTTCCAGTCTATTTGGCCCAGCTCCGTTCTTGCCCCATTGTAGGTGGCTCTCCCCCAGTTAATTATTCTTAGTCTGGATCACCCATTGTCCTTTTCTACCATCATCCTAAATCTTATAATACAATCATCACTGTGTCCTAAATGTTCCCCCGCTGACACTTGACTGACTTTATTTCCGAGAAGCAGGTCTAGGCAGTGCCTCCTTTCTTGCTGGACTGGACACACACTGCCGTAGAAAATTCTCCTGAGCACACTCTAGGAACCCTGTCCTTTACACTACCACTATCCCAGCCTATATTCGGATAATTAAAGTCCCCCATTATAACTACTATAATGTTTGTACCTCTCTGTAATTTCCCTGAAGATTTGTTCCTTTACATCCTTTCCACTATTTGGCGGTCTATAGACTACACCGAGCAATGTAATTGCACCCTTTTTGTTCCTTAGCTCTAGTCAAATTGATTCTGTCCTTGAATCCTCTGGGACATCCTCTTTCTCCAGCACTGCAATGCTCTCCTTAACCAACCCATCAACCCCTCCTCCTTTCCTTCCTTTCCTATCTCTTCTAAACACCTTGTACCCAGGGATATTTAACACCCAGTTCTGCCCTTCCTTCAGCCAGGTCCCCGTTATCACCAGAACATCATATTTCCACGTGGCAACCTGCACCTGTAACTCCCCAATCTTATTTACTATGCTCCATGCATTCACAGTAACCCTGATTTAGATTTTGTTACTTTCTCCCTTACCCCGACTTTACCTATTAACTTACTATTCTCTATTCTAGTGCTATCTGTCTCTCCCAGTATTTTGTGCACCCTGGTATTCCTCTCTAATATTTTCTCTTGGTTCCCACATCCCTCCCAACAGCACTAGCAAAACGCAAGGAACTCAGTCCTAGCTCTGTTCAGGTGTAATGCCTCTGTAATTTCCCTGCAGATTGTCCTTCTCACTATTTGGCAGTCTATAGACTACACCGAGCAATGTAACTGCACCCTTTTTGTTCCTTAGCTCTAGTCAAATTGATTCTGTCCTTGAACCCTCTGGGACATCCTCTTTCTCCAGCACTGCAATGCTCTCCTTACCCAACACAGCCACCACTCCTCCTTTCCTTCCTTTCCTATCTTTCCTGAGCACCTTGTACCCAGGAATATTTAACACCCAGTCCTGCCCTTCCTTGAGCCAGGTCTCTGTTATCGCCACAACATCATAATTACGCTTGGCAGTCTGCACCTGTAACTCACCAATCTCATTTACTATACTCCATGCATTCACATACATGCAGTATAACCCTGATTTAGACTTCATTCCTTTCTCCCTTACTCCAACTCCAGCTATTAACTTACTATTCTCTATTCTAGTGCTATCTGTCTCTCCCAGTGTTTTGTGCACCTTGGTATTACTCTCAAATATTCTCTCCTGGTTCCCACACCCCTGGCGAGTTAGTTTAAAGCCCCCCTAACCACACTAGCAAGATGCCCCACAAGGAACTTAGTCCCCGGCTCTGTTTGGGTGCAACCCGCCCGGCTTGTACAGTTGCCATCTCTCCGGAGCCAGCCCCAGTGTCCGTGGAATCAAAAGCCCTCCCTCCTGCACCATCTTTCCAGCCATGTATTCATCTGCTTTCTCCTCCTATTTCTGTACTCACTTGCACGTGGCAAATTACTCCTTTTAAGGTCCTGCTTGCTAATTTTCTACCTAGCTCCCTAAATTCTGTCTGCAGGACCACATCCCCCTTTCCTACCTAAATCATTGTTACCAATGTGAACCACGACCTCTGGCTGTTCACCCTCCCCCAAAAGAATGTCTTGCAGCTGCTCGGTGACATCCTTGACCCTGGCATCAGGGAGGCAACATACCATCCTGGAGTCATGCCTACGGCCACAGAAACACCTGTCTGTTCCCTTAACTAATGAATCCCATATCACTATTGCTCTTCATTTCTTCTTCCTTCCCTCCTGTACACCTGAGCCACTTGTGGTGCCACAAACCTGGCTCTGACTGCACTCCTCTGAGGAACCAATGCCTTCATCAGTATCCAAAACGGAAGACCAATTAGTGAGTGGGACCCCAGGGATCCCTGCACTACTTGCCTGGTTGCCTTGGACTGCCTGGTGTCTTTCTGCTTCCAGGCTCCTAAGCTGTGTTCTGACCACCTCTCTGGACATGTGATCCACGTGGCTCTCAGCCTCATGGATGCACCACAGTGACTCTAGCCACCGCTCAAGCTCTGAAACCCAGAGCTCAAGTTTCTGCAGCTGGCAACAATTCCTCCACATGTGGTCATCTAGGTTACCAGTAGTGTCCAAGACTTCCCACATTTTACAGGACATGCATTCCATATGACCGAGCTGCCCTGCCATGTCTTAACTTTACTTCCCTTACTTTAGCTTTATTTTACTTTGGTTTACTTATATTACTTTAGGTTATTGGATGAAACTTCCTCTTATTGTTTCTTACTCAAATCCAAGTAGCTACTTCTTTAAATATAATATGCTTTTCTAATTTATAGCTATTTAAAGACACTCCCTAACAGTAGTTCCTTACCAACCATTGAACTTATGACTTTCCTGTGATGTCACTGTTGACATTTTTTTCAAACTCAGCTCCGAAGGTGAGGTTTACACCCAGGTCCCTTTCTGCTCAGTTGTTCCTGTTCCCGACTTAGAATAATTCCTATGTATACCACAGCACTTTCCCCTGTGCACCAGATTCCCATGTGAACCTAATTCACTACTCAATCTGTCTCCATCTCACTCCGGCGTAGTCACCTGACCCCTCGCATGCCCCTTACTGACCCTTTCTGGCCCCAAGCTGAACTTCCTGCCTTAAATCCGATTAGTCAACAAGACTTCTCTTCCTCTTATATCATATTGCTCTTCTGTGTCTTCACTGCTATTAAAACTTAGCCCGTGTCAGCTAGGCACATACTCAGAACTCCAACACATGTCTTATTGATGGTGATGAGATGGTGGAAGGGGAGTCTCAAGCTGTCGTGGCCAAGAGCCATCTGCTGGCCTCGGCGCCGCACCTAGTTGCCCCTCCTTGCCATGGGCACTAAGACCCGTGTGTTATTCAAAGTGATGGACGCCGAATGTGTCTAAGGTGGCCGTTGGGGGAGGGGGTTGGGAGCAGCCGTACTATCTTCTGGGGACTGATCACCAGTAGTGTGGACATCAGCCGCTGGAGGCTTCAGATGGGCCACTGTGGTTGGGGTGCGGCGTGCGAGTGCAGAGTACATGAGCGATCAGCCCCAATAAATGCTCTCCTCTGTTCTGCAGGCAAAAACTGAGAACAATTGCTGGGAGTGTCAGCGGACTGGTGGTGGGCACGCCGTGCTGCAGCACCTCACCACCTGCGAGGAGTAGGCCATGGAGCTGGGGAGGAGGCAGGCGGCCAGGTTGGCAGGTGTCGGTGAGGCTGGGGTGCAGCGGCCAGGTATTTGAGGCCCACAGTCCCATCTACTCTGTCTCCGCCCACCATCCAAAGCACTGATGGTTGCTACAATCGTTAATGCAGCAACGCTGCTCATTCACAGACTGATACAGTCAGACGTGTAGGTCATACACAAAGGTTCCTTGGCCCCTTGAGGATGCGTGTTTCTAGCACCTTCCAAAGTCGCCTTATCCCATTTGTGACCACTATCCTCATGGCCTAACATGCCATGGCATCGCTGCTGCACAGCCAAAGATTTATATCATCTTTGGAGGGTTTGTACCTCCACCACCCTTTCAGCCAGAGCATCCCACATTACTCTGTCCAAAAAGTCCTCAGCACCTCACCTGTCAACCTCATGGAACTCACCTTAAATAAATGCCACCACGTTAGCCATCCCTGCACCAAGGGAAATTGTTGCCTTCTGCCCACCCGGTCTCTGCCCCTCATGACGGTATGAAGGTCAATAATGTGACCTGTCAACCTCCTGTGATCCACGGCAAATATCGCAAGTGTATGCAATGTTTCCTCATAACTCCAACTCTCCAGGCCAGCATGCATCCAGGTCAGGAACCTCTGCACTCTCTCCACTCCAATGCCATCCCTCCCATGAAGTGCGGGTCACAAGTGAACGCAGAAGTGTAGATGTGGCCTCGACAGCATTTTCCGCACTTGCAACATGACCTCCCTTTTCCTACATTCTATTCCTCGGCTAATAAAGGCAAGTCTGGCTTCGACCTTGTTAAATGCCTTATGTTACTGTTATGTTACCTTAACAGGTCTGCCCAGCAAGGTCCCTGTAATCGTCATGACTTCCCACGGCCCTACCATTACTCATGTATTCCCATACCTTGCTTGTCTTGCCCAAGTGCATAACCTCACACTTACCCACATAACATTCCATGTGGCATTCCTTAGGCCATCTGACCAGCCTGTCTGTATGTGCGTGTAATGTTTGGGCCTCCTCTTGACTATTTACCACCCCACCAATGTTCGTCTCCTTAGGTTCTTGAAGGGTGAGCGACTTATGAGGCTGGGGGAGAAAGGGATGAAAGGTGTTACTGACTGAACGCTAACTGATGCACTGTCCTTGTTGTTAATTTCAGCATCACCATCGCATGGCCAGGAGGACGTCCAGAGTCCCCCTTCCACACTTGAGAGGCATGAGTGTCTTATCATTTCAGCGAGCCAGGCACTGGCGCAGTGACTACCACATCGATGGGGATTATAACGTCGGCTAGTGTCCCGGGGCACAGTGGAGAGGGCATTTCACAATCGCTGGAGGAGGTGGCACAGACAGAGAGTGCCGATGGCGCCAGCAGCTGGAGGACTGCAGAGGGCCAGGCACATGCTGAGTCCAGCAGTGATGATGTGCCTCTGGAGATGTCAGCCATGCAGCAGCTGCAGGACAAGCGGCCGGATGCACGGGAGCATATGGCAGGGTTACATGAGGGTGTGCTTCAGTTGTCTCTGTGGTGGAGGAGACCAGGCAGAGTGTCAGTGATGGCAGGAACCTCAGGACAGAGCTTCAGGCTTCCTCCATTGAGAGATTGGCGACTCTCATGGAGAGGGGCTTCCAACAGATTGAGAATCTTCTGATTGGGTTACGCTCGGACCTGCAAGCCCTCACAGTGTTAATGGCCACAGGTGGTCATTGGCAATGTGAGAGATGTTCTGGGCACCAAGTGTCGCCGCTCAGTGCCCATCCATCTGCAGTGAGCAGGTAGGTCCAATGTGACCTCAAGTAGGCGCAGCAGCTGCCTGTCATCGCTGCGAGCTCCTCTCAGGGCGCTCTGGATGAGGGCAGCAGCTCCTCCGCCCCTCTGCCAGTGACTGTTGCATCTGTTGAGGCTGCAACAACTGGGGAGGTTCTGGAACTGGCCACTCCCTCCCAGGCGGGGCAGCACAGGCTCCATGGGCCAGAGGAAGGCCCCCAAGGTCATCGAGGCCAACAGGACAGCAGACTCAGCAGGCTGTCTCACAAGCCACTCTGAGCGATGGGGTGGCACCTAGACGTAGCAACCGCAAACGTAAGCATAAGGCAGGTTAGGCACTCCACGGGTTTGTCACTGGTGATTTTGTGTTGGCCCTGGATTAGGGAATATATCATTATATACATCTGAGCGACATTTGTGCTTTATTTTGATGACAATAAAGTTCACATTTCTGACCATGGCTGAGGGTGTTTTTATTTGTGCTGCATTTGTCTGTTTCACAGACATATCATGAGTGTTTGAGTGGACATTGATGTTTCTGTACTAAGCCCTTAGTTGCAACTGATGAGGTGGAAACTGTGGCACCTAAGTGCCGCGTGTGCAACCGCTAGGCAATGCTGGTCCTGCTGATCCATGTGTATGGAGCTAGCTGAAGGTTCGTTGGATTAAAGTGTCCTGGATGTCCCTGCCTCCTTGGTGTAGTTGTGGGTCGGTGTGTTGCCCCTCATCATCTCCCTGTGCTTCCTCATTCTCTGAGTCACTGCTGGATTCATCATGTGCAGCCTCATCCACTGCGTCAAGGTCTTCATCGTCAACTGCATCCCCCCTTTCCAGTGCAAGATTATGCAGAGCGCAGCAGACTACCACTATCAGAGAGACGCGATCTGGGGGGTACTGGAGTGCGCCCCCTGAGCGGTCCAGGCAATGGAAGCGCATCTTGAGAAGACTGATGGCTCTCTCCGCCACAGCCCTTGTGGAGCCGTGGCTCCTATTGTACCGCTGCTCAGCTTCTGTTCTTGGATGGCGGAGAGGCGTCATGAGCCACCTTCTGAGGGGATAGCCCTTGTCACCCACCAGCCATCCATCCAGCCGGGCCGGAGCACTGAAGAGCCCCGGCACCTGGGAGTGTCTGAGGATGTGGGCGTCGTGGGAGCTGCCTGGGTACCTTGCACAGACTTGTAGAATCAGCATCCTGTGATCACACACTATCTGCACGTTCATGGAGTGGAAGCCCTTCCTGTTGACGAAGGCACTTGGCTCACCTGTTGGTGCCTTGATGGCCACATGTGTACAGTCTATTGCACCCTGGACACGGGGGAAGCCAGCAATGGCTGCGAAGCCTCTGACTCACTGTGCCTGACTTGCCTGGTCGCAGCGGAAGTGGATGAAGGTCAATGCACGCCTGAACAGAGCGTCTGTAACTTGCTTGACACAAGTGTGGACAGTTGATTGGGAGACACCGCGAAGATCACCCTCCTAGAAGGAGCCAGATGCATAGAAATTGAGGGCAGCTGTGACCTTCAGAGCTGCTGGCATGGGGTGTCCACCCACACAGTTAGGAGAGATCTCAGGGCCAATCATCTGACAGATATAGTTGACTGTCCCTCCTTGACAGTTGGCACCTCCTTCGGCACTGTACCTCAGTCATATTGAGGTAGCTGCTTCGCCGCCTGTATACCCTGGCAGCAGGATAGTGGCACCTTCTGCGGCCCCTTCTACCTTGGACAACCTCTTGGCCCTGCGCCCCTTATGCCTGCGCCTGGCCTCCCAAAGGTGGCTCCCTTGGAGGCTGATTGTCCAGTCCTGGCCTCCTCCTTATTCTAGCCCTCCCTTCCTCCTCAGAGGAGCTACCTCCAGTGGAGATGTCAGAACACATACCCAGGCTAAATGGTGGCCTCCGGGAAGCTGCAGGCCCAAGAAAGATTACTGTCTGCAGAGTGCTGAGCTGAAGCTTCAAAGTACCGAGAAAGCTATTGGAAATCGATCTGAACTGCTAACAATCACACAGGCAAGTTTAAAACACTTTCTGCAATAAATACTTCAGAAAAAACATTAACTACCCCACTGAGCCCACATATCCCGCCCGTGAATGAGGTTTGTTAAAAAGTCACTTACCCGCCTGCCCATTGGGCCCGTGCGCCGAGGCAAAGATTGCACGGGCTCCTCAAAATCAGCTTCAATTGCCGAGTCAAGGGCCTTAACAAGGCCTTTAATTAATGGCGGGCGAGCGTCCCGCTGCTGAGCGCACCCACCTACCTAAGTATTGCGAGGCTGCGCGCTGACGTTGGGACGCTCACGCGACGTCAGCGCGTGACATTTTAAGCGCTGATGTGCGGGCTCCATCACCCATATGGCACATCAGCCATAAAATTCTGTCCCATGTCTGTCTGCTGTGCTGGCAGTTTAAAGTACAAGGCATTAAGTCTAACCATGATTTGAATAAAATTACTCTAGTTTTTCCTGCCTGCAAGAACTAAAAGCGACATGTGTTGGGGGCTAGTTCATACATGTCAATCATGTGACAATCAACTGACAATCAGCACTTCAAAACATGTCAGCTTGTCACAAGAAAATCAATGTTTTCACCGGGGATGAAGCTTGTTGGCGTTAACTGATCAGACCGCTTGAAAGGTGGGAATGCAGCCTGTCAGAAGCAATCACATTAGTATACAGTGAGACTGAATGCTGTTAAAGTGCAATTTTTCTTCTTTATTCATTCAAAGGACTTGGGCATCACTGGCAAAGCCAGTTATTGCCCAGTCCTAATTTTCCTTGATAAGGTAATGGTGAACCACCTTCTTGAATACAACTGAGTGGCTTGTTGGGCAATTTCAGCAGGCAGCTAAGAGTCAACCACATTCCAGTGAGCTTGGAGTAACATCAGGCCAGAATGAGAAAAGGCATCAGATTTCCTTCCCTAAAGGATATTAATGTATCAGATGAGTGCTTTCAACACCACTGGTCACCATTACTAGTCTTTTATTCCAGATTTTACTTAATTAATTGAATTTAAGCCCAGTGGTGGGAAATGAGGTTATCACTCTGAATTATTGCTTCAGGATGCTGGATTACCAGACCAGTAACAAAACCACTATGCTACCATATCCCGAATGGTTGGAGGGTGGACATGGCTGCTACCAGAACCAATTATATCTAATTAGTGAGTTACCTCGAGAAACTAGACAATGGTCTGGATCTTGCTGGAAAAACAATGGCCAAAATTTTACACTCCCCCACTGGTGGGGTTTTAGACAGGGGGGGCGTGAAATTGAAGGGATGGGATTTCCTCTGGGTTCCTGTCCACCCCGAATGTGCAGCTGTTTTACGCTGGGGTGGGCAAGGCCTCAGACGGGGAGCCCGCCCTTGCCTCAAGTGAGACCCTCAAGTGGCCGCTCCTGCACAGCCTCAATTTTTAGGCTGGTGGGAGCATTGCCCTTGTGTGGGGAAGTCCAAAAATCAATGGACTTCAATCAATCTCCGGTGGGGAAGTGGGGGGGGAGGGGTGGTTGGGTGCACCTCCATCAGAAGCCCCTTCTGAAGCCTGGTGACACCCCCTCCCCTCCTTAAGGCCCGGTGGTCTCTGCCTACTTGGCCTCTGCCCTGAGACCCTGATTTCCCTCATCCAGGCCGCCCACCAGGACCCCTTGAACTTACCTTGGCCTCTGGTGCCCGGACTTAGCCTCACGCATCCTCATGCCAGTCCTCTTTAGCCCACTGCAGCTCTGTTACTGCAGGGACTGGAGTGCCGCCAGCCAACCTGATTGGCAGGCAGCTCTCTAGGGTGGGATTTCCTCCAGAGGGAGGGGCACAAGTTCCACCAGCAGCCACTTAATGCTCATTCGGGCGTGAAATGGCTGCAGGGCACCCGGCTTTGCCGACTCTTCAGGAAGCGACACCCCATCACCCAAAAAATTCAGGCCTATGGTGCACTAGTGATGCATGGCATTATCAATCCACAAATCGATCATCAAATTCAGAAGGTTGAGGGATATACCATGGGATTTAATTTTCCAGAGCCTGTTGATTGATTTACACAATTCTGCTGTTTGTTTTGTTCAAATAGGATCTTGTCCTTAACCTCCCTGCTATTTTTAAGAACTTGCTTAATTTGCACATTAATTGGGGAAATTGGGGGTCACAGAAAGAGTGCTCACAATGCAGTCCCTGTCAGGCTTTGCTTGATCTGTAAATCCTTCTACAATGCTACAGCCAACCTTCTGCCACCCAGATTTCTCAGTATGGTAATGGAGAGTGAAGAATGAATCCACAGTCAAAACATCAACAAACAAAGGCACATGAGTTGTATCATGATCCAGAGAAATCCCTCTCATCAGGAGCCAACAAAACTTGGCTGTGTCTCAATCGCCTCAGGACTGGTGTCAACCACTGCAAAGCCTTTAGAGCAGAATAGGGGATACAGCTAAACAAATTCTGTTGACTGTGACTTTGGAGAGGCATCCCAAACGATGAAACATCTCCCAGATTACCCTCTATCACCATAACCATACAGCCATCATGGTCTTCAACTCTTGAGTCAGAGCCTGTGTGGAACAGTGGCTAGGGAAGGTGTAGTGACATGACAAGGGAGAAGAATGGGCACTTAATGTAAAATACAGCAATTTGTATCATGATGCTTAAGCACGTATGTACCTTTTGAACAATGTGATAATTGTTAATGCATTGCCAATGTAATGGTTTAACCTTATTCCTGTGTGTAATTAATTGTTGCTAGAAGTTTTTAAAATGTTAATTTACTTTTTAAGATTTTTTCTTGAATTTTCCCTTCTGTTTCCTTTTCTCTCTGAAACCAATCTTGCTCTCTTTTTGAGTCAAATCAGATACAGTAAGAAAAATACATTCAGACACTAACTTATTCTCCTTTCTATGTTTCTTTCTCAATCCTTAAATCTCATTGGTTAAGGAGACACATTGTTGGCCTCACTATTTACAGAGGTCCAGGATGCCCTGCTTCCCTTGCCATGCTGTTATCAGCTTCCAGCAATTTGAGGCAGGTTTTTTTTTAACTGAAGGATACAGAAAAATGTCTAACTAATGATGTATGAGATGTCCCACTCCAACAAGATCTGGCCCAATATATAGTGATTCAGTAAACCCAAACCAAGGTTTATCTTTGCTGAATTACTTTTTCATATAAATCTTCAGACAATAAAATGTAAACAGAAGCTGAGTCTATAGACTTGAAGTTCTCAGGAAGAAACAGTAAGATATTCATGAGAAGCATTCTGAATCAGAACAGCATGTGCTGTTAAAACGATGGATTTTTAAAATTTCCTTCTAGTGTAAAGAACCTATTTTTAAATTTTTCTTGGATGGTGGCTTTAAAATTGGACTGTGGCTTTTAAAAACTACCATGGCTGCAGTTGAAAGGCATGTTTACTGGATTGGGATGGGGAATATCTACAATGTTGCTTTCTGGAACATAGGGTGCCATAAGAGAACAGGATGGTGTCAGAAAGGGGTCTTGAATGAAGGGGAACTGCCTAGCAACAATATTTTAATTGGTTCCTAATCAGGTGACCAAGGTTTTGTGTGATAGCAGTGGGCAGAGAGATCCTAGCCTGCAAAGAGAACACACCTAAAACATCTCTCTCTTGTGTGTGTCATGCTCCAGTAAATCTACAAGGCTAGCTAGCTGGCCTTTTCTTCATATGTCTATAACCTGCTGTCTCTGAAAAACACCTGTCAAGAGGAAAAGGGGAAAATCATCAGTAGAGATATTGAAAAGCAAATTTACAACCAGTGAACTACATACTGAAAGTGCTGGAAGACCATCTCATGTCATTAACAATGAGCTGCAAGGAATGTGGGAAGACATCAGCCAAAATAAACTCAACTAATCCTGTACTCCAGATCTATTGAACTGTTTTATTTCACCCTTAAAATCCATATTTTGTGTGTGTGTGTGTGCGTGTGTGTGTGTGCATGTGTGTTTGTGTATAGGAAGGGGTAGAGTTTAAGTTATTGAGTTAGAAGTTAGCAGTTCACACTTTTTTTTTCCACTAGTTAAAGACAATTTGTTCAACAAACAGTTATTTACTTATGAAGTTTATAAACCTGGTGCTCATATTCTGTTAATTTAAATTAAACAGTTAGGTAGAACTGGGACAATCTGGTGGTCTAATCAAACTTCGCATTTGTCATGGCTCGGGGAACAATGGGGCTTAATATTACAGTGCAGTATCCCCAGTGAGTTGTGACAAAGTTTGGGGGCTTGAGTCTGGGATGTTTTGGAACAAAAGACAATGATGATTTGGGTGTAGATTTAGTAAGTAATACAAACTAAAAGGAAACACCAGGGTTGTATTATCAAAAATAAGATGGCACTGGAAACTGCTAAAACCTTCCTGCAAGTGGAAGAAATGTTCCTGACAATTTTACAAGGGATCCCAAAAGCCAGCTTAATCAAATTGGCAAGTAAATTAAGAGTAGGGTTGCCTGCCAAAGCTAGGAAGGCGGAGATAATTGAAGAGATAGCACAGCATTTAAAACTGGAAGGAATACCTGAGAGATCGTGTTCTCCAAAGGGTGGTCCATTACAATGAGCTCAAATTCAGTTGCAAATGAAAAAAATTGGAACTAGAGGCAGCAGAAAGAGAAAGGTCATTTCAAAGGGAACAAGCAGAAAGGCAGGAGAAAGAAAACAAGAAAGGGAATTAGAAATGGCAAAGTTAGAAAAGGAGGAAAGAGAAAAAGAGAGAGTTCCAGCTTAGAATGCTGGCAGTTAACAAATACACCAATAAGTGAGGCAGTATTTATGTCCAGATCAGAATCCAGTGGGGAGATGTTTAAATTTGTACAAGCTCTTCCAAAATTTGAAGAAAGAGATGTTGAAGCATTCTTTATTTCATTTGAGAAGGTAGCTAAACAGATTAATCGGCCAAAGGAAAACTGGACATTGCCCATGCAGAGCAATTTGACAGGTAGAGCACAGGAAATTTATGCTTCACTGTCAGAGGCGGTTTCTAGGGATTATGATGTGGTGAAAAAGGCCATTTTGAGTGCATATGAGTTGGTCCCTGAAGCATACAGACAAAAGTTTTGAAATTTAAGGAAGCAGCTTGGGCAAACTTACATTGAATTTGAAAGGGTTAAGCAAAGTAGTTTTGACAGGTGGATATGAGCATTGGGAGTTGAAACTACCAAGAAGTTGTCAGAGAGTTCATTCTCTTGGGAGATTTGAAAAACTCCCTACCTTCTGTAATAAGAACCCATGTGGAAGACCAAAGGGATGCAACTGCTAGACAGGCAGCAGTAATGGCTGACATTTATGAGCTGATCCATGAAGCTAAACCTTTTTTCCATCATCCCTATAAATTTGAAAAGGATAGAAAGTGGGAGAGTGAGAAGAAGGTAAGTAGTCAGGGTGAAGAATGGATAGCTGGGAATACCTTGAGATCTCCTCCCCAGATCAGGAAGGAAGGTGCTGAGGGTGGAGGTGAAACTTGAAGGCTGAAGTGTTTCCATTGTAACAAAGTGGGACACATTCGTTCAGAATGCTGGAAGTTGCGAGTGAATCCCATTGGACTTATTGGGGTTCACAAGAGTGAGTACGAAAAGGGAACTCAAAAAGAAAATGCCACGGATCAAATTGTAGCTTTAACTACAAATAAGGGTCTGGAGGCAACCACTGCTGTGAATGCAGGTGAAATCAATAAGATAGATGAGAGATATAGAGGGTTTTTGACTAAAGGAAAGACAACCCCTTTTTCATCAAATGATGCAGCTAAACCCATAACTATATTAAGGGACACAGGAGCTACTCAAACTCTTTTGCTGGAGAAGGACCTAGTTTTCCCTCCAGAGAGTTCAGTGAAAGATAAAGTATTGGTAAACAGGATAAAAGGAAATTATGGGCAGAATCTTCTGTTTGGCATGCGGGAGCAGGCCCCGCATGCCAACGCGTAAAATGATGCATGGTGACATCAGACGTGCTTCCCGACATCACCGCGTGTCATCCTGATTCCATTCGGCGGGTGTGCACTGGAGTAAGCTGCATGCCCGCCGAACTGTCAAAGGCCTGTTAAGGCCATTAATAAAACAATTAACTCAATTGAGAAAGCTGCCCGTCCAATGTTAAGGTTGGCAGGCAGGTGAAGAGTCCAGACAGCCTATGCATTTTTCATGAAACCTCATCCACGGGCGGGATGAGGTTCCATGAAGGATTTATTAATGAAATAAAATTTTTTATCAAAATTCATAAACGTGTCCCAGCTCATGTGCCACTGTCACATGAGGAGTCATATCTGAATAATTTTCTTTTTTCTACAGCTTTACAGCTGCACTTAATCTCCCTGAGGCACGGAGTTGCATCAGGGAGATTTCTGCGCTCTTTCGCGTGCATGTGCATTAGAGCGCATGCCCCGACTCTCCCTCCTCCCCCCGCCCACTGGGCACTACTGGGCGCGCGCCATGCTGGGCGGGCCTTAATTGTAATGTAAAATGGTGCCGTGCAGCCAATCGCAGGTGGTGATCGGCTCTGCGCCCACCCATGCCCACTCTCAACCGGCCCGCCTGATGGGGGGATAATTCTCCCCTGTATCACGGTTCCATTGTACAAAGTGCAATAGGAATGTGATTTGTTGTCTGGATCGGTGGTTGTAGGAAAGGTTAAGAAATTGCCCGTGGATGGAGTGGATTTACTCCTGGGGAATGATCTAGCAGGAGTGAAGGTTAAGGCTTTGCCCATAATTACAGAAAGTCCAAGAGAGGCTAAAGAGAAGAAGCAGTTACAAGAATAAGTTCCTCGTATTTTTCCATCCTGTGTGGTGACCAAAGCAATGGCTAAACAAAGTCAATCACCAGAGGTCAAAGTAATATAATGTGCAGATGTTAGAGTAGCCGAAACTTTCTTTGAGTATGAGGATAATTCAAAGGAAGTGTTTGGCATGTCTTCATTAATTGAGGCTCAGAAAGCAGATCCAGAGTTAAACAAGTTAGCGCAGTCTGCTCACTCTGAAGTTGAGGCTGAAGGAATTCCGGAGTGCTATTACCTTAAAAAGGGAGTTCTGATGAGGAAATGGAGACACCCTCACAGACCTGTGGATGAGGAGTGGAAGGTTGTTCATCATATAGTGGTACTGCCCAAATATCGTAGGGAGGTATTGCGAGTAGCATCTGAAATCCCGATGGAAGGACATATAGGATACGGAAAACCCAAGCATCATTGGCAGCATTTTACATGGCTAAGATTCCATTAGGACATAATGGAATTTTGTAAGACGTGTCACACATGTCACGTAGTAGGTAAACCTTAACATGTAATCAAGCCAGCACCTTTAATACCCAAACCAGCTTTTGAAGAACCATTCAGTCGCCTATTAGTAGATTGTGTAGGGCCATTACCCAAAAAGAAAACAGGGGCATGTAAAGTAGCACGAGAGCAGACTAACGGAAAGGAATTGGTGAAACAAGTCAAGTCAAAACCCAGCACATGTGATCCAGAGCAGAGTAACGGTAAAGAGGTGAAATCCAGAAGCAGAGATCATAAACAGTATAAAAGCAAAGAGAGAGCAAAGCGGGCCAAATCGAAATCTAAAAATCGAGAACGAAGTAAAAGCAGAGAGCGAGAAAAAAGGGTGAAATCAAAATCTAGAAGCCGAGATAGAAAACCGCGTAAAGGCAAAGATAGAGGGAAAGGGACAAATCTAGAAGTAATGATAGGGTAAAATAAAAAGTAAACAAAGAGGAAAATATACGAACTCAAGAAACTGAGGCAGGGAACAAAAACACAAGGAAAACCGAGTGAAATCCAATCGTAATGATGTGGAACAGGGCAAGAGTAAAGATCAAGAAAAAAAGAGCAAAATCCAAAAGCAAGGAAAGGGATAGAGAAGCCGGCGGGGTACTTTTCAAATAAACTAAATCAATATCAGAGGAAGTACTCTACAGTAGAAAAAGAAACTCTAGCATTGTTGCTATCCCTTCAAGACTTTGAAGTTTACGTCCGACATGATAACAAAGAAACACTAATCTACACTGACCATTATCCGCTGGCGTCTATTAAGAAGTTTCAAACTCGAAATGCGAGACTGTTTAGATGGAGTCTATTGTTTCAATCATTCAATTAAAAGACTGTTCACATTGCCAGTAAAGATTATGTGATCGTGGATGGTTTGTCCCAGTGTAAATGACTGAAATAAGTATAAGGGGGAAGGATGGATGAATGGCAATAAGTCTTGTGTTTTGTTGTCCATGTGTCATGTACCTTGTGATGAAATAAATTTTTGAAATGGTGTTTCATCTCCTTTAAGGGTGGAGACATGTAAAGAACCTATCTTTTATTTTTCTTGGACTGTGGTTTTAAAATTGGACTGTGGCTATCAAAAACTACCATGACTGCAGTTGAAGGAGATGTTCACTGAAGCAGGTTGAGGAATATCTACAATGTTGCTTCCCTGCAACATAGTGTGCCATAAGAGAACAGGATGGTGCCAGAAAGGGGTCCTGAACTAAGGAGAGCTGCCTAGCAACAATATTTTAATTGGTTCCTGATCAGGTGACCAAGGTTTGTGTGATAGCAGTTGACTAGAGAGACAACCTTTGATAATTTGTGTTTTGATTTATTGTTCGACATATTCAACATCATCGAAGTCACATTTGATTACTAGTTGCCTTAATCACAATATTGGTCAGCTGTCTCATTTACTTCTTACTTAGGGCGCTGGAAGCCAATTGTTTTGTATATAATATTTTTTTGGGTGTGAAATAGGTTATTACTGTATTTGTTGCTGAGCCATAGTCATTTTGCCCAAATAGGCATAAGTGTCTCAAAAATATCTTCCAATTTTTCACCTTCATAGTGGAGAAGAAAGCTCTTTTCCCTTCTGTCATTTGAGATTGCGTAACCTGCCATCGTGCCTTTGAAAAGTTGCAGCCACCTTTGCCAGCATGGGAATACAGAAGATGGCTCTGAATGCATTTCAAAAGGTAGTAGATTGGGCACAGACAATGCCATATTGATCAGCAACGCAGTGATAAAGCATGATCGAGAATCTGGGATCGCACTCCTTTAAAACAAAAACTTCTCTGTGATGATCTGAGATTAATTTTTTTTTGGATTGGATGGTTATTTTGGTGAGATCAGTGGGCATGTATTTTCATGTATCCGTGTGTGTGTGTGCACACTGTGCCAGCTTTTCTGTGCTAATCCTGTGTGTGTCCAACACAGCCTCACTCCAACTTAAAATACCATCTGTGGAAAGTAGAAAAACACCTTCCAAAAGTTTCATACCTGAAAGCAATGTTGCCTATTTTTCACCATCCTCATCACCATTGTGAATTTTTTGGGAAGAAACAGTAAGATATTCAGTAAAAAGCATTCAGAAACAGAACCGCATGCGCTTCTAAACCAAATGATTCCTTTTTTTTTCTGTTTAAACTCCCTCTGCTGGTATATGTTTATGGTAGCCTTAAATGGGCAAAATGCACAATGCAATTTTCAATATACTACAATAGACAGGAAGCATTTTTTTATACTTGTTTGTGTTTGGAAAGTTCACTGATAATGTGGTGGTGTATCCCTAACTGTATGACTTGCTAAGCTATGTTAGAGAGCAACATAATATCAGTTAGACTGGGTAAGGGTAGCAGGTTCTCTGACTTGGAGCCATGAATCATTACTAGACACGTGAGGTTTGTACAACAATTCATAGATTTCATGGTAATGTTTTTGGTTCTACTCCACAAAATTACCAGCTTTATTAAAGTAATTTCATAATTATAACTCATGGCCATCAAATCCTATACCATAATCACTATGCTATTGCACTACCTGGTTACCTTTATTAAATGAGTGGGTGTGTGCAAAAATTATGTAATGCTGGTATAACTACTGAATTTTCCATCTGCAGTAATTACGGTTCTATTTAGTGTGCAATGTACCTTTAAGAATAATACTTGTTAAGAAAGATCAGATGGTCTGTGGTAGCCAATAGGAGAGTAGCTCGAGCTACCTCAGCAGTCAGTGTTGAGATAGAGTTGGAGTTGAAAGCACCATTTAGTTTCTGCTGAGCATGTTGTAAATAAACTTAAAGTTTCCACCCAAGAAGTGTCTGCAGATCAACTCCATCATTAATAGTACAACTCTGCCACCCTACAACAAACTGGTGATGAGGATTAAACAGGATTGAACAGAAGAAATCAAGTTAAAAAAGAAATGGGCACTGTACCTCACCCAGTGATCGTAAGTAGCAAGCTCTGTTAGAAATTGAAGAAGTTATCCCCTCTCCAAATGCCACAATTTGGGAGAATTGATCCTTTTGAGTCTGCCACAGATGATTGGTCTCAATGCATAGAACACCTCATGTTCTCTTTTCAAGCAAATTAGATTATGGGGGAAGAGAAGAGGCAAGCAAACCTATTGAGTGCTTGTGGGAACAAAACCTACACCTTGATTCAAATTTTGACGGCACCCAGTGCCCCAGATTCGAAGAATTTCAATGAATTGTTGGACCTCATGAAGGGTCATTTTCAACCAAAGCTTTCAGTCACGATGCAGAGGTTCAGGTTTAATTCATGAAATAGAGCCCCAGGTGAGACAATTGCATGCTATGTAGCAAATTTGAAGGAGCTAATGGAACATTGTGAGTTTGGTGCGACTCTGAATGACATGCTCAGAGACTGTTTAGTATGTGATGTGAAAGAGGACTCTATTCAAAAAGATTATTATCCAAAGTGAATCTGGATTTCAAGAAGGCGCTAGGGATAGTGCTGGACATGGAAAGGGCAGTAAGAGATTCAAAGCAATACAGGGTGCGCAAAATGGCGCCATCCTCCACGTTGGACGGGAAACCTCAGCTGAAAGAGGTGCGAATAAACAAAACTCTGCCGAGAAGCAGGAAACAGCCCCCACTAGCCAAAGAATAAAGAAAAATAACTTAGCAGCGAAATTGTGAATAACTTTAACAGAGGTGGAAACAATCGCCTTTTAGCGATTGGCAGTTGAAAAAAATCGAATGCTACTATTGTCATAGAAATGGACATATGGTGAGGCAATGCAAAGAAAGATTCAAGCAGGCTTGTAAACAAAAGAAGAAGTTCAATGAAATCTACAGTGTAGAAAAGCCTGAAACAACAAATTCAGACATTTACTCGTTGTTTGATCTGAAAGTTAGAAAGACAGAACCAATATTTGTCACAGTGAAAGTAAATGGCAAACCTTTTATAATGGAAGTGGACAAGGGAGCTTCCACTACAGTAATTGGGGAACACACCTTCAGATATCTGAATAATGGTGAACATTAATTAAGTTTAGAAGAAACAGACGCCAAGCTAAAAACACATACTGGTGAAGACATTCAAGTAAAAGGCATAAGCAGAGTAACTGTCCATTATGGAAGCCAATCAGCAAAACCACCACTCTAAGTATTGAGCGGCAGAGGACCAAGCGTCCTAGGGTGAAATTGGCTAAGGGAAATCAACCCTGATTGGCCACCGGGATTCCAAAAGGAAGCTGGAAGTGTTCCTGTTTTGAAAAAGGAGTGTGTAAGGATTCAACAACCTGAAGAAATGCCAGCTGTCTTAAGCCAAAATCTGGAAGAACAGCAGAAGGAAATCAAAGAGACCTTGCTTGATGACAGAGTTTGAGATGAGGTGAGCAACCTTCAAAGGGAAAAAGAAAACCTGTTGAAAGACCTTCACACGCTACAAGATTCCCTTAGGGCAAAGTTTGTAGCTCTGGAAAAGTATGAAGAGAAACAGAAAGAATTCAGCACCTCTCTGAACAAACTGAAGAATGAGTCGGCAGAGAAGACACAACAATGTTCAATTTTCCAGGAGGCAGAAAACAAACGCTAAAAAGAGATGGAAGAGCTAAAGAATCAGCTAAATAAAGCCAAAGAGGCTTTGGAGGCAAAAGACGCAGAATTTCCCAAGAAGCAGACAGATAATGAAATTTTGGGAGGCTCAGCCACTGAGCTCAAACAAGTTAAGTTTGCATCTGAGATAAGTCTGGCCAACAGTAAAGTCAAAAAGAATTTAAGATTAAAGTCTGCTCCAGAAAAAAGAAAAGTGCACATTTCAAGCGAGGGAGGTACTCTATTTGAGTCACCGGGTAGATTCACAGGGCCTCCACCTGGTTGACGAGAAAGTGAGAGCCATAAGAGAGGAACCTGCGTCAAAGAATGCCTCAGAGCTCAAATCATTTCCAGGAATGATCAACTATTATGGGTGGTTCTTGCCCAATTTGTCTACAGTGCTGGCCCACCTGCACTCTCTACTCAAAAAGAACCAATGTTGGTCTTGGAAGCAGCCCCAGAAAGAAGCTTTCATTAAGCTGAAAGAATTATTGCACCCATCCAATCTATTAGTGCATTACGACCAAATGAAAGAATTGGTGCTGACATGTGATGTATCTTCCTACGGAGTGGGAGCAGTGCTCTCTCAATGGATGGACGACGGCATGGAATGACCAATAGGTTACGTATCAAGAACGCTCACCACAGTGGAAAAGGGATACTCACAGATAGAAAAAGAAGGCCTGTCCATCATCTTTGATGTCAAGAAATTTCACTGGTACGTACACGGCCGCCATTTTACAATCATTTCAGACCACAAACCATTGCTAGAATTGTTTAGTAAGGACAAGGCTACACCACCCATAGCCTCAACAAGGATAGAACAATGGGCCTTAATTCTGGCAGCATACGAATTCACTTTCATACATAGACCTGGTAATAAAATTGCAAATGCTGACGCCATTAATCGTCCCAGCTCCACAGGAACTTGCTTTACCGTTAAATTTCTTTGATTCCTCGCTGGCATGTGCTTGACAGATCTGGGACTGGACAAGTCAGAACCCGGTCCTATCTCAATTACAAGAACAAGTGCTACATGGTTGGTCACAGGAGCCCGTATCTGATGAAATGAAACTGTACTTAAACAGAAGACATGAAATAACCTGCCAGGATGGCATCTTATTGTGGGGAGCACAAGTGATAGTTCCTCCAAAGGGAAGGGAGCCACTTTTAATTGAACTACACAATGCCCATCCAGGAATTTCCTGAATGAAGACCATAGCATGCAGCTATCTATGGTGGCCTGGGATGGATGGTGAAATAGAGAATTTAGTAAACGACTGTGTGCAATGTCAGCAACTGCAAAAGTTGCCAGTGACAGCTCTGTTGCACTCATAGGAGTGGCCAGGCAGAACATGGGTGTGGTTACACATTGACTACATTAGATCTTTCCTGGGAACAATGTTTCTGCTCTTGTCAATGCCCATTCAAAATGGTTGGATGTATATGAGATGAAGTCACCAATGTCGGGCGCTATAATTGAGAAACTACGTCAGAGTTTTGCCATCCATGGACTACCAGAAGTAGTGGTTTCCGATCACGGCACGGCATTTACAAGTGCTGAATTTCAACGGTTTATCAGCCTCAATGGTGTCACTCATGTGAAAACTGCACCGTACCACCCTTCCTCAAATGGACTGGCTGAAAGGGAGGTTCAAACGTTCAAGGCAGGCATGAAAAAGCTAACTGGCAATTCCTTGGCAACCAAGCTAGCACACTTTTTCATTACAGGACCACCCCTCATACAACAACAGGTGTCACACCTGCGGAGTTATTGTTGAAACGCTGTCTCAGGACGAGATTGAGCTTAATAATGCCGAACTTAGAGGGGAAGGTGGAAAGGAGTCAGGGAAGCCAGAAAACTAGAAACGACTGGCATAGTCACAAGTAGAAATTTACCGTGGGAGAGCCGGTATACGTTAAAAACTATGGGGAAGGACCAAAGCGGTTAGCGGATGAAATAAGTGCAGTGACTGGACCTCTATCTTATCACGTGAAGGTGGAAGGCTGGGTCGTCTGTGAACATGTGGACCATTTAAGGAAGAGAGAGACAAATCATCAAGATATGGTTCCCACATGATCATGACCAGGTCTGCGATTCCTGTTGAGAATAGTCAACCCAGGACTGATATGTCAGATGTTCCTGTAAGAGTTGAGGATGAAGAACTGCAAGTGCCACCGAAACACCTGATGTTCAGTCAACTCCGGAGAAGGAGGTTCCTGACAAAGAATCTGAAGTTGTGGAGCTGCAACATTCCACATGTACCAGGAAACCACCTGAAAGACTAAACTTGTAAATTCCCTACCCAATGTAAATATTATGTTGTCTTGAAAAATATGTACTTGTAAATATAATATGTATAGCCGAGTTAAATCTGTTACATATTGGGGAGAACTTGTAAAGAAAGACAGACACTAAGATGACCAGATCACATGTTTAATGATGTCATCACACATTGGGCATGCTCATAACATAGAGACACATTAAAGATGAGTGTTTTCAGTGTACATGTGGAACCTAGTGCCTTTTTGGATGATGTTGCTAAGGAGCAGTATGTAGGTGAGAAATAGGAGGGGGCTAAGGAGATCCTTGTGCAGGAGCCATTGCAAGTGATTCTCTACCTACGATTAGATTAATAAGAATGGAACCATGTGAGTGCAGTCCCACCGAACTGGACGACAGTGGAGAGGCCTTGGAAGAAGATGGTGTGGCCAACCGTGTCAAAGGTTGCAGGCAGGTTGAGAAGGGCAAGGTGGGATAGTTTACTCCATGGTCACAGGCACATAGGATGTCATTTGTGACTTTGATAAAAGCTATTTAGCTATGGTGGCAGGGAGCACACCTGTTTGGAGGGATTCAGTTCCAGGAAAGATGGACTCTTGGAGATCACTAGACATTGAAGAACTTTGAAGAGGAAAGGGCGGTTGGACATGAGACAGTTGTTTGCAAGGATGGAAGGGCCAAGTTTTGGTTTTTTGCGTAAATGATTACAGAAGGAGAGAGGGACAGAAATTGAGGAGAGAGAACCATTAACAATATTAATATTAGCTAATATAGAGCCCAGGAAGGAATATTTGGTGATCTGTAGTTTATTAGGAAGAGGAGCAAGAGAGCAGTGGATCTGGTGGCCAAGGGCATGAGAAGAGATAAGAGAAACTAGAGAAAGGTGTGAGTTCAGGTCTAGGGAGGGGTGCGACCTTAGAAGAAGTTTGGTCTGTGGGCTAAGGGAGGGGAGAGAAGTGTCAAAGGTTGCTGATCGGATGGTCTCAATCTTAGTAACAAAGAAAACCATGAGCTCTTCATACTTGTTCTTGGAGGTGAGGATGGAAGAGTCAAAGGAGAGAAGCGTAAGAAGGTCTTTCAGTAGAGAAAGAAGCCATGGGCCTATTTTTGCATTCCAGGATGATCCTGGGGAATAATGACCAATTTTGTTTGAGGAGATCAACCAAGGCACAGGCGTTCACAACTTACGAGAAGAAAAAGCGCTCACAAAAGGTATCAAACATGTAAACCACATGTCTAAAGCACAAAATGAAATGCATTTACTTTATGTAATAAAAAAAAAGAGCTTACTAGAAGATCCAAGAAACATGTCACTGTTTCACACACCTGTCTCTCTGTCTGCAGTAGCTGCTCTGCTGCTGGATCTAAGATGCATTATTTCCCATCTGCCCTTCCATCAGTTGCTGCTGCATATCATTCAATTACCTGATGAGACCTTTACAAACAGTAACATAGAGCAGAAGGCATTACACAGCTACCATTTCACAGAATGGCTCTAGGACACTGTCCACCTAATCATGTCAAGAATCTAAAGGATATGTTAGTACTTCAAAGAGCTGCTCAAACGAGCCCTGGTTTGCCCATGTATCTGTATTTTTTTGAGATGGGGAATGGGGGGGGGGGCCTTCAAATTCATCTTTGCCAGTAACATGAAATGGGTTCTTAGTGAATTGCCAACCAGTTTTACACCATGCCCGATCTTATCCATTGATATGGAAAAGAAAATCAGAGATAGCGCAAAATAAGCTGGTGATTGGCTACAAATCCATTTTATACAACCAAAAACCAATTTCACCCTCACACTTTTCCTGTCTTCATTCTTGGTGATTCCTCACTCTCTATCTCTATCTTCACTCGCCTGGCCTTCCTGTCCTCAGATTTCACTGCCTTCCTGTCTTCTGTCAATCTGCCCCTTCATATAAACTCTCCTAATCCATATACACTGCCATCCTGTCATCCTTACCATCTCATGTGGTTTCTCAACTCCCTTTGTCTGGATCAAAGACCATTCTCCATCATTTCCCTGTATCCTTCACAATTTTACCCCCTTCCAACTCCACTTTCTTCTGCATCTGCCCAAGAAAAACTCTTCCCCCAAGTCATTTATAACAATATTTTCAAACTCTCAGCCATCTAACCTTTAGCCTGCCATTTGCCATTATATTCTTGGAGCTGCCAATCTGTTCAATCACACCCAAAACAGGCATTGCACAAGCAATTTTCTTGGCCAATATTACATGCTTGTATTATTAATAATGATCAGGCTGAAATACAACTGAAAGCCTCTTGGTGGTGCTGTTGAACAAAATTATAATTTCTCTGTTACAACTGATGCCGATTTTGTGGTATTGCGACTGTTGTAAGTTATTGAGGGGAGAAACTTGTTATTTTGAAAGGGGATGAATTCACTCACAAAATAGTCTCACAGAGTAAAAAAAAAAGACAGTGGATCAACTGAGGACTTTATGTGTCGTTCTCAGTTCTTGCCCAGGGATTTTATTTGTTGGGGAGGGGGGGCGGGGGTGGTTGTGTGGGCTGGGGGGGGTGTTGGTGGTGATAAAAATAATAACTATTAACTGGAGTGATTGTACATATATTAATTGTGTAAACTAGATACATCTTCTGTGGAAAAAACTAGCTACTGAGTCTGCAAAACATTTCACAATTATATTCCTGAATAGTGTTGCATGTAGACTGAGTCGAAACATAACAATGGAATCAATAGTGGTAATATTGTAATTCCTCATTTCACCCTGTGATATTTTTGCATTCCAATGTGATGTATTCCCTTAAATTGCCACATAAGTTAATGAAAATGCTGTGTATACAGCTTGTAGCAATTTCGCTAAAACATTTTCATCATTAGCCTTTTGCTTTCATTGCTATCTATGTTCAATAAAAAATGTGCTGTAGAAAACTGACGGCAATTAGCTGTTTCAATTCACTAAGCTTAATAGCAATACTTGGATTCAAATAATTTTACTGTACAAAGACAATCTATTTTCCACATGAGATGTATCTGGTTTATAAATTTAACAAAAATAGATATTTCATCATCCCTGTCAATACAGTTATTACTGTTCTCTTACCCTCTTCCCAAGTTCGGGGAGATGGTGGCTCAGGGCTAATGTCACTGGGCTAGTGGCCAAGGGATACAGGTTCAAATTCCACCATAGCAATTAGTCGAATTTAAACTCAATCATTTTTTAAAAGAAATCTGGAATACAAAGCTAGTTTTGGTAATGGTGACCTTGAGCGGAATTTTCCGGCCCTGCCAACGGTGGGTTTTGTGGCGGGAGGGAGTGCAAAATTTGGAGAGAGGCCAAAAATCAGATTCCCACCGGCGGGAAATCAGTTTGGAATTTTCCCTTCACCACTTCATGGCAAGCTGATGGTGGGTGGGGTTTCCCGCTGATCCATGTTGGGAACACCATTTGCAGGCATTACCATGTCATGAATGCTCATTAAAAACACCACTCTCCGGAATCACGTTCCCTCCACCAATCTTGCGGTGGGAAATTAGATCGGTCTAAATCACGCTTGGAGATGAGTGTTGTGCAGCCGTCCACCCCCACTTCACTCATGACTTCGAGGTGAGTGCAACATTCAAAGCCTGCCTGCAACAGCGCTGCTCTGGGTTCTCACCAATGCCAGTGAGACGCCACGCTGGTTGGGGTGTAGGGTTGGTCTGCTCACTGGCTTCCTCCGTACTCTGGGAGGGTATGTTTTGTGGCTGGACTGCGCAACAGAGACCAACATGTGACCATGGAGCAGGGGGAAGGATGACAGAGACACGGGGGGCACTGGGCTATGGTGAGGTTGGAGAGGTCGGAGGGACGATGCCAGGCAGATGGGGACACTGAGGTTGGTGAAACTGAAACCCGACATGGAACATTAGAATGCAGACACAGAAGCGGGTGGATGGGAATCGACTGTATGAATAGGAGGAGATGCACCCAGACTCTGGAATATGAGGGCGGGGGAGTTGTGTTAGTGTGGCACATGAGGGGCGGATTGCACAGAGACCCCTGGAGAGGTGGGAGAGGGAGATTGTGTTGTCATCAGTCAAGAAGAAATGGGAGAGGCATTGAAAGATAGTCATAGTCCCTGGTCTGGGGCCAAGAGATTGGGGTGAGAAATTAAAGGCAGTCCTGGGGCTTTGTGGGCCATGCTACAGGGTCATGCATGGCACACACACCAAAGTCCTGTTCCAGGAAGGGGCAAGGCCTGCGTGCTCAATTGGGATAAGGCACAGCTTGGTGTGCAGGGTGCCACTGGGTTGCAGATGGGATGGTCATGGTCAGGGGAGGCATCTTCAGCCTGTAAATGGGGAATATATATTCAAAGCACTCCTTGGTGAGGGTATTCTCCTCTGTATGTGACCGTGCACACAATCTCGAGATGGGGAGGGGTGAGGTCTACATGGGGCATGGAGACATCAACAGTGATGGGTTCAGAGGGGAGGGCTAGAATGTCCACCACAATAATAAGGGGATCTAGGGTTACTAGGGAGGCTGGAGAATAGAGGGAGCTCTACCTGCACAACGTGAGGTTCTAGGAAGATTGGAGGGACCTGAGCACTGATAGGGGGAGGGTCAAAGCTGGTCTCAAAATAAAAATGCAGCACCACCATCTTGAACCCCTAAAGCTGTTGCACAGTTTGAAATCAAAACTGGAAAATAATCTACATGGAGGAGTCTGAGGCAGTGTGGGAGGAGCCCACGGCTGGACTAAGGTCCCCTTTCAGGGGGCACCTTCGCACTGATTAGTCACAACATTGAAATAGTGTCAGAGCTGAGAGTAAAGAGGAAGACTCCCTTGAGAAGGTGCAATTGGCACCATTGTTTTTTTGGTGCGCTGTAACAAGAGACTGCAGGAGTCATTGGCTTCACAATACAGTTGCTCCATTTGAGCATTAACAGAGAGGAATGTGAGAATGGAAAATGCAGGCAAACATTAAGGAAGCACAGCTGCTGCATATCTGCCAGATCATCAATGAAAGCCTCCAATGTGCTTTCTCCAACTGGCATGGATAACAGGTCAAAGGGCATCCAGTCATTGCTGAAGTGCAATTTGAGCTTGAGCAGTATACCAGATCAGAGATTGCAGGAGTGCATTTGATAAGGTGGCACATTTCATGAATGTGTCCAAACCTCTTCTAACCTCTGTGGGATTGAGATGTCAAATATCAGAATTGGCATCTTGGTCACCTAGATCTGTGAGTGTGCGTCTCAGCTACAAGGCTGTGTCAGTGAAAAGCTAGCAGTGCAGATGCAGCTCTAGGGCATGACAGTCGTTTTCTGTTGCGAGTGTAAAGTCTACTATATCTGCCCAGTATTCATTCACCTGTTGCACCTATCATTCCACAGGGAGAAGAAGGGTTGAATAATGGGGCCTGTGCTCAATGCTGCCTTCTTGATAGCAGTGATCTGACTGAGGAGGAGGAGAAGAGCCTGGCACTGCCCAGTGCAGCTTTGAGGGGAGGCCTGACCTCAAGTACAAGGTCCAGAGGTGCCCCACCAACACCGAGAGGATGAGGAGGTTAGACCCATCCCACAGAGGCAACTTGCACGACCAAAGGCCTACTGAAGAAGACTTTCCTATCTGGAGATGAGCAAAAGACAATATCGCACACGTCTGCGCTTGTCAAGAGATGTGGTGGATCATATCTACCACATTCTGTGGGAGGGTCTAATGCTCCATAGACTTGAAGAACATCAGCTGCTAGTGCCCCTGAAGGTCACTGCCGCACTCAATTTTTTGCCTGCGGATCTTTCCAGGAATCCACAGGGAACCTGTGCAGCATCTCAGTCCTCAGCACATAAATGTATAAAGGAGGTGACAGATGCCCTCTGCAGTAAGGGCCATCATTATGTGAAGTTGACACTCGATGAAGCTTGCCAGGCTGCTAGATTTCGGTGGTTTGCAGCTATCTCAGGCTTCCCTGGAGTATAGGGTGCAATTGATTGCACACATGTGGCTTTGGGGGCTCTGTTGTAGCAGCCCCTGGTCTTCATCAACAAGAAAGGGTTCCACTCCCTGAATGTTCAACTGGTGTGTGATCAACAGAAGCACATCATGCACGTTTGTGCCAGGTACCCTGGGAGTTCCCATGACTCATATATCGTGAGTCACTCCCAGGTGCCTTATGTATTTGAAGGACCTCAGCAAGCACAGGGCTGGCTGCTTTGGGATAAGGGGTACCCGCTCAAACAATGGCACCTGAAACCCATGTGTCATCCTCTGATTGCCTTGGAGGAGAGATACAACACGGCACACAGGTTGACACGATCCATCATCGAGCAGACCATTGGTATCCTGAAGATGCACTTCCAATGTTTGGACTATTCAAGTTGGGCTCTGCAGTACTCCCAGCAGAGGGTGTCCTGCATCATCATGGTCTACTCTGCACTGCACAACCTGGCACTTCAAAGTGGGGGGTCCCCCTTGCTTGAGGGAGACATGGAGGAGGCTGAGAACTCCTTAGATGATGAAGAGCAGGAACTTGAATTGGGAGATGAGGGTCAACTTCCACGTGAGGATGCTATCGAAGAAGCACAACATAGAAGACGTGCCCATGCCATACTGAAAGTCACAAGATTCCCGGAGGAGTAAGGTGTAGGCAACAGGACACAGCCACATTACTTCTGTCCCTTCATGCTATGCCAGTGCACTGAAAGGCCTTTGCAACCAGTAATATCGAGAGTAAGTTCTGCATTTGTACTTGCACCATCAACCCTCATGATTCATCAGGCCCTAATCTTTGGAAAGGTCAGCTGCGAACCCTGGTCTGGGAAGTGAAAGTTGGCACAACAGCACAAATGCTGCGTAAAAGGACTTGATGCAGTCATCGCCACCTTAATGAGAAACCTTTAGCGGACACTGAGATGTGCGCATGGTTGGAGAGACTACCATGGCTTCAGGTCTTGTGCTTTGTCACTACTAATGAAGGCAGCCATGTCATTTAGAGGATCAATTACAGATAACCCTCCAAGGCTATTAAACACACCCAACTCCATGTTGTCTTGTAAAGAGTAGAGGTGACAAATGCATTTTGCAGACACTTCCAGTAAAGAGTTTGACACACCACCCTGACATAACTGTTATGACATAGCAACTGGTAAAGCTGAGTTACTTAAAAATCCCAGAGGGAAACTTTAAACAACTGTCATTACTTATATTTTTAAGCGGTATGTTTGAAATGCAGCTCTAAATTCAGGAATCAGACTACCAGTTCTCGAGAGGCTTTTACATCCTTTACATGATACATTTATTAGTTTACACAAATTAAATGGCTACAAATTACTACGATCATAACTTTTAACTAATTCCCACATTAATCTCCACTAAGGCAACAGCAACCCATAGACTTTAAGCAGACACCAGGCAAAGCATTTTCACCTTACACATTCAAAATGAGGTTCCTTTCACTTTGGTTCCTTTGCAGACACAGTGGTAGGCTTACAGGCTTTGATCTTACATTGCCTCTGCCCTGCACACACAAAACTGCTGTCTGTTATATCTAGAACATCTCATTGAATGCAAATTCTTATTGTATCACCAGCCCTTTTGAACTCCACCTCTTCTAACAATAAAACCCCTTTCATAGTACCAATTTTATTAGTAGTATAAACATTGCTTAGTCTCTATTAGCCAGGTGCCAGGTTTCACTCCCCTTCTTGAATGCTCTTTTCAACAAAATGCAAATGCAATCTACCTCTCTTACATCTCAAAATTTATGTACATCAAAGTGCCCAGACTAGCTGGCTTTAATCCAATTAAGACACACCCACAGGCTAACCCACTACTTTTTAAAAAATAATTTCCAATAATGTTATAAACATTAATGGCTTCATGACAATAACACAAGGGATGAGTAACGATCATGACTCAGCTACACAACACATGAATGTGAGGCTCTCAAAGGGAGGCAATCACTGAGTGGGAGCATGGCTCACCCTCACAATAAGAGCACACATAGATGCATAGGCACGACATTTTCAAATGACAAGATGATTCTCATGAACTGCAAATGTATTTACAAAGTGACTGAACACCCGTGACCCAGAAGTGATGTCAAAGTTTCTTAATTTTTCTAACCCTACCGCTACATCTTGGTGCATCCCAGACATCTGCAGCAGAGGCAGAGGCAGCCTGCTGACTACTATGCCCTATTGTCTTTGATGACTTTAGCAGGTGTCCTCTATGGAGACCTCAAGGCACTGGCATGTTGGAGCCATGGCATCGGATAGAAAGTGGACAAACTCCTGCATCTTTCACTCTAGCCTATTGACTGCCTCTCGCAACTCTACCTGGTTTTCTGCTGACTGACGTTGCATCTCCAGCATGTTAGAGGCGGATTCTTGCAGAGGCTGATCATCTGACTCAAACTCAGCGAGTGCCTGATCTCCAGCAGTCCTTCGAGGGCCAGAGACCTGGGCTGTCACTGCCTCCCATTGCTGCAGAAGCACGTCAGTGACGTGTTCTCCAGAATGTGACCACGAGCCTAATCTAGATCCATGACCCATCGGGGTGTGTGTCTCTGCTCTGATGGAGGGTGTAGGTGAACGCAGTGATGGGTCTTCCTCTGATGCATCCTGAGCATCCTCCTCTGAGGCGACCTGGGGCTGGGGCTTGTTGTTGGTCTGGAGCTCTGTCTGGGACTGCTGGGGCCTGTAAGAGAGAGAAGATAGATTTAGTTTATAGGCAGGCAGAATACAACATTACATGTCACTCACTGCGATTATCAGGATGTGATCAACTCATGGGTGGCTTATCCAGACTGGCTTGCTGGGAGAGACCAATCTCACTTTGGTCACTGGAGCAATCTTTGTCTTTGCCTGCCAGCTCGGTGGCATCCCCCTCATACTTGGACTGGACGTCTGCCATCTCTCCTCCCATCTGGGATATCACCTTCCGGTTGTGGGCGAACTTGGCCTGCATGAAGGTAAATGGAATGGAGGGTGATGAGAAGAGATGGAGGAGAGTTTGGGAAGCATGCATGCCTGGTGTGTGCTGAGCCCTCCCCAGTAAGGGCTGAGGATGGAGTTTGTGCAGCATGATAGATGAGATGCTGGTGATGTTAAAGTTTTCCGTGAGGCAATCAGTTCTGATGAGTTATATTGTGTGAAGTCCCTGAGCAGTGTAACCCTTTGAGTGCATGATGCCATTGTGAGTGTGTGGGATTGGAGTGAGCTGAAGGTTGACTTACCCAGGCGGATTGGATGAGATCATTCATCCTCTTCCTGCACTAGCTTGCCCGACGAGCTTACCTCCCTTGCAACTACCTCCCAGGCTGGTGAGGTGAGGCTGGTGGGCCTCCTAGTGACAACCCTTGGGTAGAGGACATCCCAGTGCTGGCAGACTCCACAGATGAGGGCCTCAAGAGAGTCATTACTGAACCTGGGAGCAGCTTTTTCCCTTGGTGCGGAGGTATCAAGATGTTTCCTGAGAACCAGCTGACCTGCTGAGAGTAATGAATGTGTCCGGGTGGTGTTTAAATATGGTACCCAGTCCTTCGACCCCATAAAGTAATGGTGGCGCGGATGAATCAGTGCCTGCTCCGCCATGCAATTCAGAGAGCTACTCGCCCTGCCACTCAATGCGAGACCCGCCCGCCACTGCATTTAGTCTCCAGAAGGAAAAATTCCGCCCGCTATTCCTTACAGCGTGCTGACCTCTGGCTGACGTGGCTTTATTTCGAAATTGATGTTGGCATTTCAGAATGAAGAATTATAATAACTGATCATTATACAGCACAATGTTTTGGGATTGAGGGCAGACTGCAAGCTTAGAACAGAGCACAGAGAAGCCCCTCTGAAATCCATTCTGATCCCAGATCATTACACAATGTAAATAGGATTACATGTTAGCCAGTTTAAATGTATGATTTTGAGGAACTTTGCAGCATGCCCATGGTGATGGAATAACAAGTTAATTGTGTTAATGAGATTCATTCGTGGCACTGCTATTAAATGTCATTATTAATGTGGCCCAATGAAAGGTTACACTTCATATGTTAATCTCATTTTTCCTTTCTGAAGCTGCCCACCTGCTGTGCTTTGATGCCATTTTCCATATTTGGTATATTGATGTGCAATATACACAACAGGCACTGGTTGAATTCCTTTTTTCAATTTCTATCAGTGGAAAAAATGAAAGAACAATTAAGAAAATAATGGGCACTAAAAATAATGCGATCTTGTGAATCACTTAATTACTTTCTTAAAAGAAAGTTGACAGAGGAGTAAAAGAAAGAGCTAAATTGTAGAAAACTAGCAGAAAAATTAGTTTTGAAGGAAAGAAGTTTATAAAGGTACTAAAGCTGATGATCATGTGTTCTCTTTATATCATGGCCCCTTTGATAATTCAGGCAGGGCCTCAATATCTCACCTGAGACTTAGTGGGTGGTAATATTGAATTAGGATGTTAGCGTAAAATGATTGATATGATTCAGCTGCCCATTATACATCTTTCTTGATTTTTTCTTCCATTCACTTCATTATTACCTTCAAGAATTGTCTGTTTTTCATTCGGGGAACAATCAAGTCTGCAATTCATTCAATGTTCAAATCAGTGACCAAGAGTTGACGTGTTACTACTTTCATTCTGCAGTTTGTTGGATGGATTCTCGGAGGCATCCACGGTGACATCTGACATTATGATGGGTGAGGTATAGATCATAAACTTTGGTGGAACAAAAGCAGAACTGTTCTCTAAAAGCACTGAATCTCTGATGTACAAGAATGTTGGGAGTGGGGGTAAATTTTCTCTCAGGTTTTGGTTTACTTCTGGTGCATAATTGAAGCAAGTAAATGCGGTGGGAAATTTGGGTAGAAGCTGTTTCCTCTGAATTACTTCAAGTTTCCTCACACGTCTTGCGCTGGCCCCCTGCCCCACCCCATAATCAACCCACTGAGTCCCATGGACCCTCATTTACAAGGGCAGGTGATGCTGTGGCTTTGAATTTCCTACTTTTACACTAACACTTTGCTCAGGGTAACTTTGACTGAGAATTATAATGTGTAGCTACATGAGATGGAAGCGAAGAGTTTCTGAGTTTGGAAGTGTCTTGGAGATTTTCGTTGGCGATTCTGCAGCTAGGAAATGCCTTTTGAGGCCATTATTTTCCATTCTGCCTGTGGACCTGTACTGATAGGGTGCTTCTTATATGTGAAGTATACTTATTTAAATATATGATTATGTAAATAGTTATGTCATCACAGGAAGCGATGTAATGTCATGTGATGCAGCATTCATCTGAGTTAGTCTGCACAGTGAGGAGCACATGTAGTAACAGGAAGAAGAAGCCTCCATTAAAGATTTGTCTTCAACCTCTATGCTGCCTTCAGCCTTATATTAGTCTAGAACAGGCTTGTAAAACCTTTTCACGTCAGGGGCCATATTTCAATTTTTTTCTCACTCAAGGGACTGATGAGCAAATTTCAGATAGATAAGGTTTGGCACAACATTAAACATGAATTTCAAAAAAAAAGCTGAGGTATGAAAAGAAACAACCATTTTAGATATTTCTATTTGTTCATGGGAGGTTGGGCATTGCTGGCTAGGCCAGCATTTATTGGTCAGCCCTAATTGCCCTTGAGAAGGTGGTGATAAGCTGCCTTGTTGAAGCACTGGAGTCCATGTGGTGCAGGTACACCCACAGTGCTGGTAGGGAGGGAGTTCCAGGATTTTGACCCAGTGACAGTGAAGGAACGATGATATGTTTCCAAGTCAGGATGGTGAGTGACTTGGAGGGGAACTTCCAGGTGGTGGTATTCCCCTGTGTCTGCTGCCTGCTGCCTTTGTCCTTCTAGATGGTAGTGATTGTGGTGCTATGGAAAGTGCTGTCCAAGGAAGCTTGATGAGTTCCTGCAGTGTATCTTGTAGATAGTACACACTACTGCCACAGTGCGTCAGTGGTGGAGGGAGTGAATATCTGTATATGGGGTGCCAATCAAGTGGGCTACTTTATCCTCAATGGTGTCAAGTTTCTTGAGTGTTGTTGGAGCTGCAGTCATCCAGGCAAATGGAAGGTATTCCATCACACTCCTGATTTGTGCCTTGTAGATGGTGGTCAGGCTTTGGGGAGTCAGGAGGTGAGTTACTCGTCGCAGGATTCCTAGCCTCTGATCTGCTCTTGTAGCCACATTATTTTTATGGCTAGTCCAGTTCAGTTTCTGGTCAATGTTAGCCCTCAGGATGTTGATAATGAGGAATTCAGCATCGGTAATGCCATTGAATGTCAAGGGGCGATGGATAGATTCTCTTTTGTTGGAGATGGTCATTGCCTGGCACTTGTGTGGCATGAATGTTACTTGCCACTTGTGTCAGCCCAAGCCTGGATATTGTCCAGGTCTTTCTGTATTTGGACATGAACTGCTTGAGTATCTGAGGAGTTGCGAATGGTGCTGAACATTGTGCAATCATCAGCGAACATCCCCAGTTCTGACCTTATGATGGAAAGAAGGTCATTGATGAAGCAGCAGAAGACGGTTGGGCCTAGGACACTACCTTGAGGAACTCCTGCAGTGATGTCCTGGAGCTGAGATGATTGACGTCCAACAACCACAACCATCTTTTTAAATTTTCATTAATTTTTTTTTCTTTTCCCACTTATTTTCATTATTATTATTTTTACATTTATTTTCATTTTCATTTATTGTTTTATCCCCAGCTTTTAGCCTTTTTTCGATCTTTCTTCCCCCACCCCACCCCCACTAGGGCCATCTGTCACCTTCCAGAGTGCTTACCCTGGTCCGGCCATTATCATATCTTGCTTCCTTAATGTCATCATTAGCACCTCCTTTAGCCAGTACAACCACCATTAACAACTATTTGACCTTTTGTTTATGACATCTTTTGCCATCTCTCCTTTACCTCCACCTATCGCTGATCTTCTATCCAGCTTCACCTGTCCCAACCCCCTTAATCAGAATATATTTCACAACATCTCCACCACCCTTTAGATCTGAAGAAGAATCATACGGACTCAAAACGTTATCTCTGTCTATCTTTCTCCACAGATGCTGTCAGACCTGCTGAGTTTTTCCAGCATTTTTTGTTTTCATTTCATCTTTCTTTATGTTAGGTATGACTCCAACCAATGGAGCGTTTCCCCCTGATTCCCATTGACTCCAGTTCTGCTAGGGTTACTTGATGCCACACTCGGCCAAATGCTGCCTTAATGTCAAGGGCAGTCACTCTCACCTCACCTCGGGAGTTCAGCTCTTTTGTCCATGTTTGAACCAAGGCTGTAATGAGGTCAGGAGTTGAGTGGCCCTGGCAGAACCCAAACTGAGCATCAGTGAGCAGGTTGTTGCTGAGCAAGTGCCGCTTGATAGCACTGTTGATGACCCCTTCCATCACTTTACTGATGATCGAGAGTAGACTGTTGAGGCGGTATTGGCTGGGTTGGATTTATCCTGTTTTTTGTACACAGGACATATCTGGGCAATTTTTCACATAGCCGGGTAGATGCCAGTGTTGTAACTTGCTGGAACAGCTTGGCTAGGAGCTCAGCAAGTTCTGGAGCACAAGTCTTTAGTGCTATTATCGGAATATTGTCAGGGCCCGTAGCCTTTGCAGTATCCAGTGCCTTCAGCCGCTTCTTGATATCACGTGGAGTGAATCGAATTGGCTGAAGAATGGCATCTGCAATGCTGGGGGCCTCTGGAGGAGGCCGAGATGGGTCATCCACTCGGCACTTCTGGCTGGAGGCTGTTGCACATGCTTCAGCCTTATCTTTTGCATTTATGTGCTGGCCTCCCCCATCAGTGAGGATAGGGATATTTGTGGAGACTCCTCCTCCATTGAGTTGTTTAATTGTCCACCACCATTCACGACTGGATGTGGCAGGACTGCAGAGCTTAGATCTGATCTGCTGGTTGTAAAATCGCTTAGCTCTGTCTAATACTTGCTGCCAATGCTGTTTGGCACGCAAGTAGTCCTGTGCTGCAGCTTCACCAAGTTGACCTTTTTTTTTAGGTATGCCTGGTGCTACTCCTGGCATGCCCTCCTGCACTCTTCATTGAACCAGGATTGATCCCCTGGCTTGGTGGTAATGGTAGAGTGAGGAATATGCTGGGCCGTGAGGTTACAGATTGTGTTCGAGTACAATTCTGCTGCTGCTGATGGCCCACAGTGCCTCAAGGATGCCAGGTCTTGAGTTGCTAGATCTGTTCAAAATCTATCCCATTTAGCACGGTGGTAGTGCCACAGAACACGATGGGGGATATTCTCAATGTGAAGGTGGGACTTCGTCTCCATAACGACATGTACGGTGGTCACCCCTATCGATACTGTCATGGACAGATGCATCTGTGGCAGGCAGGTTGGTGAGGATGAGGTCAAGTATGTTTTTCCTTCTTGTTGGTTTCCCCACCACCTGCCTCAGACCCAGCCTAGCAGCTAATTCCTTCAGGACTCAGCCAGCTCGGTCAGTAGTGGTGCTACTAAGGCATTCTTGGTGATTGACATTGAAGTCCCCCACCCAGGGTACATTCAGTGCTCTTGTCAATTTCAGTGCTTCCTTCACGTAGTGTTCAACATGGAGCATCACTGATTCATCAGCTGAGGGAGGGCGGTACATAGTAATCAGCAGGAGGTTTCCTTGCCCATGTTTGACCTGATGCCACGAGACTTCATGGGATCCGGAGTCGATGTTGAGGACTCCCAGGGCAACTCCCACCCAACTGTATACCACTGTGCCGCCACCCCTGCTGGGTCTCTCCTGTCGGTGGGACAGGACACATCCAGGGATGGTGATGGTGGTGTCTGAGACATAGTCATCCTCACGGAATCGTATCATACAGACAATGTCAGGCTGTCTGTGGGACAGCTCTCCCAATTTTGGCACTAGCCCTCAGATGTCAGTAAGGAGAACTTTGCAGGGTTGACAGGGCTGAGTTTGCCGTTGTTGTTTCTGGTGTCTAGTTGGTCCATTCCTTTTAGGCTTTGTAGTGGTTTAATACAACTTGCTAGGCCATTTCAGAGTCAACCACATTGCTGTGGGTCTGGAGTCTCATGTAGGTCAGACCAGGTAAGGACAGCAGATTTCCTTCCCTAAAGGGCACTAGTGAACCAGATGGGTTTTTACAACAATCGTTTCGTGGTCATCATTAGACCTTTAATTCCAGATGTTGTGGTGGGTCTCTGGATTACTGGGCCTCTGGATTACTGGGTCTCTGGATTACTGGGCCTCTGGATTACTGGGCCTCTGGATTACTAGTCCAGTGATGATGCCGCTATGCCATCGCCTCCTAATCAAAAAAAACACTGTCAAAGCAATACATTGATTATTTATCACTCCTTATTTTAAAATTAAGATGACATGAAAGTGTGAGAGGATGAGAGCGTGTGTGTCTAGCTCACTCACAGGCCTAGGGTGCTCACTCACACCCACTGTGAGAGTGGGTGAGAGTATGTGTTGGTGTGTGGGGGTGAGGGTGAATGAGAACCCTGAGACTGGGAGTGAGCCAATCTTATGCACACAGTCTCCCCCCTCTCTCTCACTTACATACATGCACACACTTTCCCCTTCTCTCTCTCTCTTTCTCTCTCTCTCTTATATACATACACACGCACACTCTCCCCTTCTCTCTCTCTCTCTCTTTCTCTCTCTCTCTTATATACATACACACGCACACACTCTCCCCTCTTTGTCTTTCATGCACACACACGGACACATTCTCTCCCCTCTTCCTCTCTCTCACACACGCTGTCCTCTCTCTTTCTCTCACACTCTCTCCTCTCTCTGACGCACACGCACACACTCGCCCCTCTCCCTCTCTCACACCCACACACACTCCCTTCTTTCTCTCTCAGACAGGTGCATACTCTCCCCTCTCTCTCTCTCACACTCACTCTCCTCTCGATTTCACACTCTGTCTTCTCTCTCACACACACCACAGCTCCGGGCCCTCCAATTCTCGGTCTGAGCCCTCCACATTTGCTCTGTGCCCCAGCCCTCCCCCCGCTACTGCTCTCCCTCTGGGCCCTGCTCCCTGACCACTGCTATTGCTCTTGTTCATGTCCTGGGCCCCCTCTGCCAACAGCCCCGGGCCCTGGACCCCCCGCCCCATACTCTGCATATCTTGACATGGGGGGCATGAGGGACCATGGGGTAGTTTGGGGGCCACAGCTTGGCATGGAGAACTTTAGGGGTCATAAGGGGTACATACCAGGGCATGGGGGCATGGAGAGGACCTTTTGATCTTGCCTTTTACAAGGTAATGCGCGCTATGGTTTACGACACCTCTGAGGTGCCGTGAACTATGACTGATTGAAAACCTGGTCCGACTTGCTGAGATATAGGACATGCTTATCCCTGCCATGGAGTCGGCCAGGTCAGGAGTGTAAGATGTGGGTTTTAGATCTGAACCAGCTTGCACCCTTAAAAGATACTCCCAAAAATCAGAAACCCTGGGAATGGGGTCGGGAATCCCAGAATCGGGTATCGGTCGCCATTTTTAAAGGGCTTCTGAGTCATCCTGTCTCGGTGGAAATCCTGGCAGATGTGCATGAGGAGAGTATTTTTTACCAAAGCGTCAAAGAACAGCTGTCACCTATTGCATGAGGACCTGGAGTTATACTCCTCTGCCCTCACTACTCTCACTCTCTGTAGCTGTAAACTTAACTTTTATGGTACTAGTTCAATTTAAAAAACTGCAGATGATATCAGTCAATCAACTGTAACCTGCTTCCTGTCTCCCAGTGTTGAACAGACTCAGCACAAACTAAGGAACCAACCTAGGAACTTCCTGATTTGTACAGCTCGATATATTTACACATACAGTCATTCAAGACACAATTGATTTTTTTTGACATGAACATATAAGGTACAGTTCCACTTAAACCAATGGGATATTGCTGCATTTGATGCTACAGGAAGTCCACACTTAAAGTTGTAGATGCATTCCTGAAAATCACAACTTTAAGTGACGCGACTTTAAGTGAATCAGATTTCCCAAGTAAAACTAATGTAAAAGTTATAGCTACCTTCCTCAGAAAAGAAAAATTCAAACATTATACCCGTAAGTTTAAATACTCTACATTGCTAGATTCCTATATTGCTAAATGAAATAACTTTTAAAATAAATTAAATTTAAAGATATAAGAAATATAGTAACTTTCTACTTACCTCCTGCTCACCACTGCTCTGCTCCCCCAAACCTCCAGCTCTCTTACTCTCCTGCTGGCTGTGGACCCTTCATCTTGCGGACCCTACTAGTTGAAGCCTCTCTTATTCGCTGATCTACCCTCTTGCTGATCCTCCTGCTCACCAACTCTCCCATTCGCTGCTTCCCTCTCCTGAAACCTCACTGTGAGCGGGGCTCTGGAGATGAGTGGCAGGAGGAGCAGCATCAACTTGCAGAAGGTAAGTTCCTTTCAAGTGGGTTGTGATCAGCTTCACCCTTTTTTGATCAGAAATCTCCTGGTAACTGTAGTAAAGCAAGCATTGCTAGTTAACAGACGGGGTATGCTAATGTATGACGTAGATGATGTACCATTGACACCAGTCAGTCATATGTTTGATTCTTGAAAGAGAGGTTGGAATCATGCCTAGGAGCCACATGCCTACTTAGTAACCTGTCTAGATGAAGTTCTAATAAAGAAGTGTTAAGCAGATACAAGAGTATGCCTGCAGTCTGTCTAAGAACTAAGTCCCACGCCTAGAATGCAAGACAGAAGGACCTAAACTCAGAACATGGCGGCAGCCATTGAGATATCGATGTAAAAGACATCAGTGTTATCAAAGGAACCACAGAGCGAAGGAAACTTTGAAAGCAGCTTGAAGAAATTTTGGCGGTAGGAGGAGACACACACTTGCCCTGCCCGTTTGACTGCCTCGAGTAGCGTCAGGTCCAGTAGCAGATGACATTATCCTAAGGTAAGTTGGGCAAGAGTCCGCCACAGATTGTGATTCTTTAATTAAAACCTTTGATGCCTATTTTAGCCCAAAGCAAACTTTAGTAATTGAATGAGCATGTTTTAACCAGCGCTCGCAACGACTTGGGGAATTGCCAGAATTATTCGTAGCTAGTTCTTGCAGATATGGAGCACTGGGGGCAAGCTTATCTGTGATTGCGTAGACGTGGATGTCCAGGATGAAAAACTCTCCAACTTGCTGCAGAACGAAAATGGTCTTCCATTAGATCAAATGATCCAGTGTGTGAGGCAGGATGAGCGTAGAGCATTTAATTCGTGGGTACTTTGAGGCTCCACATGGCTCTGTAGATTGGGTTGGCCCATGGGCAGCAACCCCACCCATATGAAAACCCGCCAAACAAACTGCAAGGATGGGAAACTCCACACCAGCAACCATTTTGAGATGCTTGTGTTGTGGCACGAAAACCCAGCGTAGGCACCAAGATTGCCCAGCAGGGAGCACGGGATGTTCCAGTGTGGTAAAACTGGACGTTTCAAGTGTTCCTGAAAAACCAGTAATATTAATCAAGTCATGCGCCAGCAAGTATTTATGAAACATATTCCTTCCAAGAAATAAAAAGTCCAGAAAACGACGACCCTACAGAGTTCCTAGGGGAAGTAGATAGTCTTAATCCAGACTATTGATCAGTTACAGTCCAAATTCAAAGCTTTGATAGTACTTTTAAAATCGATACTGGAGCGGCTGTTGATATATTAACGGGTGATCTCGGCTGACTTCAGCTGATGACCCTTTATCCATCAGACATCAAGTTACAAGGTGCAGGTGGCATAGACCTTCCAATCAAGAGCAGGATTATTGCTCCTCTTAGGTACAAGAGGCGACAGATCGTTGATGCTCTCTGTGTTTTTCACAATCAACGTACACCCCTACTGAGAGGCGATGTTGGCTTATTTCTAGGAATCCTAGGAAAAACAGATGATGCTCATCATTTGAACGACTCACTGGCTGCAATTTTCCCTGAGTTGCGCTTAGTGTGCTGGCGAGTGTGAAAAAAGATGTTTTCCTGCCGGCCGCAAGGGTGGGTTTTTGCACCATATTGTCCGCTTCCCACCTAATAAATTATGCAGCCACAGGAAACACGCTGTCTCACTGGCCTCTGAATCGCCCACCATGCTGTTACCTCACCGTTTCCTCACTCCAGGTGCCATATCTAAACTTCGGCTGCCCACACAGTTCTCAACGCTTGCAGCCCAGGGCTGCTCCAGTGAAGACATGGCCCTGAAAGCCAAGAAGAGTCCAGTGGCCCATCCCTGGAATGTCTTTTAGAGGCCCGTCGTGATGTTCTCTGCCCCCACTCTGGCCACAGGAGATCCAACAATGCCACCACTCCAGCTTGGGAGGCAGTGGCAGTGGTGGGCAGTGCCAATGCTGCACAGAAGAGGTTGGCCATCTAGTGCAAAAAGAGGATGAATGATCTCATTCGTGCCATGAGGGCAAAGCAACCATCTCATTAATCTAAACTAACACACTCACTAAAGTGATGGAAGGAGTCATCAACAGTGCTATCAAGCGGCACTTGCTTAGCAACAATCTGCTTAACGCTCAGACCAGGTTCCATCAGCACCTGACCTCATTACAGTCTTGGTTCAAACATGGACGAAAGAGCTGAACTCCTGAGGTGAGGTGAGAGTGACTGCCCTTGACATCAAGGCAGCTTTTGACCGAGTGTGGCATCAAGGAGCCCTAGCAAAACTGGAGTCAATGGGAATCAAGGGGAAAACTCTCACCTGGTTGGAGTCATACCTAGCAGAAAGGAAGATGGTAGTGGTTGTTGGAGGTCAATCATCTCAGTTCCAGGATATCACTGCAGGAGTTCCTCAGGGTAGTGTCCTCGGCCCAACTATCTTCAACTGCTGCATCAATGACCTTCCTTCCATCATAGGGTCAGAAGTGGAGATGTTCGTCGATGTTTGCACAATGCTTAGCACCATTTGTGACTCCCCAGATACTGAAGCAGTCCATGTCCAAATGCAGCAAGACCTGGACAATATCCAGGCTTGGTCTGACAAGTGGCAAGTAACATTTGTGCCACACAAGTGCCAGGCAATGACAATCTCCAACAAGAGAGAATCTAACCATCGCCCCTTAACACTCAATGGCATTACCAACGCTGAATCCCCCACTATCAACATCCTGGGGGTTACCATTGACCAGAAACTGAACTGGACTAGCCACATAAATACTGTGGCTACAAGAGTAGGTCAGAGGCTAGGAAATCTGTGGTGGGCAACTCACCTCCTGACTCCACAAAGCCTGTCCACCATCTACAAGGCACAAGTCAGGAGTGTGATGGAATACTCTCCACTTGCCTGGATAAGTGAAGCACAAACAACACACAAGAAGCTTGACACTGTCCAGGACAAAGCAGCCCACTTGACTGGCACCCATTCCACAAACATTCACTCCCTCCACCACCATTGCACTGTCACAGCAGTGTGTACCATCTACAAGATGGACCACAGGAACTCATCAAGCCTCCTTTGACTGTGCCTTCCAAACCCATGACCACTACCATCTGGAAGGACAAGAGCAGCAGACACATGAGAACACCATCAACTGGAAGTTCCCCTCCAAGCCACTCACCATCCTGACTTGGAAATATATTGTCGTTCCTTCACTGTTGCTTGGTCAAAATCCTGGAACTCCCTCCCTAACAGCACTGTAGGTGTATGTACACCACATGGACTACAGCAGTTCAAGAAGGCAGCTCCCCACCACCTTCTCAGGGGCAACTAGGGATGGGCAATAAACGCTGGCCTAGGCAGTGAAGACCACATCCTGTGAATTAATTAACAAAAACTCACAAGGCCATCACACATTCACTGGCATCTCATCTGGCCTCATCTCCTCTGGAGACTGCCTCCTCAAGCCTCACCATCTTGAGGTCACTTGCATAGATCAACATGTGCCCTACACGCACACACATACCCTGAGATACACCCTTCCCCAGTACAGCCCTCGTCCTGCAGCTTCTTCCCTTGCCTGAGGCCACTCCTCCTCCCTTCCCCAAGCAAACCGTAGCCTTGTAGCTGTTGAAAAGCCACCCCCGCTTTACGGCTGGTCTGGTCGGCACAGACGTGCTCATGAGCCTCCCTAAATGTGATGTGGTGCTGCCTGCGAAACCTGGAGCTAATGACTGCGAGTGCTCCTCAAAGCAACATAGGCAAACAAACCTCGAAGTCCCAAGCAAAGCACAGGTCGCCAGGTTCACGTCACTTATGTAAAGTTGTGAAACACGTCAGCATGCAATCACTCCAAGGTGCCCGGATAATCCAGCATTGGGGGTTGATTCCAGCGAGCAGGGGTTATAATGAGATACTCAAGTATTAAAATTAGGTTCCTGATGTGCGGCGGTGGGAAATGCGGCCCGCCACTGACGAGTGTAGCAGACGATTGCAAACTAGTTTTACGATAACGTGAAACCAATTTTTGCGATCTCCCGATATTTTTCGTTCCCGCCTGCTATGACGCCCACTGCAAATGGGAGCAGAAAATCTACTGTCTTTCAAGCAGAAATCTTAACCTTTTATTTACAAACAGTGGATATTCAGTCTTCAGAAACTGAGAAGATTATACACTCAGCAGTAAGTTCCTTTCTTTTACAGACACATCACCTATTAGTCCAAGGCTGGATTTGGAAGTTATGAATCTCTCAGTTCTTCACAACTTAAGACTAGAGGTGGAGGATACAGAAGTCACTGTAGCAGATGGTGACCAGCCCATGAAGATCTGCTGGACCTGAATTGGCCCTTCCCAGAGAGCGATGTGGGAGAATCCCTTGCAGTACTGAGTGATCTCTTAGAGATTGAGGTCCTAGAGGATGATCCATCTTTCCCATTGTTGGATGCACCTTTTGAAGTCCCTGTTGTCTTTTTAGAATCAACTGTGCTTTTAGTGGCTGAGGAGCATTCAGATCTTAGTTCCACTGAATCTACCAATGTATTGCTTACTTTATCTCCTATTGTCCATGAAGAGTCTTCCAGAGAAAGTGCATTGCCTGAGTCCAGGTTAGAGTCCATAGAGGTTCACACTTGTAAAGAGCTGGTATCTCCCAAGGCTGGAAGTTAATTGGCAGCCTTACTTCAGTCCCCAGCTGAAAGTCTTCTTCTCTTCAGAGTTGGAGGTCAGCACAGAAGCTGCAGTAGAATCTTTAGCACTTCTGAAGCTGCAGAATCCTGTACAGCAATCTTGTCCCCAAGTTGATTGTCTATGGGAAATTTCAACTCATTACAGAATATGAGGCTGTCTTCTCACTATATTCTCAGCAGTGGTTCCCATTGGAGCAGCCTTACACAGAGAGAAGTGTGGCTTTCTTACCATTGCCTACAGAAAGTAGACGGTCCTCCTGAAAAATCATTGGGAAATCATTTCTTCTTCTTTTCCTGACAATCTTAGAGGAAGTTAGTTATTTTTTCCTTTGTTGTCTAAATTCATTGAAGCCTCAGATCTTCATGCCTTTTCAGTCATTGATACAGCAATGGATGATACAGCTGTGATAGTCTTCCCTGGAGTTGAAGATCATTCCTGTTCTGAAGCTTCTTCCCAGAGTCTTTTGAGAGAACAAGTTCCTCAGATTGTCCTTGATTTTTCTCTTCTCGTCCCAGAGGGTTCAGTTAGATTCTCTTTAGTCTTCCCTTTTGATCAGCCTTGCATTGAAAAGTCTTCGTTGTTCTTGCAGTTCAGTCATCCTGAAACCTACACTCAGCCTCCCAGCCATGCTGACAACAATGCCGATAAAGTGTTGTCCTATTCTGCAGATGGTAATGCCCTACCAGAGGCAGAAGAAGGCTGTCTTCCCTAAGGGCTGAGAATGCTGTAGGAGGTTGAATCCCCTAGCACTGTGACTTGGGGAGGGGGAGAGTGGGAGTTGGAATTGAGTAGAATCAGTAGTTGTAAAATGGGAGTTGCAGAAATGTAATGTAAATAGTTAAAGACTTAGGGCAGAATTTCTCATTGTGGAGACTAAGTTCGGTGGCAGGTGGGGTGGTCGGCGTGATTCTTGCTGGGTGGCGGGGCACGTGAACACGCACGACCTTCCACTTTTGAGCTAATTAATTATGCATCTGCAAGGAGCTTGGCAAATTTCATGGTGGGATGGGCAGGAGGTCGCCCACCCCAGTGTTACTCCATGGGGTCGGAGGTCCTGGCACAATGTTTAAATGGCACCCGGATATAGATTCACTCAATGCAGGCCAGGAGCTCTGCATTACTCCTATGGAATCCTTGCGGCACAGCTCATGCTGGAGAAAGTGGCATATGTGAGCAACCACATTCCAGGACATAAGAGGGCATCTCTGGCTTTGTCTTTCACTCATCTCTAGATAAGAGCACCGCCGGTGATACACCCATGGTCGGCCAGTGCTCACTGTTTCAGTGGTCCATGTTTGCCAGGCTCTTGACCTTATAGAGGCCCCATTGCCTCTTGCTGCTCAGGCCCTACCTCCTCTTGGCTCTATGCCAACCTGCAATTGGCCCATCTTCTCTTTGTCTGGATGAGAGCCATTACCTTGGCAGAAAAGCCAGCAGCCAGTACTGTGCCCTTCACCTGGCCTCCATCCAGACATGGCATCCCCACGCCACCCCTTCCAGGTAAAGGACATCCTAGAAGACCAGAGATGGCTATTCCTCCTGTTCATACATGAATACACATGGTGACATTACACTTTTATCAGGATGATGAGAGCCATGTGCAAGAAGCTTTATTTGGACACTTTTCCATTTGTCTCCAATACCCTTGAGACACTATAGAGAGACTATTGCCTTGGCAGCATAGAAAGACTAACCTCATGATCCCCTGTCAGCTAAGACCATTCACCCAGCAGGATGGAGGTTTGGAGTCACGAGTTGGCTGCCCTCCACCGTGCCCATTGGAGGCATCCACCTTTCTCCCTCCCTCCAACCCTGTCTCTGGCTGCAGCCGATGGCAAAAAGCACAGAATGAACAGCAGCTCCACACCTTGCTGGGATCTCGATGTTATGAGACCCACGAGTCGGGTACAAACCTGCTGCAATGCAGCTTCACCATAGAGAGGAGAACACAATTGAGCATGGATGACATCCAGTTGCCTCATTATTATTAGGGTATCCCTTTAGTTGGCCACTTGTGCTGACCTTGAGCTCCACCCACTTGAAGAGACCCTCCTTCCAATTTGAGGGATCTCACTGACTAACTGTGTGGTCAAGGTTAGTTTGCAAAAATCATATGCATCACCATTCAAACTTGCTCCACCACATTTCCCTCTACCCCTATCACCCACCAAGTTCCCCCATCACCACAGACCCACTCAATACCACCATTTCTCTCTGTCATCCTTGAACCTCCCCCAGTTACCCTGGACCCTATCACGATCCACTTCCACATGCCGTTCCTCCCCTCAGAGCCGACACCCGTCACCATCCCCATGCCTGCCCTGACCCTGCCCCTTCCCATTATCTGAGCCACTTGTCTTGTCCCTCTCCTTGACCCATCCAACGAGACATTCACCTAACAGACACTCATACTGGACCTGCCACCCTATCACATCCCACTCCCCTCTCTGACTATGATTGTTCCCTCATATCACCAGTACCCTGCGTTCTCCCTGCAGGAGCCCACTGTTGATACCAACAACCCTGCCCTCTAAGACACTCCCCTCCCCTACTTCCACCAACGCTCTCCCCACACTTCTCTGGACACTCGCTTCACCCTCCCCCCACCAGCCTGCCTCTCCTGTGCAGCCTTCGCTCCACCTTTCCACTCTTCCACCCTCCCCTACACTTCCAGTCTTCGCCTGCATAGTCGCCGTGTTTGCTAGTGGCAGTCTAGTGAAGTTATGTGAGGTCCCCAAGGAGGTGAAAGCAGCATCAGCTGACCTCAAAGTGGTGGAAAAGGTGAAGCTCGCCAGGTGCGTACCACTTACATACAGCTGTAAAGCTGAACATTTTAAATTCTTGCTAGCAGGAAACCTAATTTGGAAGACAAACTTCATTCCTGCGAGGTGGCCTTCTAATGAGTATGCATGAGCTGCTGATGAACGCAAATGGGGTTCCCAACATTGTTTGTCGGGAGGCCTGTCCCACCTTTAACCCGCCTTGAAAGTCAAGAGAACAAAACTTGCGCAGTTTATCCCGCCGTTGGGAAACAGGTTTTTTGCATCCAGCCAATTTTAGTGTACTCGTTGCCACGATTCCTGCCACTGACGGGAGCACAAAATTCCACCCATAGTTTCATGTCATTGTTAAAAAGTAGAATAGCATGCTTGGGGAAAGGTGTAGTAGCGTTAACAGAGGGGATATACTAATATATGACGTAGATGATGTGTTAGACTCTCTCCAGAGTTTGGAATCATGTCTAGGACCTACATGCCTACTCTGCAACTTGTTTAGATGTAGTACTAATAAACAAGTGTTAAGCAGACACCAGGATATGACTACAGCCTGTCAAGCCCCACACCTAGGGCTGAATTTTTGGTTTGTTGGGCGGGCGGAGCTGATCCAATTGCCGCGCCGCCATTTTCCGTGGGCAGGCCAATTAAGGCCCAGCGCAATTCACACTCCCATGGACAGCGGGACTTTTAAAATTGCGGAGGGCGTGTACAAACCGCCAGTTCCAATGGGGAACCGGCAGTCTGTATAAAGAAAGGCCAGGCAGCCTCCTTTAGGCTGTTCACCATGGCCAGTGACGGGAGCAGGGGGTCTGCACAGCGGGCTCCGGTGGAGGGAAGGCCAGAGGAGGAGGGCAGGCTGCAGGGTAGGCCAACGGGGGGCCAATGTGCCCCTCGCTTCTCTGATGCCTGCCTAGCTGTCCTTGTTGTGGAGGTGGCAGCACGGAGAGAGGTTCTGTTTCCCGAGGATGGGAGGAGGAGGGCTCCACGTCACGAAGCGGGCCTGGCAGGAGGTGGTGGAGGTGGTCAGTTCCCTAGATGCTGTCCGTCAAACAGGGACACAGTGCCGCAAACGCTTCAATGATTTGTTGCACTCTGGAAGGGTGAGTACCATGTCGGCCTTGGCCCTTTAACCCAGCAGGTAGCCTTAGCCTTTGAGGCTGAGGGCAGAAAGGCCTCAGTGTCTTAGTGTCGTTACTGCATTGGGTATTTGGGGCATGCTGGGTGGACAAGCAGATAGTGGCCATGCTCACTTCAGCTTTAGTGGTTGATGAGAAGGTGGGTTCTCCCTGCAGCATATGTTGGTGTTTGTCGCACTTGAGTAGTCTGGGGGCAACCTGCAGGGGAAGCTGCTAGACACATACTCAGAGCTCCAACACATGTCTTATTGATGGTGATGAGATGGTGGAAGGGGAGCCTCAAGGTGTTGTGGCCAAGAGCCATCTGTTGGCCTCAGTGCCGCACCTAGTTGCGCCTCCTTGCCATGGGCGCCAAGACCCGTGTGTTATTGAAAGTGATGGATACTGAATGTGTCCAAGGTGTCCGTTGGGGGAGGAGGTTGGGAGCGGGCGTACTATCTTCTGGTGACTGATCACCAGTAGTGTGGACAGGAGCCGCTGGAGGCCTCAGATGGGCCACTGTGGTTGGGGTGCGGCGTGCGCGTGCAGAGTACATGAGCGATCAGCCCCAATAAATGGTGTTCTCTGTTCTGCAGGCAACAGCCAAGAGCGTTTGCGCACTGGTGGTGGCCAGCCCATGCTCCACATACTTACCCGATTGGAAGGACAGGCCATGGACCTAGAAAGGAGCCAAGCGGCCAGGTCGGCAGGTGTCGGTGAGGCTGGGGTGCAGCGGCCAGGTATTTGAAGCCCACAGTCCCATCCACTCTGTCTTCCCACCAGCCAAAGCACTGATGGTTGCTACAATTGTTAATGCAGCAGCACTGCTCATTCACAGACTGATACAGTCAGACATGTGGGTCATACACAAAGGTTCCTTGGCCCCTTGCGGATGCGCGTCTCTAGCACCTTCCAAAGTCGCCTTATCCCATTTGTGACCACTATCCCCATGGCCTAACATGCCGTGGCATCGCTGCTACACATCCAAATACTTATTGCATCTTAGGAGGGTTTGTACCTCCACCACCCTTTCAGCCAGTGCATCCCACATTACTCTGTCCAAAAGGTCCTCAGCACCTCACCTGTCAACCTCATGGCACTCAACTTAATAAATGCCACCACGTTAGTCATCCCTGCGCCAAGGGAAATTGTTGCCTTCTGCCCACCCGGTCTATGCCCCTCATAACGGTATGAAGGTCAATAATGTGACCTGTCAATCTCCTGTGCTCCACGGCAAATGTCACAAGTGTATGCAATGTTTCCTCATAACTCCAACTCTCCAGGCCAGCATGCATCCAGGTCAGGAACCTCTGCACTCTCTCCACTCCAATGCCATCCCTCCCATGAAGCGCAGGTCACAACTGAACGCAGAAGTGTAGCTGTGGCCTCGACAGCATTTTCTGCACTTGCAACATGACCTCCCTTTTCCTACATTCTATTCCTCGGTTAATAAAGGCAAGTCTGGCTTTTACCTTGTTAAACGCCTTATGTTCCTGTTCCGCTACCTTAACGGGTCTGCCCAGCAAGGTCCCTGTAATCGTCCATAATTTCCACGGTCCTACCATTACTCATGTATTCCCGTACCTTGTTTGTCTTGCCTAAGAGCATAACCTCACACTTATCAACATAACATTCCATGTGGCATTCCTTAGGCCACCTGACCAGCCCGTCTGTATGCACGTGTAAGGTTTGGGCCTCCTCTTGACTATTTACCACCCCACCAATGTTTGTCTCCTTAGGTTCTTGAAGGTTGAGCGCATTTTGAGCCTGGGGGGAAAGGGATGAAAGGTGTTACTGACTGAACGCTAACTGATGCACTGTCCTTGTTGTTAATTTCAGCATCACCATCGCATAGCCAGGAGGACGTCCAGAGTCCCCCTTCCACACCTGAGAGGCATGAGTGTCTTATCATTTCAGCGACCGAGGCACCGGCGCAGTGACTACCACATCGATGGGGATTATAACGTCGGCTAGTGTCCCGGGGCACAGTGGAGAGGGCACTTCACAATCGCTGGAGGAGATGGCACGGACATAGAGTGCCGATGGCGCCAGCAGCTGGAGGACTGCAGGGGGCCAGGCACATGCTGGGTCGGGCAGTGATGATGTGCCTCTGGAGACGTCAGCCATGCAGTAGCTGCAGGACAAGCAGCCGGGTGCGCGGGAGCATCTGGCAGGGTTGCATGATGGTGTGCTTCAGTTGGTCTCTGTGGTGGAGGAATCCAGGCAGAGTATCAGTGATGGCATGAATCTCATGTCAGGGCTTCAGGCTTCCTCCATGGAGAGATTGGTGACTCTCATGGAGAGGGGCTTCCAACGGATTGATCAGCTTCTGATGGGTTTACGCTCGGACCTGCAAGACCTCACAGAACTAATGGCCACAGGTGGTCATTCGCAATGTGGGAGATGTTCTGGGCACTAAGTGTTCCAGCTCGGTGCCCATCCATCTGCGGTGAGCAGGGAAATCCAAAGTGACCTCACGTTGGCGCAGCAGCTGCCTGTCGTCGCTGCGGGCTCCTCTCAGGGCGCTCCGGATGAGGGCAGCAGCTCCTCCGCCCCTCTGCCAGTGACTGTTGCATTCATTGAAGCTGCGACAACTGGGGAGGTGCCAGTTCTGGAACCAGCCACTCCCTCCCAGGTAGGGCCAGCACAGGCTCCATGGGCTAGAGGACGTCCGCCAAGGTCATCAAGGCCAACAGGACAGCAGACTCAGCAGGCTGTCTCACAAGCCACTCCGAGCAATGCGGTGGCACCTAGACGTAGCGCCTGCAAACGTAAGCATAAGGCACGTTAGGCACTCCACAGGCTTCTCACTGGTGCTTTTCAGTTGCCCCTAGATTAGGGAATATATATGGCTGAGGGTGTCTCCTTTGTGCTGCATTTGTCTGTTTCACAGACATATCATGAGTGTTTGAGTGGACATTGATGTTTCTGTACTAAGCCCTTAGTTGCAGCTGATGAGGTGGAAGATATAGCACTTAAGCGCCACGTATGGATGCGCTAGGCAATGCTAGTCATGCAGATGCATTTGTGTGGAGCTAGCTGAAGGTTCATTGGATTAAAGTGTCCTGGATGTCCCTGCCTCCTTGGTGTAGTTGTGGGTCGGCGTGCTGCCCTCATCATCACCCTGTGCTTCCTCATCCTCTGAGCCACTGCTGGATTCATCGTGTGCAGCCGCATCCAGTGCATCAAGGTCTTCATTGTCAACTGCGTCCCCCCTTTCCAGCGCAAGATTGTGCAGAGCGCAGCATGCTACCACTATCACCGAGACATGATCTGGGGGGTACTGGAGTGCGCCCCCTGAGCGGTCCAGGCATCGGAAGCACATCTTGAGATGACTGATGGCTCTCTCCACCACAGCCCTTGTGGTGCCCTGGCTCCTATTGTAGCGGCCCTCAGCTTCTGTTCTTGGATGGTGGAGAGGCGTCATGAGCCACCTTCTGAGGGGATAGCCCTTGTCACCCACCAGCCATCCATCCAGCCGAGCCAGAGCGCTGAAGAGCCCCGGCACCTGGGAGTGTCTGAGGATGTGGGCGTCATGGGAGCTGCCTGGGTACCTTGCACAAACTTGCAGATTCTGCATCCTGTGATCACACACTATCTGCACATTCATGGAGTGGAAGCCCTTCCTGTTGACGAAGGCACCGGGCTCACCTGCTGGCGCCTTGATGGCCACATGTGTACAGTCTATAGCACCCTGGACACGGGGGAAGCCAGCAATGGCCGCGAAGCCTTTGGCTCGCTGTGCCTGACTTGCCTGGTCGCAGCGGAAGTGGATGAAAGTCAATGCACGCCTGAACAGAACGTCTGTAACCTGCTTGACGCAAGTGTGGACAGTTGATTGGGAGACACAACAAAGATCACCCATCTGGAAGGAACCAAATGCATAGAAATTGAGGGCAGCTGTGACCTTCAGAGCTGCTGGCATGGGGCGTCTGCCCACACAGTTAGGAGAGATCTCAGGGCCAGTCATCTGACAGATGTAGTTGACTGTTTCCCTTGACAGTTGGAGCCTCCTTCGGCGCTGCACCTCAGTCATATTGAGGTAGCTGCTTCACCGCCTGTATACCCTGGCAGCAGGATAGTGGCACCTTCTGCGGCCCCTTCCACCTTGGGTAACCTCTTGGCCCTGCGCCCCTTGTGCCTGTGCCTGGCCTCCCAAAGATGGTTCCCCTGGAGGCTGACTGTCCAATCCTGGCCTCCTCCTTATCCTAGCCCTCCCTTCCTCCTTAGAGGAGCTACTTCCAGTGCAGATGTCAGAACCCATACCCAGGCTAAATGGAGGCCTCCGGAAAGCTGCAGGCCCGATAAAGATTCCTGCCTGCAGAGTGCTGAGCTGAAGCTTCAGTACAGAGAAACCTGCTGGAATTTGTTCTGAACTGCTACAGATCACACAGGCAAGTTTAAAATATTTGCTGCAATAAATACTTTACATAAAACATTAACAACCCCACTGAGCCCACATATCACGCCCGTGGATGAGTTTTGTTAAAAAATCAGTTACCCGCCTGCCCGTTGCACTTGTGTGCCGAGCCGAAGATCGCATGGGTCCCTCAAAATCAACATCGATTGCTGAGTAAAGTCCCGACGTTACTGCGCGCCTGCCCAGTTAAATATTGCAATGGCGCGCGGTAACGTTGGGACACTCACCCGATGTCAGTGCCTGACATTTTAAGCGCTGACGTATGGGGCCCGCCACCCGCACGTCATCCAGAAAATTCTGCCCCTGGAGTCCAAGACAGAAGGACCCAATCTCAGAACAGTAATATGTCCCTGATCCTGACAAATGGATTACTCAATTTACTCCACAATGGATTGAATATGCTTGGGACAGCGGCTGGGCTCGGCTGGGACATGACTCCTCTCTGTTGTGGTATAGCCAGTGGGACAGCGGCCACACTTACTCAGCCTCTGTCTGTACTATGGACATGGGAGCAGCTCCCTCTTTAAAGCCCAGCAGGGTTGGAAAGGGAAAGCGGCCCCAGCACTGAGCGTTAGAAAGAAGCTGAGCCAGGATGAAGCCATGGAGTAGCAGCATTGCTCTCCCCAGGTTGAACATACCCAATTATTGCAACAACAATACCCTCACACCCCTCAGGAAGCTGAAGCCCAGCACCTCACAGCCACAACTACGCAGTAATCAACAAACTCAGGCTCCAACTCTGAAGCAGCCATTTATTTACAGAAGCAATTTACCAGCCTTCTGGAAGGAAGTTGTGTGTTGATGTTTTCTTTTCCCCACGTTTCTCTCAGTTACTGTCTGACACATCCTATAAGACCATAAGACATAGGAGCAGAAATTAGGCCATTCGGCCCATCAAGTCTGCTCTGCCATTCAATCATGGCTGATAAGTTTCTCAACCCCATTCTCCCACCTTCTCCCCGTAACCTTTGATCCCCTTACCAATCAAGAACCTATCTATCTCCATCTTAAGTACACTCAATGACCTGGCCTCCACAGCCTTCTGTGGCAATGAATTCCATACATTCACCACTCTCTGGCTAAAGAAGTTTCTCCTCATCTCTGTTCTAAAAGGTCTTCCCTTTACTCTGAGGCTGTGCCCTCGGGTCCTAGTCTCTCCTACTAATGGAAACATCTTCCCCACGTCTACTTTATCCAGGCCTTTCAGTATTCTGTAAGTTTCAATCAGATCCCCCCTCATCCTTCTAAACTCCATTAAGTATAGACCCAGAGTCCTCAAACGTTCCTCATATGTTAAGCCTTTCATTCCTGGGATCGTTCTTGTGAACCTCCTCTGGACCCTCTCCAGGGCCAGCACATCCTTCCTGAGATACGAGGCCCAAAATTGCTCACAATATTCTAAATGTGGTCTGACCAGAGCCTTATAAAGCCTCAGCAGCACATCCCTGCTTTTATATTCTAGTCCTCTCGAAATAAATGCCAACATTGCATTTGCCTTCCTAACTACCGACTCAACCTGCAAGTTAACCTTAAGAGAATCCTGGACTTGGACTCCCAAGTCCCTTTGCACTCCAGATTTCTGAATTCTCTCCCCATTTAGAAAATAGTCTATGCCTCTATTCTTCCTACCAAAGTGCATGACCTCACACTTCCCCACATTGTATTCCATCTGTCACTTCTTTGCTCATTCTCCTAACCTGTCCAAATCCTTCTGCAGCCTCCCCGCCTCCTCAATACTACCTGTCCCTCCACCTATCTTTGTATCATCTGTAAATTTAGCCAGGATGCCCTCAGTTCCTTCATCTAGATCATTGATGTATAAAGTGAAAAGTTGTGGTCCCAACACTGACCCTTGCAGAACTCCACTAGTCACCGGCCGCCATCCTGAGAAGGACCCCCTTATCCCCACTCTCTGCCTCCTGCCAGACAGACAATCTTCTATCCATGCTAGTACCTTGCCTCTAACACCATGGGCTCTTATCTTACTGAGCAGCCTCCTGTGCGGCACCTTGTCAAAGGCCTTCTGGAAGTCCAAGTAGATAACATCCATTGGCTCTCCTTTGTCTAACCTGCTCGTTACTTCCTCAAAGAATTCTAACAGATTTGTCAGGCATGACCTCCCCTTGATGAAACCATGCTGACTTTGCCCGATTTTACCATGCACTTCCAAGTATTCTGAAATCTCATCCTTAATAATGGACTCTAAAATCTTACCAATGACCGACGTCAGGCTAAATGGCCTGTAATTTCCTGTCTTTTGCCTCACTCCCTTCTTAAACAGGGGGGTTACATTAGCGATTTTCCAGTCCTCTGGGACCCTCCCTGACTCCAGTGATTCCTGAAAGATCACCACTAACGCCTCCACTATCTCTTCAGCTATCTCCTTCAGAACTCTGGTGTGTAATCCATCTGGTCCAGGTGATTTATCCACCTTCAGACCTTTCAGTTTTCCTAGCACCTTCTCCTTGGTAATGGCCACCATACTCACCTCTGCCCCCCGACTCTCTTGAACTTTGGGGATGTTACTCGTGTCTTCCACCGCGAAGACTGACACAAAGTACCTATTCAGCTTCTCTGCCATTTCTTTGTTCCCCACTACTACTTCTCCAGCGTCATTTTCCAGCGGCCCGATGTCCACTTTTGCCTCTCTCTTACTCTTTATACATCTAAAAAAACTCTTGCAATCTTCTTTTATATTACTGGCTAGTTTACCCTCATATTTAATCTTCTCCCTCCTTATTTCTTTTTTAGTTGTCCTCTGTTGGTCTTTGTAGGCTTCCCAATCCCCTGGTTTCCCACTGCTCTTCGCCGCATTGTATGCTTTATCTTTAGCTTTTATGCTGTCCCTGACTTCCCTTGTCAGCCATGGTTGACTCGTCCTCCCTTTAGTATGCTTCTTCTTCCTAGGGATGAATTTTTGCTGTGTCTCCCAAATTACTCCCAGAAACTCCTGCCATTGCTGTTCCACTGTCTTTCCTGCTAGGCTCATCTCCCAGTCAATTCTGGCCAGCTCCTCCCTCATGCCTCTGTAGTTGCCTTTATTCAACTATAATACCGTTACATCTGATTCCAGCTTTTTCCTCTCAAATTGCAGGGTAAATTCTATCATATTATGGTCACTTCTTCCTAAGGGTTCCTTCACCTTAAGCTCCCTTATCAAATCTGCCTCATTACACATCACTAAATCTAGAATTGCCTGTTCCCTAGTGGGCTCCACCACAAGCTGCTCCAAAAAGCCATCTTGTAGACATTCCACAAACTCCTTTTCTTGGGATCCACTACCAACCTGATTTTCCCAGTCTACCTGCATATTGAAATCCCCCATGATCACTGTAACCTTGCCTTTCTTACACGCCTTTTCTATCTCCTGGTGTATCTTGTGCCCCACATCCTGACTACTGTTCGGAGGCCTGTACATAACTCCCATTATGGTTTTTTTACCTTTGCGGTTCCTCAACTCTACCCACACAGATTCTACATCATCTGACCCTACATCATTTCTTGCTATTGATTTAACTTCATTTCTTACTTACAAAGCAACCCCACCCCCTCTGCCAACCTGCCTATCTTTTCGATAGGATGTATGTCCTTGGATATTTAGCTCCCAGTCCTGATCCCCTTGCAGCCATGTCTCCGTGATGCCCACCACATCATACCTGCCAATTTCAATCTGCGCCACAAGCTCATTTACCTTATTTTGTATACTGCGTGCATTCAGATACAACACCTTCAGTCCTGTATTTCCTGCCCCCTTTCTCATTGTCGTCCCTTTATCTGATGTGCTTGAAGTTAGATTCCTAGCCCTTTCCAATCACTCTGCCCTATTTTGTGTTCTGGAGACTTTAATAGCCTCTCCTGGGCTCTCCTTTCTTTTCAGTTTTTTCATAATTTTCCATGAAGTTGAATCCACCCCCCCACATGCTATCCTGCTGCTTTGTTTCCCATTAGTCGTACTTCTTGGAGTTTTACCCTTCCCTCCCCCCCCACTTTCTAGTTTAAAGTCCTGTTGACCACCCTATTTACCCTTTTCACTTGAACATTGGTCCCAGATCGGTTCAGGTGGAGACCGTCCCAATGGTACAGATCCCTCCTGTTCCGATACTGATGCCAGTGCGCCACGAAATGAAACCCCTCTTTACCGCACCACTCCTTTAGCCACGTGTTTACTTCCCTTATTCTCGCGTCCCTATGCCAATTTGCATGTAGCTCGGGTAGTAATCCGGAGATTATAACCCTTGAGGACCTGTTCTTTAATTTAATTCCTAGTTCCTGATAATCCCCAAACAGGTCCTCTTTCCTAGTCTTACCTATGTTATTTGTCCTGACGTGGACCACAACAACTGGATCCTCCCCCTCCCTCTCCAATATCCTTTCAAGCCGGTCAGAGATGTCCCTCACCCTGGCACCGGGCAGGCAACATACCATGCGGGACTCTCGATCCTGCTTACAAAGGAAGCTATCAATTCCTCTAATTATAGAATCCCCTACAACTACCTTTTTGCTTTCCCCTTTTTGCTCTCCCCTCTTGAATGGCCTCCTGTGCCACTGTGCCGTGGTCAGCTGGCTCATCCTGCCTACAGCCCTGTTCCTCATCCACACAGGGAGCAAGTACCTCGTACCTGTTGGACAAGGTCAAGAGCTGAGGCTCCTCTGTTCCTGAACACAGGATCCCTCTACCTGCCTCACTTGCAGTCACACCCTGCTGACCCTGACCACTGACCAAATTTGAGGTACTTAATCTACCGGGTGTGACAGCCTCCTGAAACAAAGCGCCCAGGTAACTCTCCCCCTCCCGGATGTGCCGCAGCGTCCGGAGCTCGGAGTCCAGCTCATCAATCCTTTCGACTTCATTCCTTTGGTTCCCAAACCCATTGCAAGAGGTAAGTTCTCCTACCTCTCGCCGTTCATCTCCAGAGCCCTTGGTCACAGCAAGGGTTCACGAGAGGGAAGCGGCGAGTGGGCAAGTCAGGAAGTGGGAGGTTCGGCAAGGTTAGGGAGCAGGAGAGGCCACTCAAAATGGCACCGATTGGGTCACCTTGCCCCATATCAAGCTTGCGTGAAACAATGTTAAAACAAAACATTAAACGATAATACAGGAGCCATTAACTGACCAATGTTAAAGTGAAATAACGTTAAATGGGGCAGTGATATACAGGGACTTACTATATAGCATTGCTGAATGCCTAATGTCCATTTATAAGTGAGAGCGGTCTTCCTCTTCTAAGGCAGTCCCTCGGGGTCAAAGATGACTTGTTTCCACACTAAAAATGAGTTCTTAGGTGACTGGAAAGTCCAATGCGAGACCTACAGTCTCTGTCACAGGTGGGGCAGACGGTGGTAGAGGGAACAGGTGGGTGGGGTGCTTGGGTTGCCATGCGTTCGTTTCGCTGTCAACGCTTGGCTTCAGCTGGCCCTCGGCGATGAGACTCAAGGTGTTCAGCTTCTTCCCGGAAGCTTTCCCTTCACTTCGGGAAGTCTTGGGCCAGGGTTTCCCGGTGGGGAGGCTGCACTTTTTCAAGGAGGCTTTGAGAGTATCCTTGAAGCATTTCCTCTGCCCTCCTGGAGCTCGCTTGCCGTGTCGAAGCTCCGAGTAGAGTGCTTGTTTCAGGAGTCTCGTGTCAAGCACAGGACGATGTGGCCCGGCTGGCGGAGCTGATCGATCATGGTCAATGCTTCGCTGCTGGGGATGATGGCCTGAGCGAGAGCACTGACGTTAATGTGCCTATCCTGCCAATGGATTTACAGGACCTTGCGGAGGCAGCGCTGGTGGTTTCTCTCCAGGATTTTGAGGTGCTGCTGTAAATAGTCCACATCTCTGAGCCATGTAGGAGGGTGGGTATCACTGCTGCTCTGTAGACCATGAGATTGGTGTCGGGTTTGAGGTCCTGATCTTCAAACACTTTCTTCCTCAGGTGGCTGAGGGCTGTGCTGGCACACTGAAGGCAGAACCTCGTCATCTATGTCTGTCCTTGTTGACAGTAGGCTCCCAAGGTACGGAAAGTGGTTCACGTTGTCTAAGTCCTCATCATGGGTTTTGATAACCGGAGGCAGAGCGTTGTGTAGGGGAAGGTTGGTAGAGGACCTTCGTCTTACGGATGTTTAGTGTATGGCCCTTGCTCTCATACACCTCGGTGAAGGTGTTGACAATGGCTTGGAGCTCGGCCTCCGAGTTTGCGCAGACACAAGTACCATCTGCCATACTGTGGTTCAATAACAGAGGATGGGACGACCTTGGACCTGGCCAGCAGGTGGCGGAGGTTGAACAGGTCCCTGTTTGTTCTGTAGTTTAGCTCCACTCCAGCAGGGAGCTTGCTGATGGTGAGATGGAGCATTGCAGCAAGGAAGATTGAGAAGAGCATTGGTGCGATGAATCAGCCTTGCTTGACCCCGGTCCGAATGTGGATTGGGTCTGTGGTGGAATCATTGGTCAGGATCATGGCTTGCATGTCATCATGGAGCAGGCATGGTGACAAATTTTTGACGGCAGCCGAAACAGAAGAGGATGCTCCATAACCTTTCGTGGTTGACAGTGTCAAAGGCTTTTGTGAGGTCAAAGAAGGCCATGCACAAGGGTTGGTGCATTTCTCTTGCAATTGCCGCAAGAGAATTATCAGCACCTGGATATCTTGATGAAGAGCTCTCATGCCCACATGTCCGTCCTTGGCCTGCTGCAATGTTCCAGTGAAGCTCATCGCAAACTGAAGGAACAGCACCTCATCTTCTGATTAGGCACTTTACAGCCTTCCGGACTTAACATTTAGTTCAACAACTTCAGATCATGAACTCTCCCCTCCTCCCCACCCCCTTTCCGATCCCCTTTTTTCTAATAATAATAATAATTATTATTTAATATATTTTTCTTTTTTCACCTATTTCTATTATTATTTTAAAATTTATTTCCTTCCATTGTTTTACCTCCACCTTTTAGCCTATTTCGATCTCTTCCCCCCACCCCACCCCCACTAGGGCAATCTGCCACTTGCTCGTCCTGCTTTCTAACCTTAATGTCACCATTAGCACATCCTTTAGCCAGTATCACCACCATCAACACCCCTTTGTCCTTTTGTCTATGACATCTTTGGCAATCTCTCCTTTGCCTCCACCTATCACTGGCCCTCCAGCTAGCTCCACCTGTTCCATCCCCCTTAAACAGCTTATATTTCACCTCATTTCTATTTCTCTTCAGTTCTGATGAAGAGTCATACGGACTTGAAAAGTTAACTCTGTCCTCCTCTCCACAGATGCTGTCAGACCTGCTGAGTTTTTCCAGCTATTTTTGTTTTTTTTATCTTAGTGAAGATCCTGTCTGTTGTGCCCCTTAGTGGGCAGAACCTGCATTGTGACTCTGGGAGGAGCTCTTCAGCCACAGGGAGAAGGTGATTGAGGAGGATTCTTGCAATGACCTTCCCCGTGGCCATCACCAGGGAGATTCCTCTATAGTTACCACAGTCGGACTTGTCACCTTCCTTGAAGATGGTCAGAATTGCAGCATCTCTGAGCTCTCCTGGCAAGCTCTCCTCCTTCCAGATAAGGGAGGTGAGGCCATGTATTTGTGCCAATAGTGCTTCTCCACCCTGCTTTAGTGCTTCAGTGGAGATTCCATCTACTCCTGATGCCTTGTTGCTCTTTAGCTATCGAATGGCATTTTCTACCTCGGACTGGGTTGGGGTTGTGCCGAGATGGTTGCGGGGAGCATGCTGCAGGATGAAGTCGAGGACACTCACATTGAAGACAGAGTCTCTGTTAAGAAAAGCTTCGAAGTGCTCCTTCCAGTGGGCCTTGACTACCTCTCTGTCCTTGATGGGCACCTCTCTGTTCTTGGCCAGCAGTGGAGTGGGGCCTTGGGTGCTTGGGCTGTAGGTGGTCTTGACTGTGCTAAAGAAACCTCGCACACCATGATTTTTGGTTAACTGTTGGATCTCCTGCACTTTTTTCACCCACCATCTGTTCTTTAGGTTGCGGGTCTTTTGCTGGACCTCAGCCTTCAGCTGTCTGTAGAGCTGTTTTCTTGCTCTCAAGTTGGGTTGCTGTTTCAGGTTCAAAAATGCCTTGCGCTTGTGGCTTATCAGCTCCTGGATATCTTGGTCGTTCTCATCGAACCAGTCTTGGTGCTTCTTGTTGAGTGACCGAGCATCTCTTCGCAGGTGCTGATGATGGAGGCCTTGAGGACAGATCAGGCACTGTGGACATTCTGTGTCTCTGGGTCACTGGCAGTCGCCAGGTTGGCAGTGAGGCGCTGGCTAAATAGGGCTTTCTTATCAGGGTCCTTGAGTGCCTCAGTATTGATTTTCCTGCAGCATTGTGTCTGTTGTCATCGCTGCTTTGGAACTACATGGATGTTGATGACAGAGCAAATTAGGCAGTGGTCCATCCAGCAGTCGTTGGCTCCTGATATGCATGTCCTTGCACTCCCTCGCTCGGACAATGACGTAGGCGAGCAGGTGCCAGCGCTTGGAGCGAGGGTGTTGCTATGAGGCCTTGTACTTGTCTCTCTGATGGAACAAGGTGTTGGTTATGACAAGGCCGTGTTCTAGGCATTTTGTCAGGAGTAGGGTACTGTTGGTGTTGGACTTCCCCACCCCCTCTCTGTGGATTACACCTCCCCAGAGGTCTGTGTCCTCCCCAATTCTGTTGTTGAAGTCGCCAAGTAGGATCAGCTTATTGCCCGCTGGGACTCGGACAGGGATCGGTCGAGGCTGGAGTAAAATTCCTCTTTGGACTTGTCTGTGGCATCCAGTGTTGGGGCATATGCGCTGAGGACTGTAGCGCATTGGTTCTGGGCTAGGGTGAGCCAAAGGGTCATGAGGTGCTCGTTTATCCCGCAAGGGGTGTCTTTGATGGCCAACTAATTTGTTTTTAATGGTGAAGCCAACCCCTTGGAGGCGGCGATCTTCTACTGGTTTATCTTTCCAGAAGAAGGTGTAACCGCCAACTTGTTCCTTGAGTTGGCCTTCCCCTGCCCGCCGGGCCTCACTTAGGGCGGTGTTGTCAATGTTGAAATGCCTAAACTCGTGGGCAACAATAGCAGTACTCCATTCCGATCTGTCTCTGTTGCGGTTGTCCATGAGGCTCCATACGTTCCAGATCCTAAAATTCATTTAAGTGGGTGGAAGATGCCTGTGCTTAACGTACGAAAGCCTATTAATATGAATATTCTTGAACAAAAGATTTTCTAATAATTTCCTAACAATTTGTTACAGATTTTAACACTAAATTACAGTAAATCTTTTGAGATCCTGTAGCACTTGCTTGCACTGCTAGTTGGCTGCCAACAAAAAAGGGGGTCATCCAGCAACTGAAAAAGAGTCAAAGCTGGCTGCTAAAGGGAGTTTGGAGTTGCAGCATATGGATTGGATTTACACTATCCACATCTGGTCCAATTGCTCAACTGGCTAAACTCACATTGCCATGAAGAAAGGCACTGAATTGCATTGTTACTCGATTGGGCAGGAAAAGACCTTTGGTTCATCGAATCTACTCTTCAAAGCTTCCTGTCAAATTTCTTAATGTGATTCTGGAAGCAATAACTCAGTATTCACCCCTTTATCAATAGGAATTCATACAATCTTTTATAAAAGCCTTTCATGGTTTTCTACTGGTAATCTAGCATACAATTGTAAACAAAAACTTTGAGCTGTTTTATTTTCTTCAGACACCGTTAACTGTGTTCCTTGTCTTTGACTGCTCCACCTGACAAAACAACGCTCCTGGATCTATCATCTCCATACATGCAGAAATCTGACAGTGCTGTTAAATCCCTCCTCATCTTTTTGCTCTCCAAAGAGTGAAGGCCCTAGGACTAGGTCAACAGTCTTTGCCTGTGTTTAAATGTTTCATGTTCAAACAGAGTTGCTGCTAACTTGTTATTTAAGTTGTTGATGATACCTTTCAATATTTACCCTGTAAAATTGTCATGCTCATGCCAAACAAAAAAGAAACAAATAATTCCCCCAAATGTTTTTGTTGGGATCCTATTACAGGATGTCCCAGTTTGTTCAAAGACACAAAGTTTAATGAAGAATTCAAAGGCAATTGGTGGCTTCATTCAAATTCCATTTCAATGCAATGGAGAAGGTATTAGCCTCAGGCACAGATTCTTAACCAGGAGTTTGTGGTCCACTAGGGCTTTGTGAGTGGGTTTCATGGGGTCTGCCAAATCTTCAGATTGTTTCTAAAAAGATGTCACTTTGACTTCCTATTGCCTTATATTTGATGATCGCCAGGTGTATTACTGCCAAATATTCAGTTCCCCAGTTCTAATTATCTTTCTGTGGACAGAAGTAGGATTTATAGAATTGATAAAACCCCTGTAAAGGACAAAAGTTTTAGATAGATTTTCTGCATTTGTATAGAAGGGACAAAGAGGTCCGTTTGCACAGAGAGAGTCTGCTGCTGGGTTGGGTTAAGGACACGGTGTTGTGGTTCCAGCCGCACCTTTGTCTTTCAGCATCCCATGATGCTGTGAACAGGCTTCGGGGAACAGTGAATGTTGCTGTGGCAAATGACATATTACACAAAATGATTAATTCCTAAATGTATCAGAGCAATGTAAAGGAAATCATTGAGCATCTTACACTGACAAGTGCTGTAATGATTGTTTTATATGTGTATTTTTGCAATACAATTCATTTTAATTCTACACACTTAGCTAATGTCCTTGCAATGACTTGCCAAGCAGCCTGTGCAATGCGGAAGTGGGCTTCCTGCCTTGATTGTAATGTCAGGGTATTGATTTTGTGGGAGGCAGGCATCTGTCTGATCACACCCTGGAGATGCAACCAAATGTAAAAATACATTTCAGCTGCAATAATGGCATCACAGTTCTTGATATATGAATATTGATTCCTGGTTAAATATGTGTAAGGGTGAAAACATTAAACTATCATTTTCTGTTTTCCATCTGCAAACCACATCATTAAATGGTCAATCTAACTTTTGTATCATCCTGTTTTGCTCTCACATATTGGCATTCAATGTTGAGATGTTCGATTTGACTGGTTTGGTGTTTCAGCAGGTTTTCAGCTACAAGAATTTTTTTTATTCTTTCACAGGATGTGGGCATCGCTAGCTAGGCCAGCATTTGTTGCCCATCCCTAATTGCCCTTGAGAAGGTGGTGGTGAGCCGCGTTCTTGAAACATCGCTGTCCATATGGTGTAGGTACAAACGCAGTGTTGTTAGGGAGGAAGTTCCAGGATTTTGACCCAGCCACAATAAGGGAATGACGCTATATGCCTGGATATCATGTGGCTTGGAGGGGAACTTGAAGGTTGTGGTGTTCACATGCATCTGCTGCCCTTCTCCTTCTAGGTAGGAGAGATCACAGATTTGGAAGATGCTGCCGAAGAAGCATTGGTGAGTTGTTGCAGTACATCTTGTAGATGGTACACACTGCTCCCACTGTGCGTCAGTGATGGAGGGAGTGAAAGGTGGTGGAAGGGGTGCGAATCAAGCGGGCTGCTTCGTACTCGAGGGTGTCAAGCTTCTTTTTTTAAATTTTATTTGTTCATGGAATGTGGGCATTGTGGCAAGCTCAGCATTTATTGCCCATCCCTAGTTGCCCTTGAGACGGTTGTGGTGAGCTGCCTTTTTTAACCACTGTAGTCCATGTGGTGTAGGTACACCCACAGTGCTGTTAGGAAGGGAGTTCCAGGATTTTGACCCAGTGACAGGGAAGGAACGGCGATATATTTCCAAGTCAGGATGGTGAGTGACTTTGAGGGGGAATTTTCAGGTGGCGGTGTTCCCATGTGTCTGTTGCCATTGTTCTTCTAGGTAGTGGATGTCCCAGATTTGGAAGGTGTTATTGAAGGGGTGTTCTTAGCTGTTGTTAGAGCTACACCTGTCCAGGCAAAGTGGAGAGTATTCCATCACACATCTGATTTGTGCCTTGTAGATGATGGACAGGCTTTGGGGAGTCAGGAGGTGAGCTATGCCTCTGACATGCTCTTGTATCCACAGTATTTATAACATTGGTCCAGTTCAGTTTCTGGTCAATGGTAGCCCCCCAGGATGTTGATAGTGGAGGATTCAGCAATGGCGATTCCATTGATTGTCAGGGGGAGATGATTAGAGTCTTTATTGTTGGAGATGGTCATTGCCTCGCACTTGTGTGGTGTGAATATTACTTGCCATTTATCAGCCCAAGCCTGAATATTGTCCAGGCCTTGCTGCATATGGGCATGGATTGTTTCAGTATCTAAGGAGTTGCGAATGGTGCTGAACATTGTGCAATCATCAGCGAACATCCCCACTTCTGACCTTATGATGGAGGGAAGATCATTGATGAAGCAGCTGAAGATGGCTGGGCCTAAGACGCCGAGGGACTCCTGCAGTGATGTCCTTTGTGCTAGGTATAGCTCCAACCATTGGACAGCTTTCCCCCAATTCCCATTGACTTCAGTTTTTCCAGGGCTCCTTGATGCCACACTCGGTCAAATGCTGCCTTGATGTCACTCTCACCTCACCTCTTGAGTTCAGCTCTTTTGTCCATGTTTGAGCCAAGTCTGTAATGAGTTCAGAAGCTGAGTGGCACTGGCAGATCCCAAACTGAGCATCAGTGCTATGTAAGTGCCACTTGATAGTACTGTCAACAACCTATCCCATCACTTTGCTGATGATCGCGAGTAGACTGATGGGGTGGCAATTGGCCAGTTTGGATTTGTCCTGCTTTTTGTGTACAGGACACACCTGGACTATTTTCCAGGTTGATGGGTAGATGCCATTATTGTAGATATAGGGGAACAGCTTGGCTAGGGGTGCAGCTAGTTCTGAAGCACAAGTCTTCTTTGCTATTGCTGGAATGTTGTCAGGGCCCATAGTCTTGCAAGTATCCAATACCTTCAGTGATTTCTTGATATCACGTGGAGTGAATTGAAATGCCTGAAAACTAGCATCTGTGATGCTGGGGACCTCCGGAGGAGGCCGAAATGGATCATCCACTCAGCATTTCTGGCTGAAGATTGTTACAAATGCTTCAGCCTAATCTTTTGCTCTAATGTGCTGGGCTCCCCCATCATTGAGGATAGGGATATTTGTGGAGCCTCCCCCTCTGGTTCGTTGTTTAATTGTCCACCACAACTCAAGAGTGGATATGGCAGGTTTGCAGAGCTCAGATCTGATCCCTTGGTTGTGGACTCACTTAGTTCTGTTTATCACTTGCTGCTTCTGCTGTCTGGCATGCAAATGGTCCTGTGTTGCAGCCTCACCAGGTTGACACCTCATTTTTCGGTATGCCTGGTGCTGCTCCTGGCATGCCCTCCTGCACATTCTTCATTGAACCAGGGTTGATTCCCCTGCCTTGGTGGTAATGGTAGAGTGCGGTATATGTTGGGCTGTGAGGTTACAGATTGTGGCAGAGTACAATTCTGCTGCTGTTGATGGCCCACAGCGCCTCATGGATTCCTAGTTTTAAGTCGCTAGATCTGTTCGAAATCTATCCCATTTAGTACGGTGGTAGTGCCACACAACATGATGGAAGGTATCCTCAATATGTTTTCATCTCCACAAAAACTGGTTCCACCACAAAGGTCGTCACTCCTACCAATACAATGCTATCATAGACTGATACATCCATGGTGTGTTGATAAGTGAGAACAGAATCAAGAAGGTTTTTCCTTCTTATTGGTTCCCTCAGCACCACAAACTGAGTCTAACAGCTATTTCCTTTAGGACTCAGCCAGCTTGGTCAGCACCAAGCCACTCTTAGGGAAGAATTTTCTCCCTGTTGGGTGGGCCGGTTGGGGTTGGGCGCGGACGGGCATGGAGCCGATTGCCACTGCAATCAGCGGCGTGCTGCCATTTTACGTGGGCGGGCCAATTAAGGCCTGCCCAGCGTGACGCGCACCTGGAAGCACTCAGCGTTACCTGTGCGGGCGAGGGGAGGAAGGAGAGTCAGGGCCTGCGCTCTTTCGTGCATGGCTGAGGCATTCCTGAGGCACAGAGATGCCTTAAGGTTGGTCGTGCAGCCCTGACTATCACTTTAATTAGTTAATTAATGGCCTTAACAGGCCTTTGACAGTTCGACGGGCACACAGCCGACTCCGATGTGCGCCTGCCGCACTGAAAATTGGAATGACATGTGATGACGTCGGGACGCACACCTGACTTCACCACGCATCATTTTACGCGTCGGCGAGTGGGCCCCGTGCGGGGTGGGCTGGGGAGAGAGCACAGTAGGTAATCAGCCAGATTGCCTATTTTTGACCTCATACCATTAGACTTCATGGAATCTGGAGGTAATGTTTAGGACTATCGGGGCAACTCCCTCATGACTATATACTGCTGTGCTGCCACATCTGCTGGGTCTGTCCTGGGATAGGGCATGCCCAGGGATGGTGATGGTGGTGTCTGGGACTTTGTAAGGTTTGATTTCATGAATATGCCTCTGTCAGGCTGTTGCTTGACTAGTCTGTAGGAAAGCTCTCCCAATTTTGGCACAAATCCCCAGATGTTAGTATGGAGGACTTGGCAGGGTCAGTGTTGTCGTTTCCGGTGCCTATATCGAGGCCATTTGGTCCACCCGGTTTCATTGCTTTTTGACTTTGTAGCAGTTTGGTAGAACTGAATGGCTTGCTAGGCCATTTCAGAGGCCTGAGTCAACCACATTGCTGTGGGTCAGCAGGAAAAACAGCAAATTTCCTTCTTAAAGGGCATTAGCGTTCTTCATTTACAACAATTGATGATACTATCTTTTAATTCCAGATTTATTAATTGATTGAATTTAAATTCCACCAGCTGCAATAGTGGGATTTGAACCCATGTCCCTGGATGAGCCTAGGCCACTGGATTACTAGTTCAGTGACATTACCACTATGCCAGAACCTCCCCGTAATCTCAATTTATCATTATAAGTCTACTACAAAGCATGGAAATTTAAGTACTGTATCTTTCTAATTGGGAAAGAAAATTTGATAGTCATATGGCCAACCATTTTATGATACATGTATGTATCAACCATTTTATGATACATGTATGTATCAATCATTTTAAAGTTTCAGATTACTAATACATATAATGTGCTCAATTTATCATAAAAACATGGGTGCAGAGATGAGTGACTTTATTTAGGACATTAGTTGCATACTTGCTATATTTTCGGTAAATAAACAACCATTAGGAATCTTTTGCTTCTAACACAGATTTGTAAGTAAAATTTGTGAATTTCAGGAATTTGAAACCATGCAGATGATATATATATATATTGTTAAATGACTGCTGCAGGTCAATTAATCCTCACTAATGTATGCATCTTGAACTTAACATGCCAGAAATCTTTGCATAAATTATACATTATTTGGAAAGAAACTCTATCTAAAAATAAAATTAGTTAATTACATCTAATGTTGTTGGATATTTTGGTGCTTAGCATGGGCAATGTTCTCGAACTATCACTGAATAATGTGTATATTCTGATCGTGCTTCCAGGTCACATTTCTGTTGTGATATCTGGTGGGCTGGTATGGGGTTTCTATACATGTGTACTAAAATAATATACTTCTCTTTATTAATGGGCTCATGATATTGTTAGATGAACTACTGAGGATGGTTTTCCTCCAGGTGAACTGCTTGAAGGATGATACTGTTTGTACTCAGACTGTACAAAAGTGGTGGATCACTTTTCATAGAATCATACTGCATGGAAGGAGGCCAATCAGCCCATCGTGTCTGTGTCAAGTCTTTGTTTAACTGTATAACTAATTTTTATATGGAAAAAATAATTGTGTTATAGGAGGTCCAAGCAATTTTTTTGTCACATGATGGGCCTTCAGGGGTTGTTCATCCTTCCCATTTTGTAAGTAACCCAGGCTCTGGTAAGGGTCCCATGTTCAGGGTTACGAACCATGGCTGATGACAGAACTAACAAATTTTCGATGGCAATGATGGAAGAGTGAGAACTTTGAGAAAATACGGCTGCTTACAGGGGAAGGATCCTTCGGGAAGAGGACTTGTGTTTTCTTTAAGCACACATGAGGAGGGGAACGGGAACCACCTCATGTATTATTTCCCTTAGTCATATTGCTCATTGAAGTTGAAAATGGAAGGCTCCTACAAGCAACTGAACAGGAAAGCTAAGGACTGCAAAAATGTGGAGAAATGAGTGAAGGACTTGCCATTGGGCAGATCACCACTGCTGCTACAAAGTGGCTCAGACGGATTCTTGATATGTTACTACCTCAACATTTCAGACACTGCATTATCCTAAATGCAACTGAGAGCAGAATAGAGTAAAGCTGTAGCACACATTGCCTGTTGTACTGTTCAAAGAGTGAAAAAAGTGTAAGAGACCAAGTAGCAAAATGAACTTTAATATGTTGCTTACCACTAACTAATAGAACAGTCACTTGGAAGTGGGGCATAGCTAAGGAACAAATAGCAAGTAACTTGCTATTGTTAAAGATGCTATATAAATACATGTTGTTGTTAGCGCAGAGGTTTTAAAATCTCTAAAAGTAGAAGCGTAAATGATGATTTATCACTTCTTAGTCGACAGAAGGAAGAAATTTACATGTGGCAGCAGCAGAAGTTAAAGTTTCTGATTATGAACTAATTATTTTTTAACACTTTGCTGGTTTAATTATTTGCTTTGGAGTACTAATAATCACACAACTTAAATAAAGCAATTTAAAATCTGAGGCACATGAAGTTACTGGAGTTTATAAAACTTAAAGATCAAAGTGCATTGCATCTATAGCATTGTGCTTTAGAAATTCATTTGTGCTTATTAAGTGCCAACAGGAATATAACCTGTGTTTTAATATTTACAGATGAAATGTGTTTTTATGTGAGTTATTTTGCAATGGATTTTTCAAAAGCAGTGACATTGTCACAACTGAAAGATTTTTAGTGAAAAAAATTCTAATTATTAAGTATGAATTTTCACATTTGTAATACAACAGAAATTGAGACAGATGCCAGCTTTCTCAGTACACTGGAAGCTTACAATGGGAAAAGAGGAAACATTGCATAATGGGACATCCTGCACCTGTAGATGACCTCATTCAGTATGCAATATACAATGCAGAATGCAGATTATATGCATAGCAGAAGGCAAATGGCTGGGTGGAGTGGGTAAAACTGCAGCTTATCAAACAAAACACAGTAGACTCAGCTACAAACTGAAGTATATTGCAGTAAAGCAAAAATGAGTAGCTGGTGAGAGAATGGCTGAACCGACTGATATTCCTGGCAGTCTCTGTGTCCCAGAAGTAGGACTTTTAGCTGCTTTAAAATGGAGCAGAAATGTAAAGGGACAAGGACAATTGAAACAGAAGATAAAAGACCTACCTGCACTTTTGAAAAATGGATTGAACCTCAAGAAGAAGCAGGCCGATGTGGTAAATTCTACAATGTATTATATATTAGCATAATTCAGGACAGATTTGCTTAGTAGTAGTGAGAAGATGTGCTATGCTGCTCTTTATATGATTGGATATTCATTTAATTTACAGTCTGGAAGGTACATTATGTTGAACAGCTTAATATTAAACAGATATAATTGTAACAGGTATCAAATCTTTATAAATAGATTATTTGCTATTAACGGTGGAACATATAGTAAATGCAAGCTGAGGTGAATAAGGAGCTTTTTTTAGTTTTAATCTCCAGTGATTTACTGTTTTGAGACAATGTTCCAACAGATTTACAATCTTGTCACAACAGTTTGAAACTGTCAGGAGAGTTTGATTGCTCTATTAATTTGAACCATAACATATCTACACACCAGTCATTTAAAATCTTATTCATTACTAAAAACAAAATGTAACTAATTGTAGTTTCACATGTTACACAACCGAACGGGTCATTCAGTAATGTACGCATAAATATTTCTGTGAAAAATTGTCTGGGAGAGAATAGAGAGCTAAATTTGAAATAGAAAGGAGTTGAAAGGACAATAAAATTGAAGGGAGCTTAAATGTATATCACCTTAACTATTAGATTGTGTTACAGTATATTACACTGCCTTCAGTATCTGGTCAAGGTATTTAATAAGAATGGATTACCTGAGTGGAAAGTTTCCTTGGTTTTCCATTTGCAGCAAAATTGCAACATCTTTCTTTATACTAGTATTTACAATTTTATTGCATACAAAAAAAAACTGTAATTGCATGTTATACCTATCTTATCAATTGGTAACAATAATAGTGTTGCAAACAACCACAATGATATGTGGCTGGTCAAAAGATATTATATGCAAATTATTTCCCTTGTTACATTTTTATTACTTAAAATCCTGGTGATGTGAGGGATTGGGTGGTAAAGTTGCAGACTCCTTCAACTTTGGAGACATTGATTTGAATCCAGCACAAACTGATAGGTTGGCAAAGCTTTCTGCTGCACTAATTGGTAATCTCACTTGTGGAGACTGGTTGGTGTGAGGACTAAAAATCTTAAGGTTACAACACATTGTTCAGGCAGAATAAATGATCTGTGCTCCACTTCTAAGTGACTGTTCTATTCATTAGTTGCAAGCAACGTATTAAAGTTCATTTTACCATTTAGTCTCTTGCACCGGTTAAAGAGTGAGAAAAGTGTACCACGCAATGTGGGCCACAGCTAATACATTTAGAATAATGTTTGGTAACGTATCAGGAATCACCATGTCTGAGCCACTTTGGTAGTAGTAGTGTGATCTGCTCAAGAACAGGTCCTCTACTCATTTCGCATTCCTCTGCTTTCATGTTCAGTTTCTGTTGGAACCTACCATTTTCAACTTCAATGATGAGCAATATGCCTTTTATCTGTGTTATACCTAACTGGGGACAGCAGTAGAAAACTTACTTTATTCCACATCACTGGCATTTTTGACTGTGATAACAAAAATATTACAAACATGTGCATATTCATTTTTAAACTTCATAACTGTCAAAATCATGCTAGAATTTCAAACTAGGATTACAATGAGGTACTCATGTTATCATATGATTTTCTTTGACTTAAATTGTATTAATGCATTAAAATGTATTAATTAGTCAAATGAAAAGGGTACTCAATATAGTGCATACCTTCCCAATGCTGCATTAACTCAATGTTATTATAATGTGCAGATCTTTCATGAGGCTTTTACTTGCCTGGTTGATGTTCTATAACTACAAAGCTGAAAAAGAAAGAGTTTTATTAAGAGCTTCCATCTCTATGAGGAGGCTTCAGGTCAATCTACATCCAACAAACAGTTCTGAAAACTCTGCTCACATTTTGACAGCTGTGACAAATTGCAGCACAGCTGCTGAGGCGATCCACAACATTCTAAAACAATCAACAGCATTCTAAATTAAACAACCGGCAACATTCTTAAAAGAAAGTCAGTTTGCCCAATCTCTCAATGTTAATGGATCCTTAAAAAAAAATCCAGGATCCGGATCTGGATCCTCACTAAAAACTAATCAGTACTACCTTAGACCATACCCTATCTGTGTATCAAGTTTTGTTTCTTCACCCATCTTCAGTGACGGAGGTAACAAAAGCCCACGTGAAATTAATTTAAAATGTGACGTAGTGATAGAACACAAATACACAACATTGAACCAATAGCCATTTTATATTGTTTAATTTTCACTTGTGAGCTTGAGAAATGAAACCATTTTACAATGGACTTTTATGAAGCATCACTTACTTAACCATTTTCTATTAATTAGTTGATCATGTAACTGTACAAATAAGAATAGCAATAATTGTTTTCACAGCATACAGAAGTTTCTCCTCTTTGGGTGATGATGTAGCTACTAATGCACCTTTTAATGTCAAAAGCCTTTTGTACGCTTAACTTGCAGCTGCAGTAATTGCTCTGCCCCAATTTTTATTTATCTTCATGATGTAGAATTTGGCCATTGCCATACTGTCAGTGTGTTGTAATATAAAATTTGTAGGATCTTTGCTTATTTTAACAATGACACAGTGCTGACAAGTAAGCCTGAATATTATACAGGCAATTTCAATGAAATTTTGCAGAAAATATTTTTATTGATCATTGATTGCAATGTTTATATATAAATTATTGTGTTCCTATTGTTACTTAATAACATTGCAGACAATTATAAATGGTCAAATAAAGTATTTTTTACAAAATGGATCAGTTCATTGAAATTGTATAAGCCAGTGCCCTTATTGTGACTTTACCTATAAATTGTAGTTTGTCAAGCAGTAACATTAGAAAGCACTGAATATTCTTTTGATGAGATTTGGTACATATGTGGTCAAATCGTTAGCTTGCAGCTTTCTGCTTAGAAAATGTGTATTTCAGTGTAGTCCATTGAGCTTGACTGCTAAATATACATGTATCACTATCAAAGGCAAAATATTTTGAATTATTTTATCATATGGCTTTAAATGGGCAATTATTACACTGAATTTACGTGAAAAAGGGATTCCTGATAGTTCAAGCATGAACATGTGTTGACTGCCTTCCAGAGGTCATGATCCAGTTTTAGGGCAATCAGACTTATATACCAAGCTGCGTTCCTTGATTGGATAGATTTCATCAGCTTCCAGCTAAATGGAATACGGTTGGTAGCATGGCTGCCCTTGAGAATTGAAAAACAGGAACTGTTCGTTACAGTTCCCCTCCCCCAGTCTATCATGTTTTCTATTGTCTAATAAAAAGAATGGTATGCATGGTGCTCATGAAGAGGTTGTTACCCAGCCCTCAGGATGTGTAGTCGGAAGTTCTCTAATAATAGAAATTAAAATCAGAATTAGGTGAGAAAAAAAACGGAGGGATCTGGGTTGAGTCATGGATTAGAGTGTTGCTGCTCATGCTTGGAGCCTGGGATCTAGCCTGTGTAAACTTGTCACTGATGAAACTGGTTTCTGACTAGACAGACCCATACAATGGGCTTGGAGAACATTGTTAAAGTAGAAACAAGAACAAAAATACCTCAACAGGTTTGACAGCATCTGTGAAGAGGAACACAGTCAACGTTTCAAGTCCGTATGAATCTTCATCAGAACTAAGAAATATAGAAATGAGGTGGAATATAAGCTGGTTGAATGGGGGTGGGACAGGTAGAGCTGGATAGAGGGCCAGTGATAGGTGGAGACAAAGAAGAGATTGCCAAAGATGTCATAGACAAAAGGACGAAGGGGTGTTGATGGTGGTGATATTAGCTAAGGAATGTGCTAATGATGACATTAAGGGTAGAAAGCAGGACGAGCAAGTGACAGATAGCCCTAGTGGTGGTGGGGTGGGGGAAAGGGATCGAAATAGGCTAAAAGGTAGAGATAAAACAATGGATGGAAATACATTTAAAAATAATGGAAATAGGTGGGAAAAGAAAAAAAATATATATATAAAAAATTATAAATTATTGGAAAAAGGGGGATCAGAAAGGGGGTGGGAATGGAGGAGAAAGTTCAGGATTTAAAGTTGCTGTACTCAATATTAAGTCCGGAAGGCTGTAAAGTGCCTAGTCGGAAGATGAGGTGCTGTTCCTCCGGTTTGCGTTGAGCTTCACTGGAACATTGCAGCAGGCTAAGGATGGACATATGGGCATGAGAGCAGGGTGGTGTGTTGAAATTGCAAGTGACAGGGAGGTCTGGGTCATGCTTGCGGACAGACCGAAGGTGTTCCGCAAAGCGGTCACCCAGTCTGCGTTTGGTCTCTCCAATGTAGAGGAGATCGCATTGGGAGCAGCGAATGCAGTAGACTAAATTGAGGGAAGTGCAAGTGAAATGCTGCTTCACTTGAAAGGAGTGTTTGGGCCCTTGGATGGTGAGGAGGGGGGAAGTAAAGGGGCAGGTGTTGCACCTTCTGCGGTTGCATGGGAAGGTGCCGTTGGAGGGGGTTGAGGTGTAGGAGGTGATGGAGGAGTGGACTAGGGTGTCCCGGAGGGAACAATTCCTGCAGAATGCCACCAGGAGGGGTGAAGGGAAGATGTGTTAGGTAGTGGCATCATGCTGGAGTTGGCTGAAATGGCGGAGGATGATCCTTTGAATGCGGAGGCTGGTGGGGTGATAAGTGAGGACAAGGGGGACCCTATCATGGTTATGGGAGGGAGAGGAAGGTGTGAGGGCGGATGCGCGGGAGATGGGCCGGACACGGTTGAGGACCCTGTCAACCACCGTGGGTGGAAAACCTCGGTTATGGAAGAAGGAAGACATGTCAGAGGAACTGTTTTTGAAAGTGGCATCATCAGAACAGATGCGACAGAGGTGAAGGAACTGAGAGAATGGGATGGAGTCCTTACAGGAAGCAGGGTGTGAGGAGCTGTAGTCGAGGTAGCTGTGGGAGTCGGTAGGCTTGTAATGAATATTGGTGGACAGTCTATCACCAGAAATTGAGACAGAGAGGTCAAGGAAGGGAAGGGAAGTGTCAGAGATGGACCATGTGAAAATGATGGAGGGGTGGAAATTGGAAGCAAAATTAATAAATTTTTCCAGGTCCAGATGAGAGCATGAAGCAGCACCGAAGCAGTCATCGATGTACCGGAGAAAGAGTTGTGGGAGGGGGCCGGAGTAGGACTGGAACAAGGAATATTCCACATACCCCTAAAGAGACAGGCATAACTGGGGCCCATGCGGGTTCCCATAGCCACACCTTTTATTTGGAAGTGAGACAAGTTTAAGGAGAAATTGTTCAGTGAGAGATATAAAGTAGATATAGATTGTGAAGTGATTTACTGAATGGAACCTATTCAACCCACATCATGTGCACAATTTGGCTCTTGCAGTTCAGATGGTCCAAAGCCACATTGAAGATTCTAATTCAAATATTGAAATTTGTAGTGCTTGACTCATTAAATCCAAATGTTGAATCATTAGCTGTTCTCATATCTTATATTTTAAAGGTAGATTGTTGGGCTTGGGCATGGCTAATTCTATTTTGGAAAAACAAATCTGTTTTGGTGTTCATAAAGAAATCTATAGGAATATATTTTACTCAACTGTTAAAATGGGGTTGTGCTAGTTGAACTTGACTGGAAACCAGTTCACATAGCTGTTAAATGACTGACCTGATTGTTGTCCTTTACTCTTTGTGTTGTATTAGTGTGTGTAAAGGGTGACTATCCAGTCACCAAAACTCAATTGTCTATCGATGTGGCTGTGTTTAATACAGAAGATTTAATTAACTGCCTTGAATAATCTAGAAGCTTATCATTGTAAAGCAAGATCTATGGGAAAAAATCGATTAGGTTTCGTCCATTTCTTTAGGCCTTAAACTAAACTAAACCCCCGATGTCATCCCGCCCCATTTAAATCTTCAGGAAGGCGGGCGGACAGCGAAATCAGTTGTCCGCCCGCCGACCTGTCAATGGCCAATTGAGGCCATTGACAGGATAATTAAGCCAATTAAAGGCCCTGCCTGTCCAACCTTAAGGCTGGTGGGCAGGCCAGGAGCCCCAGTGGGCTTCTGAAAAAACATGAAACCTCATCCACTGGTGGGATGAGGTTTCATGTCGGTTTTAAAAAACTTTAATAAACTTTATGTGATATTTATTAACATGTCCCATCTCGTGTGACATTGTCACATGAGGGGGACATGTTAATAATTTTTTTATTTTTCTATTTTTTAAGTTTATAAAACTTTCAGCGCTCTCCCTGAGACAGCACCTAGTTGGGGAATCCCTCCCCCCCAGCACAGGAAGAGCTTAGCGCTTCCTGTCAGACAGCCCTGCTGCCAAGCCGGTGGGGCCCGCCCACCTGGCTCAGTTCATAGCACCCTCGCCTTTGAATCAGAGGGTTGTGGGTTCATATCCCACTCCTGGAAACCAAGAACTGTGATTGTACTCAAAAGAATTGCAATCTGTGACTGTTGATAACTCGAAAAGAGTATCAAGGGCAAAATTCTGCCCCATATGTTTAGGTGTCTCATTCTGACTTCTGATGCATGGACATTTTTTTGGCATTTTATAATCTTTATTTACGGCTTTGGATTCTTCAGCTACCTGAGGTAGCACTCTGCCTTCAGGGAGCTTTCTGTCAGTGTTCCCCTATGCCCGCACTGACTTCAGTGCTCGCCCTCCTCCCGCCCCCACACCTGCAGCGCTGAGCATTTCAGCGCATCTTTCACGCTGGCTGGGCTGTTAATTGGCCAGCCCATGTGAACTCGCGGCCGGGGACTGATCGCTGGCAGCAGCCCATTTCCTGGCCACTCCTGGGCCCGTTGACCACGCCCGCACGCCGAACTCAAAATCCTGCCCATAGGCTCTGTGAGGATCTTTGGAGTGTCCCCACTGCATGTCATCTTCATCCTCCTGGAATGTCGGAACTATGGGCATCCGCTGCATCTCCATGACAGGAGTCTTATCACAGAGGGTATGTGCACTGCCGTCAACCAGGCTGGGGTCAAACACTCTCAGCTGCAATTTGAGGATCTAAGGTGTCTCCTCACTGCATGTCGTCATCATCCTCCACAATTCTAGCAGCTATGAGGGCTTCCCGAGCGCACCTGCCTCACCTGGCCAGTGCAAGGGCCTCATCACCATCATCCTTGCCTTCGAGGACCTCCTCACCCACATCCCCGTCGACGTCCTTCTCATCGGAGGAGACCTCCAGCTCCTCTCCCTGTTGTAATGCCAGGTTATGAAGGGCGCAGCAGGCGAAGACGATGCATGACACTCTCTGCGGACTGTATTGCAGGGCTCCACCAGACTGGTCCAGGCGCCGGTACCTCATCTTCAAAATCCCGATGGTCTGCTCAGCAAGGCGTGAGGTGCAGCATAGGAATGGTCACTTTATACAAGATTTCCCTAATCTGTGTCTGCTTCCCTCCCCCATCCCCCACATGTGCTTGTGCACTACCATCAACCGCAGTGCAGCCCTTGCCCCCCCAGGTCACCTCAACCGCAGTGCAGCCCTTGACCCCCCCCGTCAACTTGCCTCAACACCAGTGCAGCCCTTGCCTACCCAACTTGCCTCAACTGCAGTGCACCCCTTGCCAACCACACCCAACTCACCTCATCAACAGTGCAGCCCTTGCCCCGGCACCACACTGTCAGCCAGCCTGGAAAAAGCGACTTGCCTGTCCCCTTGCCTGAATGCACGGCGCCTCAATCTTGAGGTCCAACAGGCAAGCCTCGTGAGCACTGCTCAACATTACTGTGCACTCACCTCCGATGCCCCCTCAAAGTGCGGCTCGCCAGGTGCACGCCTTATAAATGCTGTTGTGAAACACATCGGCGTGCAATCACACCAACGTGCTCGGATGACCCAGCATGGGGTGGTTGATTCTGGTGAGCTGAGCAGATGTATTACAATGAAGTTCCCATCACCGCACATTGGGAAACATGGCCCGCCATTGATGGGTGGACCAGCTGATTGCAAACTGGTTCCATGAAGTTGTGAAACTGATTTTTGGCCTTCCCGCCGTATTGTCCACTCAAGCCTGCCATGATGCCTGACGCTAGCGGGCACTGAAAATTCCGCCCAATGACTCAATCAAATTACAATTTGCAGAGAACATTGGATTGCTGTACAGTGGGCAGGGTCAATTTACACATTCCAGACCATTTGTTGGGTGAGTTTTGTCCTTGACCCCCAAGAGGCCCAATCAGAAATCTGTTCAAATACATATGTGATTCAGATAAACACAAAACTGGTTCTCAGTGTAGGACTCTCCATAATTGTTACATGATTGGTCAGATTGTTATTGTATAGATGGTGTGTAATATTAGGGTAACCACCAAAACTTTAGATGTACTCAATTATCTATTAAACTGACAGTATTCAATGCAAGGAAAATACGAATATACGAACACGCAAATTAGGAGCAGGAATAGGCCACTTGGCCCCTCGAGCTGCTCCACCATTGCATAAGATCATGGCTGATGTGATGTAACTTCAGCTCCACATTCCTGCCTACCTTTGACAACTTTTGACCCCCTTGCTTATCAAGATTCTATCTACCTCTACCTTAAAAATATTCAAAGGCTCTGCTTCTACCGTCTTTCAAGGAAGTGAGTTCCAAAGACTCACAACCCTCTGAGAGAAAAATATTCTCCTCATCTCTGTCTTAAATGGGTGACCGCTTATTTTTAAGCAGTGACCTCCTAGTTCTAGATTCTCCCACAAGAGGAAACACCCTCTCCATATCCACCCCGTCAAGACCCCTCAGCATCTTATGTTTCAATCAAGTCGCTTCTTACTCTTCTAAACTCTAGCAGATACAAGCCTAGCCTGTCGAACCTTTCCTCATACGACATTCTAATTATTTGTCTAGTAAACCTTCTCTGAATTGCATCCAACACATGTACATCCTTCCTTAAATAAGGAGACCTATACTGTACACAGTACTTACTCCCTAGTGGTCTCACTAGTGCTCTGTATAACTGAAGCATAACCTCCCTACTTTTGTATTCAATTCCCCTCGCAATAAATGATAACATTCTATTAGCTTTCCTAATTACTTGCTGTGCCTGCATACTAGCCTTTTGCGATTCATGCACGAGGACAGTCAGATCCCTCTGCATTTCAGAGCTCTCCAATCTCTCACCATTTATATGATATGCTTCTTTTTTTTATTTTTCCTGCCAAAATGGACAATTTCACATTTTCCCACATTATACTCCATTTGCCAGATCTTTGCCCACTCACTTAACCTATCTATATCACTTTGTACCCTCCTTATGTCTACTTCATAGTTTACTTTTTACCTATCAGAAAATTTAGCAATCATTCCTTTGGCATCTTCATCCAAGTCTTGATATAAATTGTAAAAAGTTGAAACCCCAGCACTAATCCCTGTGGCACATCACTTGTTATATCATGCCAGCCAGAAAATGACCCATTTATGCCTACCCTCTGTTTCCTGTTAGTTGGCCATCCTTCTATCCATGCCAATATGTTACTACTAACACTATTAGCTTTCACTTTCCACAATAACCTTTGAGGTGGCACCTTATCAAAAGCTTCCTGGAAATCCAAGTACAGTTTCTCTTTATCAATAGCATATGTTACTACTTCAAAGAACTCCAGTAAATTGGCTAAACATGATTTCCCTTTCACAAAACCATGTTGACTCTGTCTGATTGCTTTGAATTTTTCCAAGATCCCCGCTATAATGTCTTTAATAATAGCTTCTAACATTTTCCCTTTGGCAGATGTTAAGTTGGCCTGTAGTTTCATGCTTTCTGTCTCCTTCCCTTTTTGAATAAAGGTGTTACATTTGCTATTTTCCAATCTAATGGAACCTTACTGAATCTAGGGAATTTTGGAAAATTAAAACCAAAGCATCAACTATCTCACCAGCCACTTCTTTTAAAACCCTCGGATGAAAGTCCATCAGGACCCGGGGACTTGTCAGCCCGTAGCTCCAACGATTTGCTTAGTAGCACTTCCTTGGTAATTATAATTTTCCTGAGTTCCTCCCTCTCTTGCATTTCCTGATTTACAGCTATTTCTGGGATGTTACTTGTATCCTCTGTAGTGAAGATAATGCAAAATACCTGTTCAATTCATCTGCCATCTCCTGATTTTCCAATAATAATTCCCCAGACTCACTTTCTATAGGACCAATGCTCACCGTGTTAACTCTTTTCTTTTTTAAAATATCTATTGAAACTCTTACTATCTGTTTTTATATTTCTAGCTAGTTTTCTCTTGTACTCTAAGTTTTCCTTCCCTATTGATCTATTAGTCATTCTTTGCTGTTTTTTGTATTCTGTCTAATCTTCTGATCTGCCACCCATCTTTGTGCAATTATATACTTTTTCTTTAAGTTTGATGCTATCTTTAACTTTTTAGTTAACCACGGATGGTGGGTTCTCCCCTTGGAAATTTTCTTTCTCAATCAAATTTGCTTTCTTAATCAAAAGGCGATTTAATTAACTACCTTAAATAATCTAGATGCTTACCATTCTAGAGCAAGATCTATGGGAGGACAAACAGATTGAGTTTTGTCCTTTTCTTTATGTAGAAAACAGGCATTAAACCAACAAATTTACTTGTGAGAGTTGCCACGCTTGAACTGCACTCAAATATGCTTGATGCCAAATTGGGATAAGCACATAGGTGTCCCTGGCAGCTGCCTGAAAGAAACACACCCATCATTGACATGTGCTAATACAGGTCTGGTGCTTGAATCAGGACCCTTTTGAGAAGCTGGTGCCTGGCACAACCTGATTTGTTATTTCCTAAGCCATTTGGAGAAACATGAAGAGAACAGTCAAGGATTGGAACCCAGCAACAGGACACTGCCTGTGGCAGTGAAGCCCTGGGGCTTTAAACATTTACGTCTTTGGCTCCTTCCAAACTGCAAAAGGTGACAACAGTAATATAAGTAGGTCTCCTGTGCATACGTTGATTAATCAGGTAACTGATACAATGTTCGTGATGCACCAACAATTCATCACCTTCCCTACTGTGACTGGAAAACAAGAGGAAAGAGAATTCAGATTTTCTTGTATTTTTGTACTAGATTAGGTGTAAGGCATCATAGACAACAAGCATGTAACCCTATCTGCTCCCCATCAGGCAGATAATGGGAGAGTAAAGATATGCGGGATCATGAAGTTACAGATTGTGGTGGAATACAATTCTGCTGCTACTGATGGACCACAATACCTCATGGACCAGTTTTGAGCTTCTAGACCTGTTCTGAATCTATTTCCATTTAGCACTGTGCCACACAGCACAATGGAGGGTGCCCTCATTGTGAAGACGGGATTTTGCCTCCACAAAGGTCTGTAACGTGGTTGCTGTATTGCTAATAATATCATGATCAGATGCATCTGTGACAGGTAGATTGATGAGGATGAGGTCAAGAGGGTTTTTTCCTCTTGTTGGTCTCTCATTGTCTGCCACAGCCCAGTCTGGCAGATGTGATCTTCAGGACTTAGCCAATTCAGTCAGTAATGGTGTTACTGAGCACCTTTTGATGATGGGTATTGAAGTGCCCCACCCAAAGTATATTCTGTGCTCTTGCTACTCTCAGTGCTTCTTCCACGTGATGTTTAACATGGAGGAGTACTGATTCAACAGCTGAGGGAGGGTGCTAGGTGGTAGTCAGTAGGAGGTTTCCTTGCTCTTGCTTGACCTGGTGTCATGAGGCTTCATGGGGTCTGGATTTGGAAAAGGACTCCAGGTGGCACGCTCTCCTAACCATGTGCTACAGTGCTGGCACTCTAGAAGGTCTGCCCTGTAAGATGGTGATGGAGGAGTCTGGGACATTGGCTGTAAGAATGATTTGGTGAGAAAGAATGTAATTTTAGCACAGGTCCCCAGCTGTTAGTAAGGAGGATTTTGCAGGGTCAACTGGACTGGGTGTACCATTGTCACCTCTGTTGCCTAAGTTGATCCTGTGTAGTCCATCCAGTTTTACTCTTATTCAACTTTTCTGTAACAACTAGATACAACTGAGTGGCTTGCTAGGCTATTTCAGAGGGCAGAAAAGAATGCTGTGGGCCTGGAGTCAGATGTATGCCAGACCAGGTAAGGATGGCAGATTTCCTTCCTTAAAGGACATTAGTGAATCAGATGGGTTTTTATGACAATCCAGCAGCTTCATAATCATTGTTACTGAGATGAGATTTTTCTTTTCCCCATTCCAGATATATAATTTAATTCTACATTGCTGGAACAAAATAGGACTGGCTTTAATTTGCTGTAGGAATGAATCTAATCCAGGCTCAATTAAATAGAACTCTTGCATCGCTACAGACAGGCACTAACTTTCTCTGGCAAGTTTAACCTGTATTTAGCATTCAAGTACAGCAACTTCACATCACCCAATCATGAACCAGACAGCTAGATACCATTTTGTGAAGCTAATGGCAGAGTGAAGCATCTCAGGCACCAAATTTTGTATTTCTGTGTTTAATCATGCATCTGCCTGAAGTTCCTATAGTTTGTTTTTAACCTATAAATAATAGTGATTGCCATTAACCTCACTGTTATTTAAACAGCAAACTATGGGTCATGGTTTTTTACTCTATAAATGACCTATACTGTACAAGATGTAGAATTGTAGTGCAACACAAGGTTACTGACATGGCCTACCTCAATCAACACAAAACAGCTTTAAAATAACGAGGGCAAGATCATTAGCAAAATAGTTCTCATAGATGGGAACATAGGAAATAGGAGCAGGAGCTGGCCATTCGTCCCCTTGAGCCTGCTCAACCATCCAACTAGATCATGGCTGATCATCCACCTCAAGAGCATTTTCCTGCACTATTACCTTGTCCCTTGATATTTTTAATGGTTAGAAATCTATCGATTTCTGTCTTGAACATACTTAATGACTGAGCCTCCACAGTCCTCTGGTATAGAGAATTCCAAAGATTCACCACCTTCTGACTGAAGAAATTCCTCCTCATCTCAGTCCTAAATGGCCTTCCTCTTATTCTGAGATTGTGTCCCCTGGTTCTAGGCCCCCCAGTCAGAAACATTCTTCCTGCATCTACCCTGTCGAGCCCTGTAAGAATTTTGTATGCTTCAATGAGATCACCTCTCATTCTTCTAAACTCAAGAGAATACTGGCCCAGTCTCATCAATCTCTCTTCATAGAACAATCCCGCCATCCCAGGGATCAGTCTGGTCAAATTTCGTTGCACTCCCTCTATGGAAAGTATTTCCTTCCTTAGGTAAGGAGACCAAAACTGTATGCAACACTCTAGGTGTGGTCTCATCAAGGCTGTATACAATTGCAGCAAGACTTTACTCCTGCTCTCAAATCATCTTGCAAGAAAGACCAACATACCATTTGCCTTCATAATTGCTTGATGCACCTGCATGTTAGCTTTCAGTCACTTATGAACAAGGGCACCCAGGTCCCTTTGGATATCAACACTTTCCAATCTTTCATCATATAAGAACTACAACAACATAACTGATGGTTCGAATGGCCTCCTTCTGCGCTATATGATTCTCTGAGGAAAACAACATTTATTCCGTAAAAGTATAAAAACAAGCCATCTTGCTTTTCATTACTGCAAAACTTAAAAAGGGTCCACAATGTTCCTAGACATGTAATTTTCATTACTCCTGAGAAATTATGCTGAGCAATATTAAAAGTTCACAGTTTAGGAATTAAAGATGGTTACATGGAATTGCTGCAGTTTTATGACTTTTTCAGAATATGGGATATATTATACTCTGGGTGTTAATGGTAATGAAAAAATATGACTAAACATGAGCAAAATTAGCAATATAATTTTCTTCCATTATTATCTTTTATTTCTAATTTTATTTATTCCCTATTGCAGAAAGACATTTACTTATTGGAGATTTTAAAGGCTTAAATGTTGTGTGTGGGGGTATGAAAATAAATGGAAATATGTATTCAGAACTCCTATTCAGAACAGATGTTCATTATAACAAGAACATGAAAGCAAATGAAAACCTGAACTTAACTCAGTTAACCCCAGTTACACAAAATGTATCAGACTGAGTGTGCATTTATAGACTCCATCAAGGCAAACAAGAGAAGCAATTTGGACCATTCTGACCGAATCTGGATGAAGAAAATAGTCTTGATAATTTACCACAGCATCCTGTAATAACATGTCTTCAGAACTGTTGTACACAAATCTCTTCATATGACTAGATTGTATAGATTTAGATTTGGATGGGGTATGTGGAAATCCTGACCTGTTTAAAAGAGATGGATTAAAACCAAGTAAATGAGGAATAAAGAATGGAATTCAATTTCATTGGGAAATATTTAAAATAGGATAAGAAAACATATTGACTCATACATACGTAGAATGGGGACAGCACAGAAGGAAGCCATTTGGCCCTTCATATCTGTGCCAGCTCTCTGCAAGAGCAAGAGTGAGTCCCAGCCCACCGCCCTTTCCCCATAGCCCTGTTCATTTCTCTTCAGATGCTTATTCAGTTGTATCTGCCTCCACCAATTCTGAGGCAGTGAATTCTGATTCTAACCATGTGCTGTGTAAAAAGGCTGTTCCTCATGTTGCTGTTGGTTCTTTTGCCAATCACTTTAAATTGGTGTCCTCTGGTTTCAACCCTTCTGCCAATGGGAACAGTTCTATCTACTCTACTGATTCCGCAAAAATCTTACCCTATTGCTATCCTCCTCACAGTTCAAGATACTCCCAAGTTTTGTCTCATCTGCAAATGTTGAAATTTTTCCCTCCAAAACGAAGTCTAGATTGTTAATATATGTCGAGAAAAGCAATGGTCCTAATACCTTCCCCTGAGGAACCCCACAGTGTACCTTTCTGCATTCTGTAAAATCGTTGACCATTACTGCCTGTTTCCTGTCACTCAGCCAATTTCATATCCATGCTACCACTGTCCCTTTTATTCCCTGGGCTTCAATTTTGCTGTGAAGACTATTAAGTGGCACTTTATCAAATGCTTTTGGAAGTCCATTTACAGCATGTCAATAGCATTACTCTCAGCAGCCATCTCGGTTACCTCTTCAAACAACTCAAGCAAGTTCGTGGAACATGATTAGCCTTTAACAGATCTGTGCTGGTTTTCCTTTATTAATCCACACTTGTCCAAATGACTGTTAAATTTATCATGCATTATTGGACAGAACTTTCTGGCCCCGCCCGACACAGGGATCATCCAGTTTCGCCGAAAATCAATGGGCTCTGGCTGTTCCGCCGAATCTCCCACAGTGGGTCCCGCCACGAAGGGGCTGGAAAATCCCGGCCATTGTTTCTAATGGTGTTCTTACCACTGACGTTAAATTGACTGGCCTGTAGTTCCTGGGTTTTTCTTTGCACATTTTTTGAACAAGGGTGTAACCTTTGCAATTTTCTGGTTCTCTGACACCACCCTTGTCTCAACGAAGGATTGGAAGATTATGGCCAGTGCCCCCACAATTTCCACCATTACTTCTATTAGCATCCTAGGATGGAGCCCATCCGATCCTGGTGACTTGTCAACGTTAATTACAACCAGCCTTTCTAAAACCTCCTCTTTATTAACTTTTAGCCCATCCAGAATCTCAATTTCCTTCTCTTTCATTATGACTTGGGCAGCATCGTCTTCCTTGGTAAAGACAAATGCAAAGTACTAATCATGCCCTCAGTGTCCATGTGTAGATCCCTTTATGGTCAATAGTCTGCCCCATTCCACCTCCTCCCCCCACCCCCTTACTACCCTATTTATATATTTATAGGAAATTTTTGAATTCCCTTTTATACTAGTTGCCAGCCTCTTCTCATACTCCTGATTCAAACCTGGAACGTTAACTTTGCTCCTCTCTCCATAGACACTGCCTGACCTGCTGAATATTCCCAGCATTTTCTGTTTTTACAACTTGTTTTAATGGTCTTGTCTGCTTTCAATCTTCTTGTCATTTGAATTAACCCAGCAGGAAACGCAAAGGGATTTATCTGCTCAGGTCAGGGTTGAAATCAGAGTCAGGGCCCAATGACAGGCCTGAACCAATTTCTCTCCCAAAATCAATTAAACTATAGCTAAGGATGCTCAAATAACACCTGATATAACATGCATCAGAACATTGTCACTATTTTGCTCCTTAAACATTCATCAAACAACTGAAGGTGAAGCATTTGTATAATGGCAAATTTACAAGACATAAGTACCAGGCATTGTCTACCTCCAACCGGAGAGAACCTAACCACCTCTACTTGACGTTCAATGGCATTATCATTGCTGAATCCCCAATCATCGATATCCTGAGTGTCACCATTAACAAGAAACTTAACTGGGGACCAACCATATAAATACTGTGGTTACAAAAGCAGGTCAGAGGCTGGGAATTCTATGGCAACAAACTCATCTCTTGACTCCCTAATTCCAACATGTACGAGGTACAATTCAGGAGTGTGATGGAATACTCTCCATTTGTCTGGATGAGTGCAGCTCCAACAACACTCAGGAAGCTTGACACTATCCAGGACAAAACTTGATTGGCACATTAAACATTCACTCCCTCCACTGCTGATGCACAGTGGCAGCAGCGTGTACCATTTACAACATGGCTTTCTAAACTGTGGGTTGTGACCTCCAGTGGAGTTGTGAAATGAAATTATGTGGTCACGAGCTCTGAAACAGCAATGACTGCCGTGAAGGTCAGACTGAATGCTAACAGCTCTTTAAAACTTCAGTCTCATATATCTCCTCACTTTCTCACAGGTCTCTGCCCTCTTTGTTCTCACAAATCTCCCCCTTTCACTCTCATAAATCTCTCCCCTTACCCTCTCAAAATTCTGGAACTCCCTACCTAACAGAACTGTGGGTGCACCTACACCACATGGACTGCAGCAGTTCAAGCAGGTAGCTCACCATTACTTTCTTAAGGCCAATTAGAGATGAGCAATAAATGCTGGCCTTGCCAGCAAGGCTCAAATGCCATGATTGAATAAAAAGAAATGATAAATTACAGTAAGTTGGTGTAAGGGCTGGATTTTGAGGAGCCCACCACAGCGGGCAAGATGGCGGAAGCAAAGAATGGTGTGAGAGGCCACACATCAGAATACCAGCGGCAGGAAAACAGTTTTCAATTATTTCAGCAGCAGGAAGGTAAGGATTTGGGAAATTCACCCATTAGGAAGCTTCATTTTTACAGATAATGGCCCACTTGCGTATAATTTAAATGTTATTTGCCAGGATTTAATGCAGCCTTCCCAGTTTAGTGAGACTGACATGAGTCTGTCATGCCTTCAATAACCCGCCCATTGAAGGTTGCCGACTTAATTATAGCTTACCTGACTCACTGTGAGAGTCTTTTTGACTTGCAGGAAAGTGAATTACAGGGCACTGGAATGATTTTGGAGAAGATTCCTCTGTTAAAACTTGATTATCTTACACTCTGAGGGGCAGAGCCTCAGGCAGAAAGTGCAGAATCCACAAGTTTTGGGTCCAAAAATTAAAGGGGCAGTGCACAACCAAGTTGAAGATGGGCCACTCATTAAAATAGTTCACATATCTGAGTCCCTAAGGGAGGACACTTCAAAGGCTGCCTTTAACGAATGGGAGATGTTGTGGCACCATGGGAATACATAGAAACACAGAAAATAGGAGCAGGAGTAGGCCATTTGGCCCTTCGAGCCTGCTCCACCATTCATCATGATCATGGCTGATCATTCACCCCATCCTTATTCACCCTTGAGTGCTGGAGGGGATGCAAGATGTGGATGAACACAGGGACCAGTGCAGACCTCCCAACAGCAACAACAAGATTAAGCACAACATCGAGAGGCCAGGCAGCAAGGCAGAGGCAGAGAGAGGCCCCAACGCATCTGGGAGTTTACAGGGCCAGGGTAGCACACCTACAAATGTCAGAGAGACAGTGCCTGCAGATACTATGCCTCTCCAGGGAGACAGTCACAGGACTCTGCGCCCGAATGCAGTCCTCGGGGATACAGTGGGCACCTGATGCCTTTGGTGGAAGCTCGTGTGGAGCATAAACACTGGTATAGACCAGTTGGGCATGTGACCTGTTTCTGAGTTGTAGATGGTTTGGAGTGATTTGCAGGAGCTTGTGGGTGGGGATGTTAAAACCAGGGAAATTGATAGCATGTCAGCAAACCAGCTCCAACTCACTGATTTCCATATTTAACTGTAGTGTAATAAGTTGCATGCAAGCAATCTCCTCAGGAGAGGCAGGTTGTCAATTTCAATATGTTATTCACTCAGTTAGACTGATATTAACATTTGCAGGTCTTGCAGTCAGCTGCCCACAATTCAGCAGACAGGCAGTTGATGGTTGGTTTACCAGAGCGGACAATTGTGTTAACTTTGCCATCAATGATCCCAGTCAAGATGAGTGGACATTAGGGTTTGTGGCTCAAACCGGCTTCCCATAGGTGCAACTATACTCATGTAGCAATTACGGCACCCTCAGACCACCCAGGAGTGTTCATGAAAACAAAGGTGTAGCTGGTGTGCAACCACAAACAGATATTTGCACAGATGCGTGCAAGATTTTCAGGCCGTTACCAGAATGCTTTTACCCTGTGGCAGTGCGCCCTTGCTAATTACTTCGCACCTCAAAACAGACTTATCGGCTGGGATTTTCCAGCCCTGCTGTGGTGGGACCCACTGCGGGAGATTTGGCAGCCCAGCCGAAAGACCATTGACTTCTTGCGGGACCGGAAGATCCCGGCAGCAGGTGGGGGCTGGAAAATCCCGCCCGTCATTTGGCTGCTCGGAGACGAGTGGTACCCACTTTAAAATGGTTGATGAACCCATGAGGAACCCAACCAATGAGTCCCAGGAGTGTACAAAGAAAGGTATATAACCACCAGATGTGTCATTGAACAAGACATTGAAATAAAGAATATGGGCTTCAGGTACCTGGACAAATCTGGAGTCATCCTTCAGTACACAACAGCCAGGACCTCCAGAATGGTTGTGTGCTGCACTTTGCACAATATTGCACAGCAGTGAGGTTTGAACCTTCAGGAGGAACAAGACTCAGGACATAGAGCCTCTTTGGATGATTCCAAGGAGGAGCAGGAGAAGACAAGTACACAAAAACACAAGAGGTAGAAGCAGGATTAGATCATATGGCCCATCGAGCCTGCTCCACCATTTAGTACGATCATGGCTGACCTTGGGCTTCAGCTCCACTTCCCTGACCACTCCCTTGATTCCCTGAGAGACCAAAAATCTGTCTGCCTCAGCTTAAATATAGTCAATGATGGAGTATCCATAATCCTCTGGAGTAGCGAATTCCAAAGGTTTACAACCCTTTGAGTGAAGAAATTTCTCCTCCTCTCAGTCCTAAATGGAGGAGGCCGAATGTCTCATGGCCAAGGCATTGGGCCAAGGGATACCCTCATTAGGTTGCACCAGTCCACCCATTGACAGCCACATGCACAAGCCACTTTACTCCCCTTGCCCCAGCACAATCCAATCCTGCAAATGACCAAACATCCCTTTTACAGCTCCCCATTGCTTGGTGTCAATTCTTGTCTTACCATTCATCATAAGTGAAAAGGCCACATGCCAGGCAACAACCAAAAATGGGAAAGGTGGGAAAGTGGTGAAAATAAGTAATATTTTTGTTGTTCAAAAATTAAACAGAAACTTAACATTCTAACATTGTGTAACCCATCTCGGTGCATACCCTTGTACAACAACAAATCTTAACTCTGCCTTTTTCTAGCACTTCTACACGGTGTAAGCCCCATGGTTCCAGTAGAGTCAGAGGCAGGCAGCTTAAATCCCTGCCTAGCTGTTGAGATGTTCTTAGCTGATGTCCTCTGGGTTTTGGGACCCCTGAAGACCCTGTCAAAAACTGCTCCACCTGCATCTGCTCAGATTGGCCATTGGTTCAGGAGGCAGCATGTGGCAATGTGCTTTGAGCTGCATCTTCACCTCCGTGTCCCATTTACCATCAACCCTGTCATGACCCTCCTTGAGCTGGAGAGCGCTTTGCTGTAGTTCATTAGATGATGAACGGCCAAGGCTAGAGTAACATGCATCCTTTTTAAGGTGGCATTCAGATTGTGCAAGCCATTGGTGACAGCCTGCATGCACTTGTTCAATTGTCATGTTTGATGCTCCATGTAGAAGGGCCATTACCATGGATGACAACATCATTGCAAAGGCTGTGACATCATGCCACTTGTGCTTGAGATGGACTCCTCTAATCCCTCTGTCAGTGTGCATGGTGCAACTGGAAAACCTGCCAGTTCATCACACTCTTTGCTGCTGCTGCAAAAGTATCCTGTTCATTGACAGCCCCCGAGGTACAGCAACTGTGTTCAACTGAGGAGAGCTCAGAGCATTCTGTGCCCACTGACATGGACTTTCTACTGCTGTCCCTGTCTCTCTTGAGCCCTTGCCCATTTGTGATGTGTGGGACACCAGGCGAAAAGCCAATTGTCTGCCTTACCGCTGTCACTGAAGTGTTAATATCTGAGTTGGTGCATGGTCTGCATGAATCCTGTGATGGTGCACCCCCAGAGTAAGTGACCTCCTCTGAGAAGTCATCATAACCTCCTGTACCACATCTTGCAGGGTATTTGACAGCCCTGTGGGAGATTACAACAGTCACGGGCTGTTGGTGGGTCCTGCACCTGGCAGACAGCAGCATTCCGACTCTCAGCACGTGCCCAATAATACGTTAATTGCCAGCAATTGGCGGCAAGGGTGGGTTGTAGACCTTCATCCTGCCCAATGAGTGTTGGAGGTTGGGATGTCCAGTCTCAGAGGCTGTAGGCCGTGATCCGGATCAAGGCCAGGGCCAGCACTTTAAAGGGCCTCCTGGCAAGGGACAGTGTCAGGTGACCCATCAGATGATCAGTCTAGTGGATAAACTATACAGAGAGAAGATTTTTTGCATTTCCAGTGTGGCCAGTTAGGTGCATTCAAATTGTAGCTAACCTCTGCAAACCATGTCAATCATCATAGGTGACAGAAAAGATCAGCAAGTCTCCCACCTTTTGGCATTGAGGAGTTGTACATTTGTTACATGTTTCCATACATAGATTTCAGTGCCATCAGAGTGAGGGCAGAGGCGTACCAGAGGGGCCAAACCAGCCCCCATATTGAGTGAGGCTGTCCTTGGTGCCCTCCTGCATTCAGTTCATGATTCACATGACTAGCTTCTGCCAACTGCTGGCAAGGGGAGGAAACCCAGTGGTGCTGCATGGGAAGAGGTGGCCGGAAAGGTCAACAGTGTGGACGTGGTGAGAAGGGCTTGGTCCCAATGCCACAAAAGGCTCAATAGCCCCATGAGGCCAGCTAGGGTGAGTATGGCATCAGTATAAGCAATGTTGGCCCAGTGTGTTACAGGTCTCACTGGTGAATGCAGCCCTATGAATCAGAGGAGGGTCCTCCTGATGAAACAATATTCAAAATGTTCCTCTGCTCATTCACATGAGCAGTCCCTGCAGTCGCTTAAGTGTTAACTGAAAAGCTGAGACTCTGATCTCAGCTGAAGTTTTAAAACTCGCCCAAATAAGCTTGCTCATCAAAAAATGGATTCCCCACCTATCATGATTCTCACTCTGAAGGCGTATTATTGCCTTCAGAACATATTGTTCCTGAGAGTTGGGTTGTTAATGACCTAAATTGCCTTCTCAATTGCCGTTTGAATAACATGGGTAGGTTTTTGACTTTATGACCCGCTAGCCTACTGTATTATCGCAAACCTGTGTTATGATGTAGGAAATGGTGCCCGGCATCATCACGCCCCATATTACGCTCTGAGAAGCGGCGAACACCCCTGATCTGGGAGCGTATTATACAGCCCTATATTGCACATGACTACATTTCAATCACTGCTGACATTAAGTCAACCTGAGCATTGTGGCTGTCTGATATTTAAAATTTTCACCAGGTAGCTGGAAAGCCACTATCTCCCCATCTTAGGTATTCAAGCACGTTGAGAATCTGCTGATGCCCAGTGTGTCCTCCTCTGCATCTATTCCTTGAGAGATAGGTGAAGGGCCAAGTCCACACCTCTGTCTCTCCATCATGATCTTTGTACTCTTCTCTTGCAAGGATGGCTGGAAGACACCTATGAGTGAGAGTTAAATGGATGTGTAGGGAACATTTGTTGACAGAGAGTATGAGGAAGAGGAAGACTTTGCGTAAAGATAAGGATGATGGACAGATGGAGATGTGAAGAAGTGCATAAATAAAGATGGTTGAACCTACAAGGTAAGTTGGTTTGAGTAGAGATGTGCTGGAATAGGTTAAGGCAGAGTGAAGAATTAGCAAAATATACGCTTCAGGGCTGGAATTTTCTATGGAATTGGTGGTCCCACCTTCAGCTGAAAAGTCAGGACGACCCTGCCTCTGCTTGGCTGGGTCCCCATGTAGTGATTTGATGGCTGTGAGCCATTAATTGGCTCAGGGTGAGACTTCACTCCCATCTGGAGGAAGTCCTGCCTCCAAGGGCTATCAGCCTATTAAATGGCTGTTAGCTTTCCAGTCCCATCAGCATCACCAGGAGCAGTGATCGCTGCTGAGACTACAGGCAGTAACCGAAGAAGAGACACCATAGACCTGGACTTAAAGTCAAGTCCTGGGTTTCGCTGGAACCAGGCTGGCAGGCCCCAATGTGGAATTGGGGAGGGGCTTGGTTTCATCAGGGCAGTGGAGGGAAATGCAGAGGAAGTGACTACTTTGGGAAGCCTCTGTTGGGTATAGGGTGTCCAAACAGGAGACACCACACCCCTAGCCTGACAACAAGGCTGCCAGGTCCTGGCACCTAGTGCCACAGATAAAATACCAGCAGCAGCAGGAGGGGGCCTGAAGTGGCCATTAACTGGCAGCTTAAGGGCCTCTATTGGCCCATGGGTCAGCTCGACGCCTCCCCTGATAAGGGCAAGATCCCAGCAGTAGTGGGTAGTGATGGGCACTACACCGCTGCCATGTCACTCAATTTTATGACCCCTCTACCTGCCAATCTATTCGCAGAGAAGGGGTGGGGTGTAAAATTCCAACCCAGGATGTAGTTGTACTTAGATTTCCTGCCCTGTTTGCATCATTAAACTGCTTTTGGCAGTGAATCCAGAAGCATGGCACCATGCTGCTGAATTCCTGTAGCCACAGCTTTTTGGTTTTGCTGGAAGTCTTATTACTCCTGCCAGTAGGAAGAAGTACCATCCTGCGGCAACTTACAGCCACCAGCATTCCTAAGTGGAGGTGCAGTTTTTGAGCATGTGCCCTCCATTCTGTCAATTCATAATGTCCCAACTTCAAATTCCATCACATTCTACACTTGGGGCGTCTCTTTAAATATTGGAATTGAAATCAACTCAGTGTGAGTCATCATCTCGCCTGCTCAAGTTAATTTATTAGGAAACCCAGAAATTATATGTTAATGCAATGACTGGGTTAAAAAGCCAATGACAGATGCACAGCACATACTTCAGGGATTCCCATGTTGTACCAGGCCTTCCTGTTCCCAATGCGTTCCAAAGTTAAACTTCAGGACTATTGGTGGAATCTTAATGCCTGAAGATGGGCAGGTTGTGGTTGGTGAGATGTTGAAAGTTTGAAAATCTCAAACCCAACCCTAACCCATCTACTAACTTGATTTCATTCACTCCCTAGTGGCTGTGCCTTCAGGCGTCTAGGCCCTAAACTCTGGAATTCCCTTCTTAAACCACCTCTTAGGACGCTTTATCATGTTAAAGTCATTATATAAATGCATATTGTTTTTGTAGTGCTTCTCAATTTCATGAGTCACTATATAAATGCATATTGTTTTTGTAGTGTTTCTCAAATTTCATGAGTTGGACAGCTAGCAATATCCATCATCATTCTAATTGGCAGCTATTAAAATTAAGAACATATGCAGCAAGAAAAGTTCTCTTCCTAAAAAAGTAAACTGTACCCTTAAGTTTTATGGTACTTTGAGAGAAAATGCAAAACTACGTGATTAAATTCACTGGTGAGTAGAAAGTAGCTTGCATTGTGTTAACTTACAATTTTTTAGACACACATGAAGGTTCCTACTTCTTTTTCCCTATTCCTTTCATTGCTCTGGAACTCCAAGGCATTAGCTGAGCAATTCTTTGCTGTGGGAGGACTGTAGTCTCAACAGGAAGGTGAGTACTTCCAGAAATTATTTCAACATTTCAATATTTTAGTAAAAATTACAAACTAAAATGAAATTTTCAAAATTGCACAAAATATTTTGAAGCCTGCAATTGAACATGGAACACTGTGGATTCAGAGTTAACCTAGAAATGGAAACTCTCCAATTATGAATCCAAAGCCTCTTTGTGCCATCTGAGAGCATCCTTTCACTTTGTAAAATGGCACTGCTAATTGCCAATTCATAAATAAAGTATGTTGCCCAGTGGACATTGATTCTCTCTGATGTTCGCAGCATCAGGAGAAACTTCACCTGGTTGAGGAAGGGATGTAGGATTCTTTATGGATTTCATTTTTATTAGCTTTAATTGAAGATTACCTGAAAAGGCATTAACCACAATTGAGATGTAGATCTGAGCACATTAATTTAAAATAAATCAAAATTATTATTATTGCTATGATAGCTCAAGGAATCGCTTGCAAATAAAATGTTTATTAATGTTTATTAATGACTTAATGCTGATGGCTGAGGTATCTTCTGATGGGTTTCTCTTGTGAACTACCTGTTTTGTCCCAGGCCATAGTTAGCCTGGGCTGGGCTGCTAAGCCACAAGCTGTAGCAATTCTCTTGCCTGTTTTATGTCAGATCACAGGCAATCCTCACAAATACACCGCTTTGGAAGACTGGAACCTCCATTTAATTTGTAGTCCCTGCCTGCAGACCTGGAAGTGCTCTGAGCCTCCATCCATGACCTATCATGCTGTGGGATATTGCCAAAGTTTAGATACAGCAATATTCAATCTTGTCTTGCACTCGAGTGTGAGGAAAGTAAGGAAATTCAGTCAGAAAATCAATGCTACCCTAGCAACCAGTCAGCAAGTAAAATAACGCTTTTAACATTATAGGACCTATAATGAAACTATTGGTCCTAAAGTTTCTGAACTACTCGCCCCTTTATGAAGAATTGATTAGTTTACACTGTCCATGATGCTACATTTGAAAGTTGGAGCACTTTTGTGAGTAGCCTTTGAACAAGGTCCTGTTTGGAATTATAACCCCTGAGAGAAAACTTAGTGAAGAATACTGTGCCTTAGACCCATTAAATAATTCAGAGATATACTTATAACTGTTCTACAAAAAATTTGATGTTAATATTCATCAATAACATTAGGTGCTACTGACAACTAAGCCTTAAATATGATAAATAGATTTGTACTAACTTTTAGCAAGACGTGTCATAGGAAATGGTTCTAAAGATCACAGTAGTTTGAATTATTATGATTGCAATTGCTGTAAGAAATATGAAGTTATTTTTGTTTCAAGCGGTTAGCAGTTACTTGGGGTTGACATTAATGCACTATCAAGATTTTAACAACAGTCAAAGTCTTCAGTATTTTACAGAAGTATTATTAATGTATGGACAAGTTCTTTGCTTTGCATATTTCATTCTGGCTCCCCTTGTTACTATTCAGCACCACGATTTAAGAGAGTAGAGATTATTGTAATTAATGGATGATGGGAGCAGTGCTCATGTTTAATAAAATGCCAGTAGAGATTCACTGCCAAATGAGTCCAAAGTGCCTTTTTTAATGTCACGTAAGAATAAAGGTTACTTTTTAAAAATGTGGATTGCTAACATTTGTTTGTTTAAATCAATGACAGAGATAATAAATGGCTACATACATATTGATCAATAATACAACCAGTATTTGTAAATGAACATTAAATGCAAAACTGAATCATTTTAACCTTTGCAAAAAACTGGGTAGAAAAAGCAGGTATTTATGCCTGAAATTATTTTTGGGTAAAAACGTGAAGCATTCAGTCAATGTTAGTAGATTTGGATGCTGACTGGTTTGCGGCATGTGTGATGTGGTCTGGTCATTTGCTGCAGATGTGAAACAGGCAGAGAAGTTGGGTAAGGACTGACACTTCATCTGAGGAAATGGAACAGCTAAACATATGCAGTGTTAAGTTACAGTTAGACCATAGAGATAATAATGTTAGTCTCTAAAGGTGATTTTTATCATCACACAAATAGGTACGTGAGTGTTGCACAGAGGGATACAGGCGCACGTGTCTTTGTATAACGTTGATAAGAAAAGCTGTACCCACTTTTTCCCAGGCTGGGGACAGAGTATGTCATTCAGCATGTTACTAACAATGTAACTAGGTTACTTACTGTCCAATCTATTTTTGGCATTTTAGGCTCAAAGGAAAAATTGAATGAGCATCTGAAATTATTTAAAGTGGTTAATTATGGACCTGTTTTTTCCTCCATTTAGTATTCCTAATGAACACTAGGAGCCATAATGAGAGATTCAAAATTGAAACAAAGCTCTAAAAAAATGAAATCCACTTTGGATTAGTTTTTATATAATTTGCAGAGCTATGAGGAAAAAGCAGAGGAGTCAGAATAATTGGATAGTTCTTTCCAAGAGCTGGCACAGGCATAATGGGCTGAATGACCTCATTCTGTGCGATATAATTCAATGTGGGGAAAAGTTCCTTCATGTAGTGCCTCAAACGACACTACACAGACATAAGTTGATTCCTTTGGGGAAGACATCAAGAGCTTGACAACATTCTGACTTGCGTTAAGCACCAAGTAAATACATGCCACACAAGTGCAGGCATGAGAGAGTCTAAGCACCTCTCCTTGACATTCAAGGACATTACCATTGCCAAATTCCCACCATCAACACCCTGGGGATTACCATTGACCAAAAACATTACTGGACCAGCAATATAAATACAAAAGCATGCCAGAGACTGGGTATTCTATGATATATAACTCTCCTGGCTACTCCCCAAAGCCTTTCCACTACGTACAAGGCACAAGTAAGGAGTATGATGGAACATGCTCTCTGCTTTCCTGGCTGAGTTTAGTTCTAATAACATTCAGGAAGGTTGACACCATCCAGGACAAAGGAGTCTACCTGATTGGTGGCCCATCCACTGCCTTAAATTTTTATTCCCTCCACTACTGGCACAACGTGCAGTATGGACAATCTATAAGATACACTGCAGCAACTAGCCAAGTCTTCTTCAACAGCACCTCACAAACCTTTAGCACCTGGATGGACAAGGACAACAGGTACCTGAGAACACCACCCCGGGAAGTTCGCCAGCAAGTTGCACACCATCCGGCTTAGAAATATGTTGCCATTCTATCATTGTCGGTCAGACAAAATCCTTAACAGCGCTGTGATTGTACATTAATCACACGGGGTGCAGCGTTCAAGGAGATGGCTTACGACTACCTTCTCAAAGGCAATATAATGCCTTTTCTCTAGTTTTCATGGTTTTCTAAGTTCCTCCCTTCCATTTGGCCCTTAATTTTCTGCTATTCTTGGGATATTTTTTGTGTTCTCTACCATGAAGATAGATACAAAACTCTTGTTCAAAATGTCAGTCATTTTCTTTTTTCCCATTATTAATTCCCCAGTCTCATCCTCTAAGTGACCAACATTTACTTTAGCTACTCTTTTCCTTTTTATTTACTTGTAGAAGCTCTTATTGTTTGTTTTTATATTTCTTGCTAATTTACTCTCGTATTCTATATTCTCTCTATTTTTTTTTAGTCATCCTTTGCTGTTTTATAAAATTTTTGTACCTTCTGACCTACCACTAATCTTCACAGGATTATACACATTTTCTTTCAATTTGATACGATCTTTAACTTTCTTAGTTAGGCCTAGGCAGCGCATCCTTCTCATAGACTTTTCTTTCTCAATGGAATATATCTTTGTTGGGAGTTATGAATATCTCCATAAATGTCTGCCACTGCTTCTCTACCATCTTACCTTTTAACCTATTTTCCAAGTTCACTGTAGCCAACTCTGTCTTCATACCATTGTAATTGCCTTTATTTAAGTTTAAGACACTAGTTTCAGATTCAACTTTCTCATCCTCAAACTGAGTGTGAAATTCTATCATGTTATGATCACTCTTGCCTAGAGGATTCTTTAGTATGAGACCATTAATTAATTCTGTCTCATTATACATTACCAGGTCTAAAATAGTCTGTACCCTAATTGGTTCCAGAATGTATTTTCTAAGAAACTGTCCTGAATACACATAATGAGCTCATTCTCAAAGCTAACTTTGTCAATTCAAGGATTCAATCCATATGAAGATTAAGATCACCCATGATTATTGTAGTTCCATTCTTACAAGCCCTCATAATTTCTTGATATATAGCGCAGCTTCTGTTTGAGGCCCTACAAACTGTTCCTACCTGTGACTTATTTCTCTTACTATTTCTTTTCTCCATTCAAGAGGTTTCTATATCTTGACCTTCTAAGCCAAGGTCATTTTCTCACTTCTTATCCTTTATCAACAGAGCTACTGCATCTCCTCTTCCTGTCTACTTATAATTCCTAAATGTCAAATACTCTTGAATATTCAATTGCCAGCCTTGGTCACTTTGCAACCATGTCACTATAATGGTCATTATATCATACTCATTTATTTCTATTTGAGCTATCAATTCATCCATCTTATTATGAATGCTGTAGGCATTTAGATTTTAAAAAGCCTTTAATTCTTTGTCAGTGATGATGCCAATCAGAATGAGCAGATGCTCAGTTACGTAGCTCTTGTTGGCTCCCCAAAATGCAGGGCACCATCAACTGCACACACATGGCAATCCGGGCAACCCGAGATTACACAGGTATATTCATCAACCACAAGGGCTTCCACTCCATCAATGCATAGCTGCTGTGCAGCAATAAAATGATACTTATGCAGGTGTGATTAAGGTTCCTGGGCAGCTGCCATGATGCTATTGTCCTGCAGCAGTCCAAGCTCCCTCATCTCTTCCAACCTCGAAGCAGACAAATAACACCTACTGCAAACTTGACTTATGACCCCTATCAGAAACCTGATCACTGACACCCAAAAGCATTATAATGAATGCTGTTTCACCATCGGGTGTGTGATTGAACCAACCATCAGCAGGCTGAAGATGAGTTTCAGTTGCTTGAACAGATCAGATGTTCCCTTCAGTATTCACCAATCAGAGTCTCCAGAAGGTTCGTAGTTTGCTGAACTCTGCACAACATTACGCAGCAGTGAAGCAAGGAGTTCAGATCTTCCTCAGATGATTCAGAAGGGGAGGAAGAAGAAGAAGGCAATGCACCCCCAGCTGCTCACATTGTTGCCTAGGATGGCAGAGATGGTCTAATTAATGCAAGATTTACTAAGGTTGCACTAGTTGACCCATGCCATAAGAAATGCAAATTCTTCCTGCTCCCACTCTAGGCTGATGCCACTGACACAAAGCGAATCTACAACCAATTAACCACGCCTTCTACATTGTGTAGGGACAGACTTGACCATTGGTTGCCATCAATTTGTGTCTTCGCATTCATCATGGCCTTGCTAGCAAAACCCACATCCCTTGAATGAATAAAAAGAAATGAGAAGACCCCTTACCACCTAGCACCCAAGAATGGACAAGACAGGAAAGTGGTGAAAAAATAACATTTATATGATGTAAATGAAGAACAGAGATTGATAAAAACAGCATTTTCCCAGATGCCCATATGCAAACCCTGTGCAATGACAAAGTCTTACTCTTCCTTTTTCTGTTACTCTTACATGGTGCAAACTGTGTGGCTTCAGCAGAACTAGAAGCACATTGCTAAGGCCTCTGCTCTGACTGCTTAGATGCTCTTGACTGTCCACCTCTGAGTTTTGAAGCTGTGAGGGCCCTTCCCAGGATTGCTTCACCTTCATCATTGCAGGGACAGACTTGACCATTGGGAGGGGAGGCAGCATGTGAGATGTAAACAGTGATGTGGGATGTTGTCTGACACCTGGAAGCACTTGGAGTGGAGTCCTCACTCCATGACCCCTTTTGTCATCATTCCTCTCACAAGCAGCCACATCTCATTGCTACGACTGTGCTGGAGAATACTTTAGTGCAAATCAATGTGCCCCTGTAAGGGCAAGGCTAAGGCATCTGTCAATCTTTTTTATGGTGGTGGACATACTGACATTCACATCTGCACAGTGGTGTTGAAGGCGGGATGGACTCATTTGGTTGAACCATTTGATGTTCTAATCTGTGCATGAAAGAAGATATCAGTTACCTGTGACATGATTCCTCTCATGCTTGAGACGAATTCCTCCAATCTCTCAACAATTGTGTTGAGTCTACTTTAAAGGCATATCAACTCATCACACAATGTCTGCTGCTGCTTAATGATTCTCCTCCTCATTGATGACCCTAGGGATACACAATCTGTGTCCAGATGTGCAGTGCTTGGATGGGGCTATGTCTTTGGAAGCAGACTTGCCCCTGCTGATTCTCTCTCACCATGTTCTCTTGCCCACTTGTGAAGTGAGCAAGAGAACAGGTGCAACCCAACTATCTGCCTTATTGGTTCCACCTAAGTGTGAGTATCTGAGCTGGTACATGGTCGGTATGAACCCTGCGAGAGTGCGTCCTTAGAAAGACATCTCCTCTGATGACTTGTCGCTTCCCCATGTTCACCGACTCCTGCTGCATATGTGAAGACGCTGTAGGAGATAGAAGACATGAATTATTCCTGGCAAGGCAAGAATGTTGCAAGTCATTATAAAGTTGATATATTTCACGCTCTGTTGGAACCAGGTCAACATGACTGAGAGCAGTATGACATGCAATTTGCCTGGCTTTTATTTAACTTTGTCAACAGGTAGCTGATATCCAGAGATGACACTGATTTTCAGGGCCTCCTCTTCTGAAGTTTTCAGTTGTGTGAGCTGTGGAGAGCCCCTCTAGTTTTCTCTCTCTCTATGGTATTTTGTTCTCTCTTCTCCCACAAGCTGGTCAGGTTTTGAATGTGCGGTTAACCAGTCTGCCACTTTAAAAGTTTAGAGTTCCAGCCTTGACAAGCTCTGAACAAGCTTTTAAACACTTTCAACTGGCCTCAATTGGGAGGAGAGAGGGATTCCTGTCCTGTCCTCGTTCCATCCTGGTGATTATTGCTGGCACCAGGATTGGCATCTTGAAATTGAAACCATCCAGCACCAGTAATTTCGGGGTCTGCTACCTCCGTTCGTGGCTTAGTGGTGTCCCAAAAAGTCAACCCCATGTGTTCAACTGATGCCTGGAGAGCACTTGGTGAGGGTAACCATGAGGGAGAGGCAAGTAATTGCATAAGGATGAAGATAAGTGTCAGTGTTGGATGAGTAGGTAGGGATGTGAGGAAGTGCATAGATAGAGAGGTGTAGCTGCACCTGTTAGGTAGGATGGTGATGTAGTGGTAATGTCACTGGACTAGTAATCCATAGGCCCAGACTAATGATCAGACTAATAATGCCAGGGCAGCTGGTTGAATTTAAAGTCAATTAATAAATCTGGCTTCGAAAGCTAGTCTCAGTAATGATCACAGAATCACAGTGCAGAAGAGACCCTTCGGCCCATTGAGTCTGCACCGACACGTGAGAAACACCTAACCTACCTACCTAATCCCATTTACCAGCACTTGGCCCATAGCCTTGAATGTTATGACGTGCCTAGTGCTCATCCAGGTACTTTTTAAAGGATGTGAGGCAACCCGCCTCCACCACCCTCCCAGGCAGTACATTCCAGACCATCACCACCCTCTGGGTAAAAATGTTTTTCCTCACATCCCCCCTAAACCTCCTGCCGCTCTCCTTGAACTTATGCCCCCTTGTGACTGACCCTTAAACTAAGGGGAACAGCTGCTCCCTATCCACCCTGTCCATGCCCCTCATAATCTTGTACACCTCGATAAGGTCACCCCTCAGTCTTCTCTGCTCCAACAAAAACAACCCAAGTCTATCCAACCTCTCTTCATAACTTGTTTCATCCCAGGCAACATCCTGGTGAATCTCCTCTGCACCCCCTCCAGTGCAATCACATCCTTCCTATAATGTGGCAACCAGAACTGCACACAGTGCTCCAGCTGTGGCCTCACCAATGTTCTATACAATTCCAACATGACCTCCCTACTTTTGTAATCTATGCCTCGATTGATAAAGGCAAGTGTCCCATATGCCTTTTTCACCACCCCACTAACATGCCCTTCCGCCCTCAGAGATCTATGGACACACAGGCCAAGGTCCCTTTGTTCCTCAGAACTTCCCAGTGTCATGCTATTCATTGAATACTTCCTTGTCAAATTACTCCTTCCAAAGTGTATCACCTCACACTTTTCAGGGTTAAATTCCATTTGCCACTTATCTGCCCATTTGACCATCCCGTTTATATCTTCCTGTAGCCCAAGACACTCAACCTCACTGTTAACCACCCGGCTAATCTTTGTGTCATCCACAAACTTACTAATCCTACCCCCGACATAGTCATCTATGTCGTTTATATAAATGACAAATAATAGGGGACTCTGCGGTATGCCACTAGACACTGGCTCCCAGTCACTAAAGCATCCTTCTGTCATCACCCTCTGCCTCCTACAACTAAGCCAATTTTGAATCCACCTTATCAAATTACCCTGTATGCCTTTGCCTTCTATATAAGTCTCCCGTGTGGGACCTTGTCAAAGGCTTTGCTGAAATCCATATAAACTACATCAACTGCACTACCGTCAGCTACACACCTGGTCACCTCCTCAAAAAATTCAATCAAGTTTGTTACGCATGACCTCCCTCTGACAAAGCCATGTTGACTGTCCCTGATCAAACCTTGCCTCTCCAAGTGGAGATAGATACTCTCCTTCAGAAATTTCTTCAATAGTTTCCCTACCACTGACGTGAGACTCTCTGGCCTGTAGTTCCCTGGCTTATCTCTACAATCCTTCTTAGATAGCGGAACTACATTAGCTGTTCTTCAGTCCTCTGGCACCTCCCCCATGGCCAGAGAAGAATTAAAAATTTGGGTCAGAGCCCCTGCGATCTCCTCACTTGCCTCCCTAAGCAGTCTGGGACACAAATCATCTGGACCTGGAGATTTGTCCACTTTTAAGCCTGCCAATGCCTCCAATGCCTTGTCACTCCCTACATCAATTTGCTTAAGAACCTCGCAGTCTCTCTCCCTGTGTTCGATACCTTCATCCTCATTCTCTTGGGTGAAGACAGACGTGAAGTATTCATTCAACACTCTAGCGATGTCCTCTCTATGGGCTCCACCCTTGGTCCCTTATGGGCCCTACTCTTTCCCTGGTTATCCTCTTCCCATTGATATACTTATAGAATATCTTGGGATTTTCCCTCCTTTTACCAGCCAGAGCTTTCTCATATTCCCTCTTTGCTCTCCTAATTGATTTCTTGAGCTCCACCCTGCACTGTCTGTACTCCACTAATGCCTCTGCTGATTTGCTTCCCTTGTTCCTGCTAAAAGCCTCTCTTTTCCTTCTCATTGTAGCCTGAATATCTCTGGTCATCCATGGTTCTCTGGGCTTGTTACTCCTTCCTATCACCCTAGAGGGAACATGTTGAGCCTGTGCCCTCCCCATTTCCTTTTTGAACACTCCCCACTGCTCCTCTGTAGATTCCCCCACAAGTAACTGTTCCCAGTCTACCTTGGCCAGATCCTGCCTTATTTTACTAAAATCCAATCTCCCCCAATTCAAAACATTTTTTTGCAACTTGTCGATTTCTTTGCCCATAACAAACTTAACCTGTACCATGTTGTGGTCACTATCATTAAAATGCTCACCCACCACCACCTCAGCCACCTGTCCGGCTTCATTCCCCAGAATTAGGTCCAGCAATGCACCGTCCCTTGTCGGACCCTCTGCATATTGACCTAAAAAGTTCTCCTGTACGCATTTCAAGAAATCCACTCCATCCAAGCCCTTAACTATGTCTATCCCAATTAATGTTGGGAAAGTTGAAATCACCTAATATAATTACCCTTTTGTTATTGTTTTCACACACCTCCACAAATTGTGCACATATTTGCTCCTCAATTTCCCGCTGACTATCTGGGGGTCTATAATAAACACCTAATAATGTGGTTGCCCCTTTTTTATTCCTAAGCTCTACCCACAAAGCTTCATTCGATGCCCCCTCCAAGATATCATTTCTCCTTACTGCAGTAACGGACTCCTTAACTAATAATGCAATGCCTCCTCCTCTGTTACCCCCTCCCCTGTCCCGCCTGAAGATTCTGTCATCAATTGTTGTAAAAACCCATCTGATTCACTAATGCCCTTTCATGAAGGAAATCTGCCATCCTCACCTAGTCTGGCCTACATGTGACTCCAGACTCACAGGATTGTGATTGACTCTTAACTGCCCTCTGAAATGGCCCAGCAAGTCACTCAGTTCAAGGGCAATTAGGGATGGGCAACAAATGTTGGCCTTACCAGTGATGCCCATATCCCACAAAAGAATAAATAGTTAAGTGGGTGTGAGCAGTAATGTGCTGGAGTAAGCTTGAGAAGGCAAGAATGATGGGGTAGGGTGAAGTGCACAACAGGATGTAGTTGAAGTGCCACTGTGCTGACTTATCCTGTCCTGCTTAGTTCATTAAACAACTTTATGCATTGAATCCAGGAGTGTGGCACCACACTGCTGCTCCTAACACCCTCTGCAACCTCCAACTGTGCCTTCTTTGCTGCAACGGCAGGCTTCTTCTTTCAATTACTAGGGAAGACTATCTCCCTCTGGCTCCTCACAGCTCCCAACAGTACATTCAGAGAGGCATTTTTGAAATGGGGCACAGCCTTTCCCAGTCCAAACTCCATTGAAATACTTCCAGTTCTCTGACAGCCAACTTCAACTCCTTCCAATTGCATGTTTGGATTGTGCCTTTAAATATTGGAGTTGACATTATTTGTGCAGGTTTACATCATACCTTCCGCTGCTGATTGAACCAGAAACCCAGAAGGAGAATGATAATTGAGGTGGCTGGGTCAAAAAGCCACTGCCAGGCACACCTAACATATTTCCAGGTTTCCTACATGCCAGCAGATCCCCCTGCTGCCAGCACATTAAAATCCAGTCCAAAGAATTATATAGTCATTTGGCCCATCATGCCTGTGAAAGAGCAGTCCAATCGAGAATGTCAGACGTGTTTGGTTTTAACAAATTCATAATTTTTGACATTTATTAACCCATTATTTTGTCCTGGATTATGGTCATTTAAAGCCTTCCCACTACTGATGTTAGGCTGACTGGTCTATAGAAATATATACTTGTAATATCATATCTACGCCACAGAATTGGTAATGTGGTATAAAACCTATTTGAAATCAATAGAATGAAAATTAGAAAGCTTCTCTAACAGATAGAACAGGCAGATGTTCTGCTCCACGGGGGTAATATGACTGCCCAGTCTACCTCAGATTGCCCTGGAAGGGCAAGGTATCTCAAAAATTTGAGCAGCAGGTGAAGCTAGCTGTTTCACACAAAGTTAGAATGTCAATACAATCATTCACAATAAAGGTTTTCATACCAAATTCCTCTCTGTTACAGAACAGAGACATGAGGGTCAATGGCTTCATTAAAAGAGTGGAGCAAAGAAATTGTAATGAGCATCATCAGCATCCATATGATCAACATAAGCAATTTTGGCCTGTAAAACACACTGCATTGTAAAATTATGTAGATTAATGGAGGAGTTCACTGTAGCTTATGAAAAATAAACTACTGAGTAGCATGTAGAACATTTTATAAACTGTGAGAAAGTTACATCAGGAGGGATGCAGGTTTATTATTGGTCATGGATGTTTGAGATGGAAAAGCATTAATATTACTTTGCTGAGGTGGTGATCCAGATATGGTCTTATCAGGTGTATTGCTCCGTAAATAAATAGTAAATACACCTGAAAACACAAATAAACTAGCATAAAGTATTTTCCAGACTTTTAAAACATTACTCTGCATTCTGCATGCATAACTATTATATGAATAAAATATACCTCATGGTAATAAACTACCTGGCTAAATTGTACACAGGATACACCAAATGGAGTGGTGGTCTACAGCTATAAACCATTTGTGTTGCTGTCAACATAATTCTTACATTATGACATTTGTGAATTATCAGCTACTCAATGATTTATTTTCATGAAACAAGGCATATTTTCCATGTAATTTTCTCAATACTCCTTTTTTAGCACTTCCTGTAATCTTTCTAAACTTCTTCAGTTTGGTGCCGCTCACCTCACTATCATCTTCCAGTGAGACATTGCGGTGGACAAAGCTTTAACGAGAACCAGTGGCCACTGTTGCTCATGCTCATTGGTGTTCGATTGGAAGTAGGGAGTCAGAAAGGTTTAGGGAAAGAATTCTAGAACTTAGGGCTTAGGCAGCTGAAGGCATGGTCACTGATGGAGGTGCAATTTAAAATCAGGGATGCTCAGCAACGCAGCATTAGATGAGCGCAGGCAAGTCAGAGCATTGTGATGCTGGAGGAGGTTACAGAAATAGGGAGGGGAAAGGCCATGGGAGGATTTTAAAACAATGATGAGAATTTTAATATCAAGACATTGCTTGACCAGGAGCCAGCATAGGTCAACGAGCACACAGATGTTAATTGAATGGAGTTTGGTGTGAGTTAGGACACAAGCATCAGAGATTTGGATAAACTCAAGTTTACAGAAGGCAGAATGTGGGAAACCAGCAAGGAATGTGTTGTAATAGTTAAGTTGGGAGGTAATGAGAGCATGAATGAGGCTTCAGCAGCACATGAGCTAAGGCGTCGGGCGATGTTACTGTGGTAGAAATAGGTGTTCTCAGTGATGGCAGCTCTTCAGTCTCACCAGTGCCAAAGGGAGCAGTGGCCGCTGCCGGGACTGCAGCCATTAAAAATGGATGCTGGCCTTCTCACAGGTCAGAATCTTTGGGTCAGCGACTGGGGGTAAAATGACGCGCGGTGACGTTGGGCGTGCGTCCCGACGTCACCCCGCGTCATTCAGATCTTGGGTTTGGCGGGTGCACACTGGAGTCGGCTGCGCCCGCCAAACTGTCAAAAGCCTATTAAGACCATTTAAATATCAATTAAACTAATAAACTGAGCTGCCCATTCAACCTTAAGGTTGGCGGGCAGGCAATGAGCCCAGGCGGCCTTCGCATTTATCATGAAACCTCATCTACAGGCGGGATGAGGTTTCATGAAGATTTTTAAAGTTTAATAAGAATTTTTAATAAAATTCATTGACATGTCCCAGCTCATGTAACACTGGCACATGAGGGGATATGCTTTAAAATTATTTTTTTTATTTATTAAAATTTTCAAATATCAAATTAATCTCCCTGAGGCAGCTCTGTGCCTCAGGGAGATTTCTGAGCTCTTTTGCGCATGTGCGCGAAGGAGCGCAGGTCCCGGCTCAGCCTACTCCCTCCGCCCGCACAGGGAGCGCACAATGCTTCCGGGTGCACATCACGCTGGGCGGGCTTTAATTGGCCCACCCACGTCAATTGGCGGCACGCAGCCGATCACGGGTGGCGATCAGCTATGCGCCCCCATGCGCCCGCTCCTGTCCAACACCCCCGACGGGGAGAAAATTCTCCCCACAAAGTAAGTGGGGCCAGGGGTCACTGGGGCCAATCTGGCAGATCCTAATGAGGGGTGGGGCAGTTGGTGAGGGCAGGAGAGGCGTGTGTTTCTGCGAGGGTGACCCTTGCTGCTGGGGGGGTCCCTCCAGAGTCTACAGAATGCTATATCAGATGGGCCCTCTCCCTGACAGCCCACAGGAAGGCCACCACCTTTTAATGGTTTTGCTGGGCAGTCTTCCATGTGGTGGGGGACTCACCTGCTGCTGATAAACTTCCAGAAGCGATGGGGTGAGGCCCTTTAGTGGCATTAATTGGACGCTTAAAGGCCTCGATTGACCTCTGAACAGGAAGGCCATCATTGCCCTTCCCCGCCATGGTAACATTCCACGGAATCATGAATGTGAATGGCACTCCACCTCATGCCTTCCCTCACTATTTTTCCCCACCTCACAGTCCATACCTCGAGTGTCGGTAAAATTCAGCTCCTAGTGAGCATGCTGAGAGGGAGAAGCAGTGAGTTGTGAGCAGTATGCGGAAACAGTGATGTGCAACAAAATGGCTACTGACTGAACATGAAAGTCGTTAGCACAGGAGCTTCAGTTGAATGGGAAGCCTGTGGCCGCTGAAAATGCAGGAGCTGCCCACCAATTAAATTTAAATGAGAATTGATCATCAAAATCGCCTGGGTTACTGACTGATGACATCACGTGGATGGCCCAAAGGCATCCACCAATTAACCAAAAACTGTCTCAAAGTCCAAATCCACCCCATTAAAGCTGTAGGGAATACAGTCCCCACTCCTTACACTGGGCGTGCTTTCATACTCTTTCTATGTCTCAAACCAAATTATAGCCCAGTCACTGAATATGCTGATGGGTTCTATCATCAGTCAGAATAACAGTTACAGGTTTTCTTCTCCTGGTACACAATAATAATAATTACATTCTTTCATCAGCAGATGGCCAACTTGGAGAAGAATACTGATAATCATCTATCAAATTCCAAAAGAGAGGTAAGAATCATATCGAGGTTTGCAGAAGGAGGCCCCTTGGCTCGCTGTTTCTGTGCCAAGGAGATGACCAAGAAGTGGCAATCAGTTGGCCATTGCACATGACAATGTTTGACACAAATAGTGTAAAGAAAAAATCTGCAAGCAATCGTCTGCTTTAGCTGATAATTTTAATTATAAGTTTGCAAAAACTGAGTACGCAATTATCCGTCTAGTGCGCATTAATTTTTGATGCAGTATTGTAGGTTCTAAAAGTTATTTAAGTATTAAACTGATACCATACAACTTCTGAAATGGAGTAACTGAGTGTAATTCTAATTTCTAGCCAGAATTTTTCAGTTGATGGACGAGCTCGGCGGGAGCAGGCAGAGGCGGTTGCGGAGCCGATTGCCAACCGCGATTGGCTCCGCACTGCTATTTTACGCAGGCGGTCCAATTAAGACATGCCCAGCATAGGACACGGGCCGTAGTGCTCAGCGCTACTTGTGCGGGCGGAGGGAGGACAGAGAGTCGGGGCCAGTGCTCTACTGCGCGCATGCGCGTGAAAGAGCGCTTTAATCTCCCTGAGGCATGCAGCTGCCTCAGGGAGATTGAATCGCTATTGTAATTAATGAATAAATGGATAAAAAATTTATTTAAACATGTCCCCTCATGTGACTGTCACATGAGATGGGACATGTTTTTATAGTTAGGAAATTTTTAAAATTTAATTAATAAAGGCTTTAGGAAACCTCATCCCGCTCGTGGTTGGACGGGCAGCATTAACAATTACTTCAATAACTTCCTTCATGGCCTTAATAGGCCGTTTACATATCAGCAAGTGCGCAGCCGACTCTGGCACGCGCCCACCGAACGAAATATCATGGGACTGCACGATGACGTCAGGACATATGCCCAACGTCATTGCGCATCATTTTACGCATCAGCCTGACGCTGACTGAAAAATCCTGCCCTCTGTGTTAGTTTGCAGGAGTGTCCAGATGCAGCATTTGTGAAGGACATTGGCTTGATTAATGCCGCAACCTGGCTTATAGCCAAACTCATGGCATGTTGGATGCAATTAGTGTTGAGTTTGACCTCATTCATAGGCCTTACTTTTAGGTTTTACTTTGCCCTCAATTTGAGTCAAAAAGCGTTGGTTGAAATCACCTGTAAGCAAATGTGTTTTTATTAATTCAGAAACAAAAGAGGCTGAGGTAGAAGTTAGTATACATTACTTCTGTTTTTTGGGTGCAAAACTGGTGTGAAGTATTCCAACTTAGCAGAGTTGGCCTCTGAAAGAGCTGTCCAATTTAATTGTACACCCCAAGGTTCTCCCCATAACCCTACAAATCAGCTCTTTTCGAGTACATCTCCCACACCCTTTGGAAAGTTCTAACGGAATCTGATTCCACCACCATTTCAGGTAGTGCGTTCCTGATCATAACAACACTTTGTGTGAAATAATTCCTCCTCATTACCCCTCTAGTTGTTTTGCCAATTATTTTAAAACAATGGCCGCTGGTTACCTACCCACTTGGCAGAAGAAACAAGTTCCACCCTGCCATTTTCGTTTCTGAATTGAAAAAAAAAAACACTTATTTGCTTACAGGCGATTTGTTTCTGACTACTTGCTCTATCAAAACCCTTCATCATTTTGAATACCTCAAAATTAGGTCTTCCCTTAACCTTCCCTGTTCTGAGGAGAACAATCCCAGCTTCTTATAATTGCAGTCCCTCATCCCTATTATCATCCTGATAAACCTCCTCTGTTCTTTCTTCAAGGGCTTGACATTCTTCCTAAAGTGTGCTGCCCAGAATTGCACACAATGCTCCAGCTGATCGTAATCCTAAAGGTTTAGAATCACTTCAATGTTTTTGTATTCAGTGTCCCTATTTGCAAAGCCAAGTATCCCTTGTACAAGGCAGTATTCTTAATTGCCTTAACAACTTGCCTTGTCACCTTTAAGGATTTGTAAATATGAACCTCTTGACCTTATGCCCTGCTCACAGTAACATCATTTAGGTTATACTGCCTCTCCATGTTGATTCTCCTGAAGCGCATCACTGCATGCTTTTCCACACTAAATTGCACCTGCCATGTCTGCCCAATTTACCAGTCTATGTGCTCCCTGAAGTTTTCCATTAGCCCGTTCAATGGGCTGAATTTTCCAAGGAATGGCAAGCATTATCGGGTTGCCACTCCACTCCCATTTACTTACCACCTTGCACTGGAGCTCCACATGTCTCACCCAGACTTCCGATTTGGGCCTCTTGAGAAATGTGGAGTGTATCTGCTCCTGGAGTCCTTCCTTCATAGTGTAGGAGCATTGGGGGAAGTGAAGTCACACCCTGTTTTACAGCACTAGCTGCCATATGCTGGTAAGTTTCAATATCTCAAAACCACTTTGACAAGCTACAGAGAGAATGTAAGTGTGTAAGGTAGGTTTGTAGGGGACTAGGGTGGAAGATGGCTGGGTGAGGGGGATGGTGGGGGAGGGTCAAAGGAGTTGGGAGGGTAGTCAGGTCATAGGGAGTGGCCGGATGGGGTGGTTGGGGGATCAGGAGGGTGGCCGGGGTGCAGTTGGATGGTTGGGGAGTGGGGGGTGGTCAGGTGGTGGGGATAGTTGGGTGGTGGGGTGGCTAGTCGGGTGGTTGGGAGGGTAGTCTGGGGTGGTCAATAGGTAGTCGGGTCAGTGGGGGTGATCGGGTTGGGGGCTAGTCAGGTGGGTGTAGTCATAGGGTCGGACAGTAGTTGGCGGGTCCAGTGGGGAGTCGGGGGGGCGGGGGGCTGGAAATCAGCTGTATGGTTATCCAGAAATTAGAAGTGACTTTGATCCTTCTAACTTTTCCTTGGTAACCATTCTGGTAAGTGAGTCGAAACCATCCAAAGTCTCTGACTTTAAATCGGAGTTTCGGGTGGTTCCAGATGCACCGTAATTGCTTAACGGAAGTTGAAACTTCCCAGGCAATTCCCACGAAGTCCTTGTGTTGAGACCTCTGAGCGGTCTCCTAGCGCATCTTCCCAGGGTACCACTGGGGTATGGCCTTCTAGAGAACAGAAGATCTGCGCCCATGTTATCAAGTTTCGTATCATGAAACAGTACTCCCTAGACCTAAGTCTAGCCATGTATGTATAAACAAGAAAAGAAATGGTCCTTACACCAACCCTGAGGGCCCCATTGCATACTTCTCTCTAGTCAGAAAAACATCCATTCACCACTATTCACTGCCTCCTGTCGATTAGCTAATTAAGTAACCAAGTTATCACCATCCCTTTAATCCCATATATGCTTCTACTTTTCAAATAGGTTTGTTACATGGTACTTTGTCAAATATCTTTTGAAAGTTTTAGATATACAACATCTACTGCACTCCCTTCATCAGCCTCTTTCTGTTACTTCATCATGGAATACAATCAGGTTTCAAAGAGTTCAATCAGGTGATGTCACTGAAGAGCCTAATTTCTGTTGCAGTCCCTTTTAGAAATTTCTCTCTCCTGAGCAGGCCATGAATCTTCAGTGACCCCAGCGATCACCAGCCAAATGTAGTTGGTGAAAAAAATATTTATTCAAAAAGCCTTCCTGTGAAGCCAGTGGAGGAGAGTATGTGCTCCTGTAATGCCGCACGCATCACAATTATCCCTCCCCCGTGGCTTGTTCCAACTCTCCCATCCCAAGACTTACCTGAGAGCTGCTGTCAACGAAGCCGAGGGCCTAGGTTTCAAATGCTTTGCTCAATGAGCTACCTGTGGAGGCGAGAGCTGTGGTGGGGAGTATGCAGATGAGGTTGAGAATCAATTTCCTATCAGTCCTGGAGCCTCCTGCTTCTGGTGTGTGTTAGTTGCACAGCACATTTCTGTCTCAACTGTAATTAGAAAACTTTGGGTTAATGAAGGAACCAATTTTGGTAAGAACGAATGGAATGACTTGATGTACTGGACAGGTTTCAACAAGAAACAGTTAACTTTATTACAGAGAGCTTTTTAGATGCTACATGCTTGAACCAGTTCCTCGACAAGAAAGCCCACCCCCCTGGATTACCTACGCTTAGGACTCATTGGTCAGAGCCTCCAAGAACAATCACATGACCCTTGATAGGCAGTAGGACAGGCTATGCCTTTAGTTACTACATTTCCACCCCCTTTAGTTTTTTTTTTACAGTTTCTATTTACAGAGAGCATTTGAATGTTCAACAACATATACATATATATGACTCAGGTGATTAAAGATTAGGGCTCTGAGGTGGTTTCCATATTCGGTTAGAGCAGCATAGCTGTACCACTTGAGGTTCTTCCACCGGATCGACATGATCAGAAACTGCAGCTCCAGATACATCATTAGAAAGTGTCAGTTCAGGGTTTGACAACTCTACATTGGGCACGTCTATTCTAGGTTGATCTGTCAGCTCAGGGATTATAGGTTCAATGTTAATCACAGGCGGAATAGCAGGTTGTTGGAATGTCTCTTTATTCCGAAGATGATCCATATGTTTTCGAACAATTCAGTCTTCCACTTCCATCTGGAAGGACAAAGGACCAGTTTCTGAGATAATTGTACTGGGAATCCAAAAAGGTCCACTTCCAAAATTCCGCATGAAAACTGTACCTCCTACAGTGAATCTGCGAGCTTTGCTATGAATATCACGATTCAGTTTTTGATTACCTGATTCTTCTCTACCTTCCCTGCCAAGCTTGGAAACACCAGGCTTAACTTGTACATAGGTAGCATTTCACCAATAATTCAGATGGTGTTGAACCCATAGTTGAATGAGGCATTGTACAATAATTGAGAAGAAAGCGGGAAAGTCAAGTTTCTAGAGTACCTTCCTTTACCCTCTTCATTCCAGATTTGAAAGTTTGTACAGCTTTCTCAGCTAAACCATTTGATGAGGGATTGTATGCTGCTGTTTTAATATGTCTGATTCCAGTTAAACTTATGAACCCCTGTTCTGGTAAAGACTGTACCATTATCAGTAACGATGACTTCCGGTAGGCCATGTATACTAAAACTATGACGCAGCTTTTCGATAGTTGAGCTTGATGTCGGTGACCTGACTTCATACACATCCATCCATTTAGAATGCGCAGCTACTATCAACGAAAACATGGTCCCTAAAAATGGATCTACATAGCCCATATATAGTCTAACCCAGGATCGACCAGGCCTTGCCCACGAATGCAGCGGAGCTGAAACAGGCAACTTCTGTTGTTGCTGACACTGAAGACAGTGCTTGGCCATGCTTTCAATGTCACTGTCTATACCTGGCCACCAGACATAGCTTTGTGCAAGCATTTTCATCTTCGATATGCCTGGATGCACACTGTGAAGATCTGTCAAGAGTGATTTTCTTCCTTGTGAAGGGACGACGACTCATGATCCACACAAGATTCCATCTTGTCAACTTAACTCTGTTTTTCGGGCATGGAATGATCTCATCTCCTCAGACACTGGTGAATTTGACCACCCTTGCAATACAAGGTCTCTGACTTTTGACAAAATTGGATCCCTGTTTGTCCAATTTCTAATTTGCTTCACACATACAGGTGAAGAATCCAAGAAATTCAGTACAAGCGCAACTTCTTGAAGCATTGGAGCATGTACAATGCTATCTGGTAACGGGAGACGACTGAATGTGTCCACATTTGCAATATGCATAAAGGTACACTCATACGCAGATAATATTAAAGCCTATCATTGTATTCTTGTTGATGCTATTGGCGGAATGGCCTTATGCTCACTGAATAGACCTATTAATGGTTTATGGTTCGACACAATGGTGAAAAGTCGTCCATACAGATACTGGTGGAATTTTTTTCACTCCGAATATCACCAATAAACCTTCCTTTTCTAGTTGGGAATAACCCTTCTCGACTGCAGAGAGGGTTCTTGAGACATAGCCAATGGGCCTTTCCAATCCATCTTCCATTTTACGTGATAACACAGCTCCCACCATAAGGACAAGCAACACATGTTAATACCAATTCTTTCGATGGGTTGCAGTGTACCAATAATCATGATGAATGTAATAGCTTCTTAACTTTCACAAAGGCTTCTCCTTGATGTGAATTCCACTACCAACGATGATTTTTTTTAAACAACAATTGGAATGATGCTAACTCTTTTGACAAGTTTGGCAAGAAGCAGCTATAATAGTTGATCATACCCAGGAAAAACTTGAGTTTGGTTACACTGGACGGAGAAAGCGCATCTTTGATTGCCCTAACTTTCTCTTCTACTGAATGCAAACCCATGGCATCCACCCTGTGACCCAGGTAAGTAATTTCTGGCGCCGGCTTCCACAAATCTTCTTAGCATCTCTTCCAGGTTGGCCAAGTGTTCAGTTTCAGTTGGCCCTGTGATCTGAACATCATCTAGGTATACTACTACTTGGAGAAGTCCTTGTAAAAGACTCTCCATAGTCCTTTCTAGATTGCACATGTAGACGATACTCCAAAAGGTAGGCAAGTATATTGATAAAGACCTTTGTGCGTGTTGATGGTTATGTATCCTCTAGATGTGCTATCGAACTCTAACTATTGGCAAGCATGGTTCATGTCTAGTTTGGTATAGGATTTGCCTCCAGCTAGCTTTGCATATAAGTCATCTATCCTCGGGATAGGATATTCATCTAGTTTGGCTGCTTTGTTCACTGTCAATTTATTGTCTGCACAAATGCGTATAGTTTTGTCAGGCTTCACCACTGGGATTATGGGCGCTGCCCATTCCAAAAATTGGACTGGTTGGATCATGCCTAGCTTTTCTAACTAGCCGTTCCGCATCCACCTTCTCCTTTAAGGCATAAGGCACAGGTCTTGCCTTAAAAAAAACAGGGTGCCACATATATTTTTGCTTGCGAGCCTTTTAACTTCTCTAATTTGTCGCAAAATGCACCATTGTATTTCTGTAGCAGTTCAGGAACTCCTCCTGTTCTCAAGTGAAATATTTCAGACCAGTTAAGCTTGATTTTTTTGTAACCAGTCTCGTCCCAGAAGGCTAGGTCCTTCACCTGTCACTATGATCACTGGAAGCTGAGCTGTCTGTTGCCTATAAGGCACAGGTACTGTGGCGATGCCCTTTACCTGTATAGATTCTCCAGTGTATGTCTTGAATTAAGCCGTGGTTTGCTCCAGATTCAGTGGCTGGGTACCTTCATTCAGGTATTTAAATGTGTGCTCTCCCACCACTGTGGGTGAGGCTCCTGTATCTACCTCCATTATTAGTGGCTTCCCATTAACTTGGATTATGACAGTACTAGGTTTGGTTTTTACAGCTGTGACATTGTACAGGGAATAGATGTCGGCATCGACAGCTTCAGTTTCTGTTGTATTATTCAATTCAATCATATTGGTTTGCTACTTTATGGGCAGTTTTGACTTCACCCTGCATTGCTTTAGTACGTGTCCTTTCTTTTGGCAGTAATGGCACTCTGCCTCCTTGAATCTGCAGGTGTCCGGTCCGTTGTCACCCCCACATCTATAATAAACTAACCTTGGAGTGGCTGCTGAAGTGTTTCTACTGGACCTTTTTGATTTTTTAACGGTGGACATTTTTTCTAACAGCGGACATTGCCTCTCGCTTCGCTGCTGTGTCTCTGGTTTTCGCGCCACGCTCAGCGGTAGTTTTCCGCCCCACCTGAAGAACAGCAGCATGTTGTATGTCTTAGAAAGCCTGTGAGTCTCTCGCAGCACTTTCCATGACTAGGACTATTTCTATGGAGCGCTTCAAATCCATGTCGACTTCTGCGAGTAAAAGGCGCTGAATGGTGTCATCGTGGACTCCACAAGCTGATCAGTTCTGCAGCATATCATTGAGTGTGTCTCCGAAGTGGCAGTGTTCTGTCAACTGCTTCAACTTCGCTATATAGGTTGCGATGGACTCTCCTGGGGCCCTTACTCTGGAATTAAACTTAGGCCTCTGCATTATTATGAATGGCTTTGGCTAGAAATGTGTCTTCACGAGGTCCACTAATTTATTAAAGGACTTAGAATTGGGTGAGTTCAGGGCTGTCAGCCTGTGGATGAGATTGTGTGTCTTGCTACCACATACACTCAAAAGGATTGCTTTCTGCATCTCCTCCGCGGTAATTTCATTCGCTATGAAATAAAAATCAAGGCGCTCTACACACTGGCTCCAGTCTTCCACAGTCGCGTTGTAAGGATTGATTCTGCTGAAAAGTGGCATGACTGGTGAGTATTCTTTTCTTTTTCTTAAGATTCGGTGTACTCACGTAATCAAGGCAAGGTGCAGTGTCGGAGATATTTTACATTTGTCACCAAATGTAATGACTTGAGGTACCGGATAGGTTTCAACAAGAAACAGTTAACTTTATTACAGAGGGCTTTTTAGGTGCTACATGTTTGAACCAGGTCCTCGACAAGAAAGCCCCCCACTCCCACCCTGCCAGATTACCCGTGCTTAGGGCTCATTGGTCGGAGCCGCCAAGGGCAATCATGTGACCCCTGATAGGCAGGAGGAGAGGCTATACCTTCAGTTACTACAACGAGTTAAATGCATTAAGTGATTAAGAAACTGCATTGTCTTCACTAAGTGTAATGCTGAAAGAAGTTGACATCCATCAGTAGCAGTCTTCTCAGCCACTGCTCCGGTATGGAATTTCATTCACCTATCTGTATATGATACAGGAAACAGGAGGTGGACATCGCTTCAGTGTTTCCTATCTGAAGAGGAGAAGTTAAAGTCCTTGAACACCAAACAAGGAATGTGGGTGCACACATATAAAAAAAACACTGCGGTATGCAGATGTTGCCATTTCTGGGACTTGCAGGTGTGCGGACTATAATTATTATATATAATTTGGGCTTAGCAGGTTTCTGAAGCACATTAGGTATCTTGTGTTGTTGTTACAGATGCGAGTTAAGTTCTGGCGCTAAAACAAATTCTTTAATCTCTCTGTCATAGATGTATTCTGAGACCATTTGCTGTGCAGGGCGAGCACTGAGAAACAACTTTGCAGCACAGGCGCCTCACCTAATAAAAGATCGTGTGACCAACACAGGAAAATGCAAGTAAGTCAAAAAAAAAAATCAGTCTATGGAGGTGGTTGTGAAGATCAAAGTCAGATAATAGGCAACATTTTATTTGAGCAAAAGGTAATAAATACATTTCTCACATTTTAGAAGCACATACATTAGAAGAAAGAATAATTACAAGTTGGGGTATAAACTGATTTAATATAGTTGTCATTTCTTTAGCTTGCAGCTGGCAAATTGAGTGAAAATAGTAAAAGTTACAGAAGTAACTGTGAGAGATTCTGTATAATAAAACCAATAGCTCACCTTTGTAACCTGAGCTCAAATCAAACCTAAGGAAATGGATTGTCAGACAGAAATGGGACTAGAATTCTAAGTGATATAGAATTGCTCAGAAATCTCTAAATCCAACTCCTGAATTCCAAGCACAAAAGTGTTCAGCCCCAATTGACAGTAAAGAGCCTGGAATACAGTTTCTGCTAGTTTGTGTTAATATTGGCCCAAATCTTCTGATCAGGGTCGGAACCCCTATTTCCGACCACAATCAGACAAAAAAATACAAACTTACCTTCCTCTGTTTTTTCTGGGCAATCTTCCAATTGAGGATCCTACAGAATTCAGACAGCACAGGGAACCTTGGAAGGAGCAGCACAGAGAATCAACAACACTGAGGCTTCGAACCATCTTCCAGGGACTTTAGCCTGGGGGATGGGAGCCTCGAGCTGCAGGATGGAAGGCAGCAGGAGGTACTGATAGGTGATGTAGGAGGGTGGGGGGAATGTCTAGGTCTGAAGTGGGGGGCTGGATATCCAGGTGAACGTGCTCACAATCAGGGGAGTCCATTTTTGACTCCTGGGGTACGAACTCAGGGTGGGTGTGATAGGAGGGGATGGTTAAGGTTACTGGGGGCAGAGGGAGCTGGTAGGATGGGAGGGTGAGTGTTTGACGGTGTTGGGTGAAGGGGAGGCGAGGATTGTTAGTTGGGACACGGAGATAGACATGGACACGGTGGGAAGGGGGAAGCCAGAGAGGTCAATGTGAATAAATGTGAGATGCTCTGAAAGGAAGGGAACGTGCACGTTTACCTAGGCATCCTGGAAGGAGAAGGGTTCAGACTGGAGGGTGACTGTGGGAAGGTTGAAGGTGATGCCAGGAGGGTCAATGTTGATGGGGGAAAGGACATGGGTGATGGAGGAGGGGAAATGGTGGAGGAGCTCATGCAGTAAGTGACAATAACCATGCTGATCAAATCAAAAGTGAGCAGAGCTTCGTGTTCAACGGGCACAGGTGCTGCATGGGAGTTGGGTCAGTGTGTGGGCAGAGATGCAGGCCATCTTGCCTATTGTGGGCAAGCTTGGTTTGGATGAAGACATAAAAAACGCATGTTATGAGAAGGAATGGAGCATAGATTAGTGAAGATTCATGTCCCTGTCTGTGGTGAGCCCTCCCCAGCAGGTCTTAGGATGGAGAGTGCACAGCATGATAGATGGGATGGTGGTGATGTGAAAGGTTCCAATAGTCAATCAGTGGTTTCCCCTGGTAATGGTTATGTGAAACCCCTGAAAACAGTAGCCCTTTGAGCACATGATGCCACAATGAGAGTTTGGTATTGGAGGGAGTTGAAGGATGACTTACCCTGGCTGAGCGGATGAGGTCATTTATCCTCTTCCTGCACTGGATCTCAGTCTGGACCTCCTTGGTGATGGTCTTCCAGGCCTGAGAGGTGAGGCTGGTGTGCTTCCTGGAACCATCCCTGGGATAGAGCACATCCCTATGTGCCTGCACTCCTCTAATCATGGCCTGGAAGGTGCCGTGTCTGAAGCTAGGTCCAGCCTTCTTGTTGTGCATGGAAGATATTTGTAATGGATGCCTGGAGACGGGTGAGCTGCAGAGAGTGAGACGTATATGTTTGACTGGGGTTTAAACATGGCATCCAGACCTTCAACCCTGCCAACTGATAGCATGGCAGATGAATCAGCTTCTGACCCACCAGGTCATTCGGCCTGATACTCGCCTGTGCATAATTAATGAGCTTCCAAATGTGGAATCAGGCGCGAGTTCCCGTCATTCCGAGCAACGGGACAGGTGTCACTGAAATCACCCGCCACCGCATTTAGTCTCATAAATGGAAAATTCCACCCCTTTTTCTAAACACTAGTTTACTTTCTTTTGATCTTGGACCTATTTGAATAATTTAAATCTTTTATTGAAACAAAGGTAGACCTTCCGGCTCCATCAAAAGCTCAAAGATAGATAATGTATTGTTTAGGTTTCTCATTATCAACGCAGGCCTTATTGAATAAAGTTAAGTTACTTTTTAAATGTAATTAACTCAAATTTTATTTGGTTTGTACATACGTTAGATGCATATCAGTTTCTTAACCAAGTGATTCCATTTATCATACGTTTAACACTTCAATTCCTAAAACTAGAAGTTATATTCCAAAACATCTGAATAATGAACTAGCTACTCACAACACATCACAAAATGTATCTTTGAATCTCACACTGCAAGAATGATGCTATTTTAAGGCTATAATCACGCTATTTTGGGTAGAGTGCATAGTTTATTCTTCTAACTGTAACTGACCTAAAAATGTTCGGTCTGACACAAAATGCAGAGTGGAAAATGTTAAATTCATCGATTTGAATATCTTTTGGCTTCAATTTTTTATTATGTGGCGATCATTATTGCTTTCAAAGCAAATAAGGATGGGTAATAAACTCTGCCAGTGTTACCAACATCCCAAGAGCAAAAATTAAAGCAAAAGAAGTTTTCTATTTTGTAGTCCATCTATTTCAGAAAAAAATGCATAGAAGCTCTTTGGTTTGTGGCAAGGCAATGGTTTTTCCAATTTTCCCAACCCATTTGACATTTCTCTATAGTGAAATTATTCATCTAACTTCAGTCACAGGTGGAAGTGACTGCTCATGCCAGGCAGAATAATAATTGTTACAAATTTCAGGTCTGCACTAGATATTCCCCCAGGTTTAGTGTTTCCAGTAAGTGGACCCCACAATATGATGTCCTGAGGAGTTCACCTTTACTGCCCAGTATCGCATCATACAACATGATGACCTGGAGATGCTAGCAATTAAACACTTTGTTGTGTGAATTGATACTGTAATAAGAATATAAGAAATAGGAGCAAGGCTAGGCCATTTGGCCACTTGATCCTGCTCTGCCATTCAATAAAATTATGGCTAATCTTCTACCACAATTCCACTCTTCTGCCCAATTCCCACTCAGGCTTGAATATACTCAATGATGGAGCATCCATAACTCTCTGGGATAGACAATTCCAAAGATTCACAACTATCTGAGTGAAGAATATTCTCCTTGTCTCAGTCCTAAATGATTGAACCCTTATCCTGAGGCTGTGACCCAGTGTTCTAGATTCCCCAGCCTGGGGAAACAACCTCCTTTCAAGCCCCTCACCATTTTATTATTATGCCAAATAGTGTGAAACTGGGTTGTCATATTGGCCACGTGTTATACGTCCCACCTGATATTCAGTTCCATTGAAGTTAATGGAACAAAATATCAGCCTGAGAGTTTAAGAGGCGGTTGATGCAATAGCTCCTGCTTGTGTGCTACTACCCAGGCTGAACTTCAACCACAATGAATCTCATCATCACAAACTGACATGAGAGTAATAGAATTTCTCCATCATCTGATCTGTATCTGATTCAAATTCCCAGAAGTAGGATATGTTGTGTGGATTTAGTCTCTGGTGACCTGAATTTCCAAGACTAAATAATCAAAATATCCTGCAGCATGATAATGATCAACTTTATTTTTGCTGCTGAATACTGATTGGAGGCAGTGATTCATTTCCCAAAACAGCCCGGGAGAGTTTTGCTGCTTGCTGACTATGAATGACCATGGTGGTAATCTGGCAAAGCTGATTGCTTGCCCTTTACAGAATCAGTCTATTTTTCATTTCATGTATTTCAATGGAATGAAAATTAGACAAATTCTGTGAAAGGCTTACGATCAGCTCTGCCAGGCAGTGAAGATTAAAGTCTATCCTCAACTGGTTTACTTCAGCAAATAAATTGTGGCTTCAGATCACCAAACAAAAATTATGCCAATCTGCATTCTGTCTTTTGAATATAATTATTGCTGATAGAAGCAATTCAAATCAATTTAATATATCAGCTCTCATAAAAGGTCAACCTGGAGAACAGTCTTTCTCTGAAAGATGCCTGTTCACTGGCAGAAATTAATGAATAGCCTGCGTGAGATCTAATATTGTAAGTATTTTGCAATGAAGGCACTTCGCCATTATAGATATCTTTTATTCCTTATATAATTGAAAAAGAAAGAAGACATTTAAAATATATTGTAATAATTTACAGCTTTTTGATATTTATGTTTTCATTAATAGACAGCATCAGCAATTTTTATTTATTTTAGAAAAGTTGCTAGAAATTGTTAGCATGTTGCAGATTGATAAGGAGATTAAATTGTACTTCCTGGTATCTCATGGGACCTAAATATCCCTGTTGGAATATAGACTGAGAAAAAATAATCTAGCCCATGAAACTCCCTCCCTCCACAGACCATGTCCACAGAGGAATGCAGCACAAATGACCATTTGGTTCATTATATCTGTGACAGCTCTTTTGTAGATCAATCCATTACTAATCCTTCTCTCCTACATTTGCCCACATCCTTGTATCTTCCACTAATTCAAACCAGCAGATTTTCTCTTAAAAGATGCAATTACCTCTGCCTCAACTGCTTCTGCTGCCAAAACGTTCCATGTATCAACAGTTCCTGGATAAAGAAACTTCTACTAACTTCGCTTTGTGACTATTTTAAATTCAATGACTCCTTAATTGGGCTGAATTTTTCTGGCCCTGTGGAGCTTGGATTCGAGTCAGTGGGAGAGTGGAAAAATAGGGGGAGGGGTGGGGAGGGGGAGAGGTGCTGTGTCAGAACTGCTCCCGGACTCATACCTGTCTCTAACAGGACTTTTCCAGGGGTGGGCTGGAACCAGAGTTGGCTGCCCACTCCAGGAGGCCTTGACAGGTGAGCTGTGTTGAGGTGCCTGTTTGGCACCCTCAGCTTTCGTAATTTATTCTGATGATACCCGAGGACAAATGTACATCAGGTTTAGGGTCTTTCCGTTCTGGTACACTGCTGGAAATATGCCCAGGTTGAGCCAGCTAGGATTTAGGCCTCACTGTCTCAAATCATCGACTACCAAGTTTAAAGTAGATCTCAAATAGATCTCGGTACTAACCCAATTTGCAACCTTTGAACTTTACAATATAGCAAGGCACAATTTACATTAACACTTGATGTATACTATTTTTTTCTGATCTGATTAAGAATTATTTCTTAACAACTTTTGAAAGTAATTTCAAAGCCATTTCAATGCCTATTCAATGCACGAAGATCTGAATCAGCTAGATTGATAAGGACAAAATAGCATTGATTACTTTTCCGACTTATTTCTTTTAATCGAAGGCTATAAATTCACATGGGGTTTTGACCTTTTGCAGATTAGCATGGAGTATTAAATGCAAATAGTATCTGACCTGTTGAGGTTATTTAAATGTTTACATGTGAAATGCTGTGTACTCTTCTATTATCAGAACCGCATTGGGGAAAAGTCTATCATGTAATTGACATGGGGAAAATACTGATGAATAAAAATGCTAACATTTCACAGTAGGGAAAACATAAAATAAGTTCATGTGAAGTGCAGCCCTTTAAACTTGAAACTGAACTATTTCTCATCTACAGGAGTAGCTGTGTGGGTTTTGAAATGGTGGACTGGTTGCTCGATCAATGCCCATTCATCTACACTCGGAACAAGGCGGAGGGCATCTGGCAGATTCTGACAGAACTGGGAATTCTATCTTCAGGTGATCATACATGCTCAATGAATGGGATAGTTCTAGGAATGAAGGGAAATGTCAGTTCCACTCACTTGCCAATTTCATCCCAGCTTCAGCCTCTGATTTCACAAAGGCATGCAAGCATTCGCAGCTGGGCCACCTATACTCACTAGAGGGAAATGCGTTTTACTTGTGCCTGCTGATTTAACAAATGTGGCCTCAAAACTTTATCATATTCAAACAATAAGGCACAGGTTTGGAGATGCAGGTTCGCACTTACGGCAGCCATCCTGAGGTTAAAAAACAACAGTGCCACCACGTTTGTGGTATGGTTTGCTTCAGTGATGGGCAGTATGGAGCTCTTGCACTTTTGGCACTGGTTTTAAAAGGCTAGCATTGTGAAACTAAACCCAATATGTAGCAATGGATAAACATGCAGCACAGGTGCCTTGTCTTTACATATATTTCCTATATTCTGACTTTGTTTTGCTTTTCAACAAAGACTTCGGCCTTCAACAACCTTGAGTAATCTCTGCCAGTGAAACTCAAGACAGATTCAGCAATATCAAATGTTCCTCCCAGCCTACCTCCTCCACCACCTGTTTTGCAAGTGATGTAAATGCATAAGAGAAGGCATTATACTATACCTTGGTTTTAGATCTGCCTACTGTATATCATCAAGTTCAATCAGGTTAAATTATACAATATGAAATAGCTACATCCTATAAAGACATTACACTGTCAAGGTACTTACACAGTGCAAGCATGCACCATTACTTGCAAATCACTTGCTTGCAACTGCATTATTTTAGACAAGGTCAAGGCGTAACTTAGACCAGAGAGTATAACATTGGGCAGAATTTTCCCCCCGTCAGGGGGGTTGTGCGGGGGCGGGTGGGAGCGGGCATAAACCCGATTGGCGCCCCCGATTGGGTCTGTGCCACCATTTTACGTGGGTGGGCCAATTAAGGCCGGCCCAGTGTGATGCACACTCAAAAGAGCTGAGTGCTCCCTTTGCTGGCAGCGGGGGGATTCCCTGATTCGGGGCCAGTGCTGTTTCGCGCGCATAGCACAGAAATCTCCCTGAGGCATGGAGGTGCCTCAGGGAGATTAGTTAAAGTTTTTAAAAGCTAAATAAAGGAAAGAAAATATTTTAAGACATGTCCCCTCATGTGACAGTGTCACATGAGCTGGGACATGTCAAGAAACATTAATGAAAATCTTTATTTAATTTATAAAAACTTCATGAAACCTCATACCGCCCTTAAGGTTGGACGGGCAGCTCATTTAAATATCTTAGTTAGTTTTTAACAGGCCTTTGACAGTTCAGTGGGCGCGCAGCCGACTCGGCTGTGTGCCCATCCAAACTGGAAATCTAAATGACGTGCAGTGACATCAGGACGCACGCCCAACGTCACCGCACATCATTTTACGGTCAGCGAACAGGCCCCACTCCTGCTCGTTGACCTGAAAATTCTGCCCATTAGCTGTAAGGAAAGCCATTGAAACTATTTGAGAGATCTAATAGATGAGTACTTAGAAATAGCATAACTTGTTAATGGAAAAATGGCATGAATTCAGGAAGTAAACATTGTGTTTAACTAAGCTGCTGGAGGTTTTTAAGACATTACTATCATGGTGAACAGGGAGAAGCAAGGTTGATATTAGATAAAGTACACAGTGCTTATAATGGGCACAATGGTGCCAACACAGTTTACCTGCTATACTGGCTGGCAGTTCATCCTCCCCATCCGCAACATTCATAGTGTTCAGAAGGAAGAACTCAAGTAGCAATGAAATAGGTTTATTGCTGCAAAGTCAACAGTAACATACATACAAAACCATTTTTCAAGGTTAAGGTACTTTTACAAAGGAATATCTTATGATTTTACATATTTTAGAATCTTCTTTGGGTTCTGTTGTCAGAATGCTGAAAAATAAATTATGGAAAATGAAGTACATTTGTAAGGATAGGCAATGGTGCTGATGCTACAACAGTGATGAATGTTTACCTGTCATTATTTTGTACTCTGAATCTTGACGAAGTGCTATTTACTTTGCTATTGTGGTCAGTGATAAACTCTAATCTGAGACCAGATAGAAGTGAAAATGGTAATTGCACCTTAACAAGGTGCAAACTGCTGAGTGAACAGCCCTTTCTACACAAAAGGCTTGATATGCTGGAGTCGGTATCTTTGTAACTAACTGCAGTGAAAAGATGCCCAATATAAATGATTTCCAGGTTTAGTCAATTGCTAGATTTTAATGTTGATTTTCTGAAAAACGTTGACATGCTTCCAAAAGAAAAATTGTCCTTATATAATGTGTATTGCACTGAGAAAAACTCACCGTGTGGACTCACAGCAGGCAGCCATTATTGAATTAAGTTTATTTACACCTCCTCATAGGATGGGTAATATAACAAAATGCTCAGACCTTGTAATATAGTGCACTCCCCACTTTAAAAATGACTTATACATTAAAATGTAAAACGATACATGAACATGTGTTCTCAGAATACAATATGGCTAAACCAACATCAACTATACCTGAAAATTTAACAGGCTGGGTTGCATACTTGTTTTTGCTGTAATCAAAACCAAAGCATATGTAACCAACACAGAGTAATTGACATATAAAACAATGTTTTTCCTTAATACTAGCATGTGTTTAACAAAAATATCCAAACTTCAGAAGAAGTAATGGGCAGAATTTTTAGCTTGGCGGGTGGGCGCGCGCCCGACCCAATTGGACGTGAAGTCACGTGAGATGACGTTGAGCGATTGTCCCGACGTCATCCCGCGCTCACGCGATATTTCAGTCGGCGGACGCACACAAAATTCAGAAGCGCACCCGCCAACAATTAAGAGGCCAATTAACGTAATTAAAGTTGCAATTGTCTTTAATTTTAAAACAAAAATTGAATTACCTGGAAAAACTCAGCAGGTCTGGCAGCATCGGTGGAGAAGAAAAGAGTCGACGTTTCGGGTCCACACGACCCTTCAACAGAACTGAAGTATAGTTAGGAGAGGGGTGACTCTCACTCCCACACACACTCACAGACACACTCCCTCACTTCCACACACATATCATATTTCACCCCACTCCTAACTATACTTCAGTTCTGTTGAAGGGTCGTGTGGACCCAAAACGTCGATTCTTTTCTTCTCCACTGATGCTGCCAGACCTGCTGAGTTTTCCCAGGTAATTCGATTTTTGTTTTGGATTTCCAGCATCCGCAGTAGTTTTTTGTCTTTAATTTTATGTTGCCCATCCAACCTTACGGTTGGCAGATGGGCGAATCAGCCAGGTGGTATTTGCATTTTTTTTCAAACCTCATCCAAAAGGTGGAATGAAGCTTCCATTATTAAATGAAAGAGAAAGAAAAATTTATGGACAGCACTTTTATAATGTATATGTTGAGGGGACTGATTGTCACGCACATTTTGTTCCTGATTTAAAAAAAATTATTCCATGCTTTTCAGGTCTTCAGCTCACTGAGGCAGTTCTCTGCCTTCAGGGAGCTTTCTGTCAGCACTCGCCCACGCCCGCACTGACATCAGCACCTACCCTCCTCCCGCCCCCATCCTGGCTTCTCAGCGTGCGATTCATGCTGGCTGGCTGTTAACCGGCCAGTCGGTGCAAAATCACGGTCGGTGGCCGATTGCAGTCGGCGGTCCGTTTCCCGGCCGCTCCCGGGCCCTCCAATCACACCTGCCCGCCGACTTAAAGATTCAGGATAATGAAAAGAACAACTTCTGTTCTTCTTTCCCACATATTTTCAATTAATTATCTTCATTCTTTCTCTTTCTGTCTCTGTATCTCTATCTATTTCCATTAGCTTAACTCACAGGCACACTCCCTCCCTCCCACATGCACTCACAGGCACACTGTCTCGCTCCCACACACACTCACAGGCACACTGTCTCGCTCCCGCACACACTCACAGGCACACTGTCTCGCTCCCACACACACACACTCACAGACACACCCTTACTCCCACACATTCACAGGCACACTCTCTCACTCCCACACACACTCAGACACACACACTCCCACACACACTCCCACACACACTCACAGACACACCCTTACTCCCACACACACTCACAGGCACACTGTCTCGCTCCCACACACACTCACAGGCACACTCTCTCACTTGCACATACTCACCACGGCACCGTCTCCTCCCCAGGCCTACCAAAAGTTTGCCCTCCATGGACCGAACGCAACTTCGCCTTGCCTCGGCCGGATGTACCTGACTCCCTGGGCTTCAGCCCCACCGTTACATGGCTCCCTGGGCTCTAGACTCACCATTGATCGGCTCCCCGGGCTCCAGCTCCACCATACCTTCACTTTCCTTAGCCCGGCAGCCCTCAGCACACTCACCTGTGCTGCTCCTCCAATCAGAGACTGTTTCTCTCCTACGTTTGCTGCCGATAGGCTCATTAGTGAACAAAAACAGAATTACCTGGAAAAACTCAGCAGGTCTGGCAGCATCGGTGGAGAAGAAATCAGTTAACGTTTCGAGTCCTCACGACCCTTCCGAAGGGTCATGAGGACTCGAAGCGTTAACTGATTTCTTCTCCGCCGATGCTGCCAGACCTACTGAGTTTTTCCAGGCAATTCTGTTTTTGTTTTGGATTTCCAGCATCCGCAGTAGCTTTTAGCTTTTTGTTTTTAGGCTCATTAGTGAGCCTATCATCAGCAAATGAGGGAGAGAACTGGCCTGTGTTTAGAGGAGCAGCTCCATGCAGAATCTTTCATCAAAACTCACCTGTTTGACCGGAATTTTGAAAACTGGCTCCAGGGGTCGCATTCAGCCTGTGGGCCGTATGTTGGACAAGCCTGGTGTAACCTGTGTCAAAGAGAAACATGGAAATTACTGCTTAGCCTGTCACCTAACAAATACTTCTGCAAAGACCTTTTCACAATCTGTACACTTCTTTCTGCAGCACCATTTGATGAATGGTGATATGATGATATTAGAGTGTGTTTGACTCTATTCTTACTCAGAAATATTTCAAATCTTCTGATGTAAACTGTGGCCCGTTATCTGACACCAACACTTCTGGCAACTCATAACTTGCACACCAACTTCCCTTCCACTTCAAAGAAATCAACATGCACTCATTCCCATGGTTGTCTTGTGTTTGACCATAGGATGAGAGGAACATTGGCTGGATTGTTTCTCATTCTGAGACACACTTCCCAACTTTTTACCAACTCTTCAATATTCTTTACCAACCTTTGGATACCAAAAATAGCTTCTTTCAACTGCTTTCAGACAGCTTATCCCTGTGTGCTCTTGATGAAGTTCCTCTAACAATCTCTCTCTCTAAACTTTGACAGAATAATGACTCTTAACCCCAAAGGAGGCAGCCTTGATCTACACTCAGTTCATTTCAATGCATGAAATACTCCTGCAATTTCTCACCATCACACTCTTTAGGCCTGCATTTCATGACATAATTAAACACTTTACTGAGCACCACACCCTTGCACGTTTCTTCACAAATTTCTCTGGCAGGTACTAGCATGTTATTTGTGTATGTGAAGTAATTCACAGGTAACTCAGTGGCTAGAATGAATCTGCCTTCATGGGAAATCTTGAAAGAATGTCCACGTTTGCATGATCTGCTGACTTACAATATTTAATATTATACTGATGGTTAATTTTATCCTTTGGTCCTCCTTGCTCAAGGGCCATTTTGCGCTCTCTTAGCACTTCCTCAATGTCAGACATATTTTTACTGATCCCTACTGTAAATAACTCAGCCCAGTTTAACCATAAATTCTTAAGCCAATTCATTCCCATCAGGGAGAATTTGTTTCCTGCTCCTACTACCAATGGCAAGTAATCGCATGCATCATCATATTCCACCATAACATTAACTTCACCTAGCACTGGAATACTGTTATTGGAATAACTAGTAAGTTTCACACCAGTTTTGGATAAGGGAATGTGACTTAGGGATTTCTTCTACTCTCCTTCCGAAATGACAGACACTGCTGCAGTTGTATCAATGATGAAAGTAAGTGGTGAATCTCTGACTTTCATTACTGTGGGCGCTGGAATTTTATCTTCAGCCCTATTACTCTCATTTTCCACATTCTGGTTTTCTTACTCTCTGACTGAGTACAACTCTTGATCTTCCTGCTCAATAACATTATCTTTTGTTTTTATGTCTATCATATGCACACTCAAGGATTTCCAAACTCCTGAACTAGCTTTAGATCAACCACGACCTGGACTTGGTGCATGGTTGGGACCTGGAGCATTACTGTTTCCTCTCTTCCTGAATGCCGTCTTTCCCACAGGCAAAGCATTTTGACTGGGAATGGGGGCATTTAAATGGTTGGTAGCTACCACGGCAATGATAGCATCTAAATTTCTAAAAAGTTCCAAAAATATGACACAATGTTCTTCAGTCCTCAAATTCTCAAATTAAATGTAAAAAAGAATTCTATCCCAGCCTCGTCATCAGCTTCTGTTGTGTATTGCACTGAGAAAAGATTGACATGTGGACTCACAGCCGGCAGCCATTATTGAACTAACTTTATTTACACCTCCCTAACAGAGAGGGTAATATAACAAAATGCTTAGGCCTTGCAATATACTACATATAGCACTTTTGAAATAGAAAGATGGCACTTCAAAGGAGCGCTTTAAAGCAAAATTTGACACTGAGTCACATAAGGCCACATGAAGGCAGATAAGTGAAAGCTTGGTCAAGGAGGGAGGTTTTCAAAAGGTATTCGATAAAAGGTTACTGCTGCACAAGATACTAGCTTATGGTGTTGGGGTTAATATATTAGCATGGATAAAGGATTGGCTAACTAACAGGAAACAGAGAGTCAGGATAAATGGGTCATTTCAGTTAGGCAAACTGGAACTCATGGAGTGCCACAGGGGTCAGTGCTGGGCGTCAACTATTTAAGATCTATATTAATGACTTGGATGAAGGAACTGACTGTATTGTAGCCAAATTTGCTGAGGATACAAAAATAGGCAGGAAAACAAGTTGTGAGGAGGATACAAAGAATCTGCAATATGATGTAGATAGGTTAAGTGGGTGGCCAAAAAATTGGCAGATGGAGTATAATGCAGGAAAATATGAGGTTGTCCACTGATGGGAAAAGCAGAAAAGTTGAGTATTATTTAAATGGAGAGAGACTGCAGAATGCTGCGGCAAAGAGGATCTGGATGTCCTTGTACATGAATCACAAAAAGTTAACATGCAGGTACAGCAAGTAATTAGGAAGACAAATAGAATGTTGGCTTTTATTACAAGGGGGATGGAGTATAAAAGTGGGGAAGTCTTGCTACAACTGTACAGGACATTGGTGAGACCGCACCAGAGTACTGTGTATAATATTGGTCTCCCTGCTTAAGAAATTGCATTGGAAACGGTTCAGGGAAGGTTCACTATGTTGATTCCTGGGATGAAGGCGTTGCCTTATGAGAAAAGGTTGAGCAGGTTGGCTCTATGTTAATTTGAGTTTAGGAGAATGAGGGATGATTTTATGGAAACATGTAAGATTCTGAGGGGGCTTGACCGGGTAGATGCAGAGAGGATGTTTCCTCTCATGAGGGAATGTAGAACTAGGGACTATGGTTTAAAAACAAGACAAAGATGAAGAGGAATTTATTCTGTTAGAATGCACTTGGTTTTTGGAATTCTCTTCTTCAGAGAGCAACGGAGGCTGGGTTATTGATTACACTGAAGCCTGATTTAGACAGATTTTTGATCGGCAAGAGAGTCAAGAGCCATGGGGCAGACAGAAAGGTAGAATTAAGGGCACAATCAGATCAGCCATGACCTTATTGAATGGTGGAGCAGGCTTGAGTGTCCAAATGGTCTATTCCTGCTCCTATTTCTTTTGATCTTAAGGAGTATCTTAAAGGAAAAAAGTGAGGTAGAGAGGCAGAGAGATGTAGAGAGGGAGGTCCGGAGCTTTGTGCCTACCCAGCTGAAGGCATAGCCCCTAAATGGTGGAGCAATTAAAATCAGAGATGTTCAGGAGGCCAGGATTGGCAGAAGGTGGAGATCTCGGAGCGTTGTAGGGCTGAAGGAGATTACAGAGATAGGGAGAGGTGAGACCACGGATGGACTAAATATGGTTGATTCTTAACTGTCCTCTAAAAATGTCTACCATTAAATTGGTATTAATTGCTTGTGTCAACCAACATCAACCTAGGCACCGGAAATGACAAAGACATACCCAGCTTAACTGACCTTGCAAAGTCCTCATTGCTAACACCTGGGGACTTATGCCAAAATTGGGAGAGCTGTTCCATTGTCTAGTTGAACAACAGCCTGACATCGTCATATTTATAGAATCATACCTTACAGCCAATGTACCTGATTCCTTCATCATCATTCCTGAGTATGTCCTGTCCCATCAGACTGATCAGAGATGGCAACACAGTGGAATACAGTCAGGAGGGAGTCCTCAACATTAACCCTGGACCACGTGAAATCTCAAGGTATCAAGTCAAACATGGGTGAGGAAACCTCCTGCTGATTACTATCAACAACTCCCCACCAGCTGATGGGCGGAATCGTCCCAAATTTGCACTAAGTGCAGTAGTCGGAGGGTAAAATGACATGTTACCTGCTAGCCACAATAGCGGCTTTTCACACAGTATTGTCCTAAGCCTGCTGCATTACTTATGCATTTCCGGAAAACACACCACTTCCAAGGCAGGCGGGCTCTCATTCGGCCGCCACACCATCATCTCGCCGCTTTATCACACCGGGTGCCATATTTAAAGTGCAGCCAAACACACACCTCTCAGTGCTTCCAGCCCACGACAGCTGCAGGAAGACATGGCCCCTAAAGGCAAAAAGACTGCAGCACCCAGGTTCAATGATGTGTCCCTCAAAAGCGTTTTGGATGCCATGGAGGCCCGCCATGATGTCCTCTACCCCTGGTCTGGCCGCAGGATGGGCAGCAACATCACTAATCCAGCTTGAGAGGCGGTGGCAGCGGTGGTCAGCGCCAGTGCCCTGAAAAAGAGGACAGCCAACCAGTGCCGCAAGGGGATGAATGATCTCCTCTGTTCTACCTCGGTAAGTCACGCTTCTCATCACTCTCAACTCACACACTCACAAACCCATCACACATCCACTGGGCCCTCACTCACTACCAGTTCAAATCACAATTCACTCTCTCATACACACCTTCATTCTCCTCATCCCATCCATGGGACCATTCACCACCCACACAGACCAGGCATACTTATCATCTGGCCTGGCAGGTGCCCTGCTTACCCTCTCTCCATCTCTATTCATGTAGGACAAGCTGGCACACAACAAGAGGGAGAGGTTGCAGACTGATGGGGAATGCCCGAAATCAAGGTCCTCATGGAATTCGAAAACAGAGCCATCTAGCTGGCCAGCGAGATCTGGACTGTTCCTGTGCTAACGGTGAGGTCGGTGGTGCTCTACCAAGTGAAGATCCAACAGTGCAACATCCATCAGACAACTATGCTGTGAGTGATGTGTCCTGTTTCTCAGGCCACTGCCATGCACTAAATATCTCTCCTTGCTCTTGCAGGCACATCTGGGAGATAGCTGATGGAATCCACGACCTGGGGCCTCTAATCAAGCGCCAAAGAAACCTCTGGAGGGGAATCTGAAGGCACCCTCCTTGAAGTCCCATCACAGCGCTCACCCACATCCTCCAACAATGCAGAGACACACATCTCGGTGGGACCTAGCTTTAGAGTAGCCTCGGGATCACAATCTGGTGAGCACATCGCAATTCCTGATCCACAGAAGATGGCGGCAGGGATTTCCCAGGTGTCAGGCACTCGGAGGACTGCCGGAGGCAAGATTGCTGCTGAGTCCGAGTCAGTTGATGAGCCTCTGGACCCGGTCATGTCACAGTCGCTGGAGCTGCAAAGGCAAGCTCAGGAACATCAGGAAGGGATGTCCGCTGCACTCCTCAGATTGCAAGGCACGACGGAGGAGTCCACCCGTCTTCAGGCTGAGGTGATAGTGCCAGCATGCCAACGCACCAAGGTCAACACTAGCAAGTTGGCGGCCGCCATGGAGACCTTGGTCCAGGATGTCATTCCTGCACTGCTGCGTGGGCTGAATTCCATCCCTGAAGCCACAGTTAGCCTCCAACACTGTGTATGTGAGAGGAATGCGGGGCAGCCCAATCTCACTCCAGCTTCCCCTTCTCCTCAAGGAGTCAGCCTGGAGCCCTTGGGCACCCATAGGGAGGAGGATTAGCAGGTGTGCTCCCCGGGGCCATCCATCCAGGTGACTCCGGGAGTGTCCGGCCCATCCGAATCCCCTCTTCTTGTGACCTTAGCAGCTCCAGCTCAACAGGATAAGGAGGGTGCCACTGCCACACAGCAGGACCCTGAAAGCAGGCCGGGGTCCTTCTGGTCTCACCCCTCCAGAGGATGCCTGCCAAGGTCATCACAGACAGAGTGTCGTAGTCAGCAGGCTGTCTCCACCTCCACTGTGGATGTCTGGGGAGCACCAAGATGTAGTGGCTGGGCAAGGAAGGTTAAGAAGATGTTGTTGCACAGCATAGGCAAGGGTGCTAATCGTGTTCATGATTGTAAATAAACTCCCAAGAGTGTCTCCCTGCCTATGGCTCCCTGTTCTGATGAGCAGTGTTCTTGTCACTCAGATGTGAATCCTTTCTGCACAAGATAAAAGGCAGGTGTCTCAGTCCAGAGCCTCTTCCCTGTGCTCTGTGCAGCCTTCAGACCACAGTGATGGTCCGGCCTCATACGCCCTGGAAACATTACTGATGTCTGCACCTCAATGGTGCTTGTCATTGCTGCCAGAATGTCGTGGGCAGGCATCACAGTGTTCCATCATTCTCTCTGTGTTCTCTCAGCACCTATAAAGTGGGACTGGCCCCCATTTCTTCAGCAATTGTGACCTGTGATGCTGTGTTCCTGAAGGGGTCAGGTGCATTTAAAGTTTCTTGGCAATGTCTCCATGATATGACCCTGGTCACAGAACGCAAGCGAGCTGCCCTTGGCCAGACAGGTGTCAGACATTCACAGAGGCTATGTGAAGATTTATGGAGTGTTCTCACTAGATGTCGTCATCATCCTCCTGCAATCGAGTGACTATTAAGGCCTCCACTGCGTCTCCATGGAAGGAGCATTATCACAGAGGGGAGGCGATGATGTAGTGGTATTGTTTCTGGACTAGTAATCCAAAAGCCCAGGGTAATGCTCTGGGGACCTGGGTTCAAATCCTGCCAAGGCAGATGGTGGAGTTTGAATTCAATAAAAAACTAAAAGTCTAATGATGACCAAGAATACCATTGTTGATTGTTGTAAAAACCCATCTTGTTCACTAATGCCCCTTTAGGGAAGGGAAAGTTGCTGTCCTTACCTACCTGTGACTCCAGGCCCACAGCAATGTGGTTGACTCTTAAATGCTCTCTGATACCCAGGAAACCACTCAGTTGTATCAAAACTGCTACAAAGCCACATAAAAGGAATAAAACCGGACGGATGACCTAGGCACCAGAAACGACAATGGCAAACTCAGCCGTGTCGACCCTGCAAAGCCCTCCTTACTAATATTTGATGTCTAGCTGTCTCACAGGCTATTCAAACAACAACTCATGGAATCATACCTTACAGATAATGTCCCAGGCACCACCATCACCATCCCTAGGTATGACCTGTTCCATTGACAGGACAGACCCAGCAGAGGTGGCGGCACAGTGGTTGCAGTTGGGGATGAGTTGCCCTGGGAGTCTTCAACATTGATCCCAGACCCCATGAAGTCTCCTGACCACATTACAGCCTTGGTTCAAACATGGTCAAAAGAGCTGAACTTCTGAGGTGAGGTGAGAGCAACTGCCCTTGACATCAAGGCTGCATTTGACCGAGTGTGGCATCAAGGAGCCCTAGTAAAATGGGAATCAGGGGGAAAACTCTTCACTGGTTGGAGTCATGCCTAGCACAAAGGAAGATGATTGTGGTTGTTGGAGGTCAGTCATCTCAGCTCCAAGACATCACTGCAGGAGTTCCTCAGGGGAGTTTCCTAGGCCCAACCATCCCTCCATCATAAGGTCAGAAGTGGGGATGTTCACTGATGATTACACAATGTTCAGCACCATTCATGACTCCTCAGATGCTGAAGCAGTCCATATCCAAATGCAGCAAGACCTGGACAATATCAAGGTTTGGGCTGACAAGTGGCAAGTAACACTCGTGCCACACAAGTGCCAGGAAATGACCATCTCCAACAAGAGAGAATCTAACCATCATCCCTTGATGTTCAATGGCATTACCATCAGTGAATCACTATAAACATCCTGGGGGTTACCATTGACCAGAAACTGAACTGGATTAGCCATATAAATACTGTGGCTACAAGAGCAGGTCAGAAGCTAGGAACCCTGTGATGAGTAGCCCACCTCCTGACTCTCCAAAGCCTGTCCACCATCTACAAGGCACAAGTCAGGAGTGTGATGGAATACTTCCCACTTGCCTGGATGAGTGCAGCTCCCACAACACTCAAGAAGCTTGACACCGTCCAGGACAAAGCAGCCCGCTTGATTGGCACCACATCCACAAACATTCACTCCCTCCACCACCGACGCACAGTAGCAGCAGTGTGTACCATCTGCAAGATGTACTGCAGGAATTCACCAAGGCTCCTTCAACAGCACCTTCCGAACCCATGGCCACTACCATTAGAAGGACAAGGGTAGCAGATAGATGGGAACACCATCACCTGGAAGTTCCCCTCCAAGCCACTCACCATCCTGTCTTGGAAATATATTGCCATTCCTTCACTGTCTCTGGGTCAAAATCCTGGAACTCCCTCCCTAACAGCACTGTGGGTGTACCTACACCTCATGGACTGCAGCAGTTCAAGAAGGAAGCTCACCACCACCTTCTCAGGGGCAACTAGGGATAAGAAATAAATGTTGGCCCAGCCAGCGAAGACTGCATCTCATGAATGAATAAAAACAAATGTGCGCTGCCATAAGCAATGGAGTCAAACATTCACAGATGCAATTTGAAGATCTTATGGTGTCTCCACACTGCATGTCACCATCATCCTCCACAATTCTAGCTGCTATTAGGGCCTCCCGAGTGCCTGCCTCACCTGGCCAGTGCAAGGGCCTCATCGCCGTCATCGTCACCTTCGAGGACCTCCTCACCCTCATCACTATTGACGTCCTCCTCATCAGAGGAGACCTCCAGCTCCTGCATTTCCTCCTCATCCAGCTTCTCTCCCTCTTGCAGCACCAGGCTAGAAAGGGCACAGCAGGCGACGACATTGTGTGATACCCTCTGCGGACTGTATTGCAGGGCTCCACTAGACCAGTCCAGGCACCAGAACCTCATTTTCAGCATCCCGATGGTTTGCAGCACCAAGTTGCGAGCTGCTGCATGAGCCTTGTTATAGCGTTGCTGTGCTGCAGCCTGAGGCTGCCGCACAGGTGTCATCAGCCACGGCCTCTGCGGGTAGCTCTTGTCCCCAAGGAGCCATCCCTGCAGCCTCTGTGGACCCTGGACTGACTGAGAATGTAGGAGTCATACACACTCCCTGGGAACCATGCGCAGACCTGCAGGATGCATTTGTGGTTGTTGCACACCAGCTGCACATGCAGCGAATGGAAGCCCTAGCAGTTGACAAAGTTGACCGTGTGTTGAGCGCCACGTGAGTGCAGTTGATGGCACCCTACACCTGAGGGAATCCCGAGATCTGGGTGAATCCAATCGCTCTTACATCCCGGCTCTCCCGGTCCTGGGCGAAATGCATAAAGTTGTGTGCCCTCGCAAAGATGGCATTCATGATCTCATGAATGCATTTGTGGGTGGAGGCTTGTGAGATCCCACAGAGGTCACCTGTGGAGCCCTGAAAGGAGTCACTGGTGTAGATATTGATCGCCCCTGTCACTTTCACAGCCACTGGCAGTGGATGCCCTCCATGTCCATGTGGTGACAAATCCTGCAGTAGCTGGCAGATGTAACCAGCCAGTTCCCTAGACATGCACAGTCTTCGGCGACACTGGTTCTTGGTCATCTGTAGAAATGAAAGGCAGCATCTATAGACCCTGGGTCTAGTTAGGCGCTGACAAGCGACGGCTCAGTGTGGCTCTTCGGTGGCATGTGTGGGAGCCCCAGCCGCCCCTTCTTCCAAAGGGTGCTGCTCCTCCCTCTGCATAGCCAGGTGCCTCAGTCGCTCTCTTCTCCGTCATCTTCGCTCTCTGTACACCACAAGGCATAGAGCTAGTTCATCAGGCCCCATGATTCTGATGTTGTACTCCTGCAGGATGAAAGAGAGAGACGCGTGGTTTAGCATGGGTGTTCTAAGAATCTCTCTTGGTTAAGGCTGAAGGCCCCTTAACGCATCCAGGTGAGTGCTGGCCACCACTTGGATTGCAAGAGATTAGTGCGCTGCATGGCTGCCTGAAACCCCGCCCACCTTCGCCCCACTCCACCCGACCGATTGGCGGCAGCTTTTCTCACTGGGCTGCATGCTGTGCTCTCAGCTCAGGCACAGGCATTCTCCTAATCTGAGCTGCAAGGCTGCACTGTTAGCTTGAACCACGGGAGAGACTGGTCCAAACCGGGATGCTGACATTGAAAGTGGCTGTGAGCGTCTCCACCAGTGACTGCTCCATGACCAGCTTTAGTGAGAAGATTGTACAATGTGTCCAGTCATCCAACTGTTCTGCAGTCCACTAAAATGCTCATTAGTTTTCAGTTTGTGCCCCAGTGGTGAAAAGTTCAGGAGCATTTGGTGGCACTTTGATGCTTCTGCATTGCTTGAGTGGGCAGATAAGCTAGAGGCCCAACTCCAATTAGATCAAGGTGGCTGTGCCTGAACTGCCTCAGCTGCAGAGGAATGGTCACTTTATACAAGTTGTCCCAAATGCATGGCCACTTCTGTCACCCACCAGACCCATAACCCCGTACTTGCTTGTGCGCTACCTTCAACCACAGGGCAGCTTTTGTCCTTCCCTCCACCCCAGAACCAACCAACGTGCATCAACCTTGAAGTCCAACAGACATCCCTCATGAGTGCTCCGCAACGTTACTGTGCACCCATCTCCAAGTTCCCCTCAAAGTGCAGTCCGCTAAGTGCACGCCTTTTATGTGCTGTTGTGAAACACGCACGCCAACCTGGGCGGACGATCCAGCAGGTTGGGGGGTTGGGTCCGGCAGGCTACCTTTATAACGCTATGCAGATATATTACAATGAGGTTCCCGACATCCGATGGCAGGAAACGTGGCCCGTCATTGACAGGCTGAGCGGGTGATCGCAGACTGGTTTCAAGATGTCGTGAAACTGATTTTTGGCCTTCTCATCATATTGTCCGCTCACACCACCGAACACGCCCAGCGCCAATGGGCGCAGATGATTCTGCCTGATGGATCAGTACTCCTCCATGTTAAACACCACTTGGAAGAAGTACTGAGGGTAGCAAGAGCACAGAATATACTCAGTAAAGGGGAGGCTTCAATGTCCATCATTAAGAGTGGCTTGGTAGCACTAATACTGACCGAGCTGACCAGGTCCTGAAGGACAAAAGTGCCAGACGGGGCTTGCGTCAAGTAGTGAGAGAACCAACAGGAGAGAAAAGCCTAGGTAACTTTGTCTTCACCAATCTACAAGTTGCAGAGGCATCTGTCCATGACCACACACTCTTTGTGGAGACAAAATCCCTTCTTCTGCCACCATGATAAATGTGATAGGTTTAGAATAGAACTAACAGCTCAAACCTGGGCATCCATAAAGTACTTTGGGCCATCAACAGCAGCAAAATTGTATTCCACCATAATCTATAACCTCATGGCCCAGCACATCACTCTACCATTACTATTAAACCAGGGACCAAATCTGATTCAATGAAGATTGGAGAAGAGCATGCTAGGCAAAGCACCAGGCATACCTAAAAATGAGGTGCTAACCTGGCGAAGCTACAACACAAGACTTTGTGTATGCTAAACAGAGGAATCCGCGTTTATTGACAGCTAATTCACAATCAACGGATCAAATCAAAGTTTTGTAGGCTTGCCAAATCCCCTCGTGAATGATGATGGACAATTAAACAACTAATGGGAGTAGGAGGCTCCATGGACATTCCCAACCTCAATGAAGGCAGAGCTCAGCACGAATGCCAAAGATAAGGCTGAAGTGTTTGTAGCCATCTTCAGCCAGAAGTGCTAAATGGATGATTCATCTCGGTCACCTTCTCAGATCCCAAGCATCACAGATATCAGTCTTCAACCAGTTTGATTTACTCCAGTGATATCAAAAAACGGCTGAGCATACTTGATCAAACAAAGGCTGTGGGGCCTGACAGCATCCTGGCTGTCATACTGAAGACATATGCTCCAAAATTAGCTGAGCTCTTAGCCAAGCTGGTCCAGTACTACTATTGCACCCGACACTCAACACCCAACAATGTGAAAAACTGCCCATATATGCCCTATTCACAAAAAACAGGACAAATTAAATACAGCCGATTATCGCCCCATCAGTCTACTCTTGATCATCAGAAAAGGTATTGAAGGTGTCGATGACAGTGTTATCAACCAGCATTTACTCACCAATAGCCTGTTCACCGATGCTTAGTTTGGGTTCTGCCAGGATCTCTCAGCTCCAGACCTCATTGCAGCCTTGGTCTAAACATGGAGAAAAGAGCTGAATTCCTGAGGTGTAGGCAACATTTGATCAATTTGTGGCATCAAGGAGCCCTAGTAAAAGTGGTCAATTGGGATTATGGGGGAAACTTTCTACTGGCTAGTCGTAGTTGTCAGAAGTCAATCATCTCAGCCCCACTGCAGGAGCTCCTCAGGGTAATGCCCTCGGCCCAAAAATCCCCTAAAGAAGAGTAATCTTCCTTTAAAGGGAAATCACAAAGATGTGCAAGGGCTGTAGCGCGGTGATATTGGGGGACTTTAATTACACAAATATCAATTTTGAAAATGTTAAAGGGTGGAGGAATTTCTGAACTGTCTTCAGGAGAACCTCTTTGACCAGTATGTTCTCGGTCCAACTTGGAAGGAGGCATTGCTGGATCTGCTGCTGGAGAATGAGGCTTAGATTAGCAATGGAGAAGAGCAAGGAACAATCTAAAGTAAAGTCTCTAAATTGGCAGAATGCTAACTTCAATGGGATGTGAAGGGATCTAGCCTGGGTAAAATGGAACTAAAGTTTAACAGGAAACATAGCAATGAAACAGAGGGAGATGTTTCAGTAACAGGCTAGTTCCATTCCAGCAAGGGCAAAAGTTAAGTGAACCAAAGATATGGCTCCTTAGATGATGAGGGAGATCGAGAATATGATAAAACAAAAATGAAGTTGCATGATGCATGTCAGGTGAATTCTTCAAGTGAGAACCAAGCTAAATACAATAAGTTGAGAGAAGAAGTAAAGAGAAAAATAAGACTGACAGAGAATATGAGAATCGAATGGTAGGTAACATAAAAGGGAACCCCCAAATCCTTTCAGCATGTAAATAGTAAGAGTTGGGGTGGGGCCTATTAGGGATGAAGTGGGTGATTATGCTTAGAGGCACAGTGCAAGGCTAGGATACTCACTGATTATTTTGTAGTTGTCCTTACTAAGGAAAAGGATGCTGACAAAATAAGGTAGCAGTGGAGATGGTAACGGATGGAGTAGAAATTTGTGAGGAGGGCTTATAGGAAAGGCTGGCTATGCTTAGTGCTGATAAACCGCCTGGTCTGAACGGCTTGTATCTCAGGCTGCTAAAGGAAATAGGAGTGGAGATAATGGAAGGACTTGTCATAATCTTCCAATCTTCCCTAAATATGTGGGAGGTGCTAGAGGATTGGAGAGTGGCAAATGTGACACCATTATTCAAAGACCATAAGACCATAAGACGTAGGAGCAAAAGTAGGTCATTTGGCCCATCCAGTCTGCTCCACCATTCAATGAGATCATCACTGACCTGATAATCCTCAACTCCATTTTCCTGCCTTTTCCCCATAACCTTTGATTCCCTTACTGAAGTCTGTCGATCACCGCCTTGAATATATTTATTGACCCAGCCTCTACAGCTCTCTGCGGTAAAGAATTTTTGATTGACTACCCTCTGAGAGAAGAAATTCCTCCCCATCTCTGTTTGAAATGGGTGACCCCTTACTCTGAGATTATGCCGTCTTGTCCTAGACTCTCCCACAAGGGGAAACAACCTCTCTAGCATCCACCCTATCAAGCCCCTAAGAATCTTATACATTTCAATAAGGCCACCTCTCATTCTGCTAAACTCCAATGAGTACAGGCCCAATCTACTCAACCACTCTTCATATGAAAATCCCTCCATACCCAGGATCAACCTAGTGAACCTTCTCTGGACTGCCTCCAATGCCAGTATATCTTTCCTTAGATAAGGGGACCAAAACAGTTCATAGTGTTCGAGGTGTGGTCTAATTAGTGCCTTGTATAGTTTTAGCAAGACCTCTCTATTTTTATACTCCATTCCCTTTGTAATAAAGGCCAACACTCCATTTGCCTTCCCATTACCTGTTGAACTTGTATGTTAGCTTTTTGGGATTCATGCACAAGGGATCCCAAATCCCTCTGTGCTGCAGCCTTCTGCAATCTTCCTCCATTTAAATAATATTCAGCTCCTCAATTCTTCCTGCCAAAGTGCATAACCTCACATTTTCCCACATTATATTCCATCTGCCGCTTTTTTGCCCACTTGCTTAAGCTGTCTATATCCCTCTGTAGGCTCCTTGTGTCATCCTCACCGCTTGCCTTCCCACCTATTTTTGTAAGAAAGGGAGTAAGGACATTCCTAGTAGCCAGAGGCCAGTCAGTTTAACATCAGTGGTGCGTAATGTTTTAGAAACAATAATCAGGGAAAAGAAATCAACAGGCACTTGGAGAGATTTAGGTTAATTCAGGAGAGCCAGCACAGATTTGTATAAGGATGATCATGCTTGACTAATCTAACTGATTTTTTAAATTAACAGAGAAATTTGATGCATGGGAAGCAATGGGTATTATCTGTATGGATTTTAAGAAAGCATTTGACAAAGTATCACATAAAAGGCTGGTTAACAAAATTGAGGCCTGTGATTTAGCAGGGGCAGTGTCAGCTTTGATAAAAACTTGGCTTAAGGACAGAAAACAGCAAGTCACAGTGAATGGTTGTTTTTCATACTGGTGGTGCTAGACAATGATTTTACCAAGATTCAGTGCTAGTACCACTGCTTTTTCGCTTGTTATAAATGACTTGGATATTGGAATATAGACTAAAATTTTGAAATTTGTTAATGATCTCAAACTTGACATGGGTCAGAAATGGAGGATGATACCAATCAAGTGCACAGGACGTAGATAGGCTAGCAGAATGGACAGACAAGTGGCAGATGGAATTTAAAACGGAGAAGTGTGAGGTGATGCATTTTGACAGAATAGATTGGCAGAGGCAATATAAACTTGATGACACAGCTCTAAAGAGTATGCAGGGACAGGGGGACATGAGGGTTCGATGAGATTTACCAGAATGGTTCCAAGGATGAGAGATTTTAGCTACAAGGTTAGGTTGGAGAAGCTGGTGTTGTTCTTCTTGGAGTGAAGGAAGGGGAATTTTATAAAGCTTTACAAGATTATGACAGGCTTAGATAAGGTAGACATTAGTTGGTGGTACAAGGACTAGGCACACAGATATAAGGTTTTGGTCAAGAGGTGCAGGGGGAATGTGAGGAAGTACTTTCTTACACAGTGAATGTTAATGATCTGGGGTTGCTGTCTATGAGGGTGGTAGAAGTGGAGATGATGAATAATTTCAAAAGGAAGTTGGATGGGCATTTGAGGGAAATAATCTTGCAGGGTGAGGCTGATAAAGTGGAGAAGTGGGGCTGACTGGATTGCTTTGCAGAAAGCCAGCATGGGCTAGATGGGCCAATAGCTTCCTTCTGTGCCTTAATATGACTCTATTGCCAGAAATTTCCCCCCGTTGGGGGGGTTGTATGGGGATGGGTGGGGGCAGGCGCGAACCCGATCGGAGAGCACAAAGATCTCCCTGAGGCAGAGAGGTGTTTTGTTTAAACTTTGATTAAGTTATGAAAATTTGAATAAAGATGGGTAAAAAATTTAAGGACATGTCCCCTCATGTGAGACTGTCACATGAGCTGGGACATGTCCATTAGTTATTTCAAAAAGTTTTATTTAAATAGTAACCCCTTCATGAAACATCATCCCGTCCGTAGATAAGGTTTCATGAAAAATGCGAAGGCCGCCCGGGCTCTTCACCTGCCCGCCAACCTTAAGGTTGGACGGGCAGCTCAGTTAATAATTTAAATTACTTTTTAACAGGCCTTAATAGGCCTTTGGCAGTTTGGTGGACGTGCAGCCAACTCGGCTGCGCGCCCGCCAAACTGAATGTCCGAATGATGTGCGGTGACGTCGGGACGCCTGTCCAACATCACCGCGCGTCATTTTACGTGTCGGCGACCGGGCCCCGCCCCCTGCTCGCCAAGAGGAAAATGCTGCCCAATGACTCATCAATGACCTTCCATCCATCATAAGGTCAAAGTGGGGAATTCACTGATGATTGCACAATATTCAGTTCCACTTGTATCTCCTTTTGTGCCAGCATGCAGCAAGACCTGGACAACAGCTAGGCTTGGGGCAGAATTGTCCTAGATTTGCACTTAGTATGGTAGCGGGCGGGTAAAACGATGTTTTACCTGCCGGCCATGATGGCGGATTTTCATGCTGTATCGCCCCAAACCCACTGCATTAATTATGCATTCCTGGGATACATGCTGTTTTGATGGTGGGCGGACTCTGATTTACCTGCTATGCCGTCACCTCACCGCTTCATCACGCCAGGCACCACATTTAAAGTACAGTTGTGCTCAGTGCTCCCAACCCAGGACTGCAGCAAATAGGACATGGCCCTGAAAGGCAAGAAGACTGCAGCCTGCGAGCACCTTTTGGACGGCGTGAAGGCCCACTGTGATGTCCTTTACCCCTGCTCTGGCTGCAGGAGGGGTAGCAACATTACCACTCTGGCTTGGTAGGCAATAGCAGCGGTGGTCAGTGCCAATGCTGTACAGAAGAGGTTGGCCTTCAATGCAGATAGAGGATGAATGATCTCATCTGTGCCGCCAGGGTAAAGCAAACATCTCATCATCAGTCTAAACTCATACACTCAAGTCCATCACAGTCACTGGCATCTCACTCACTGCCAGCTCACCATCCATTCTCACACATATACCCTCACACCTTCATTTGGCCTCATCTCCTCTGCAGACTGCCTCCTCAGCCCTCACCATCTTGAGGCCACTTGCACAGGTCAACATGTGCCCCCGCACACACCCTGGGATACCCTCCTTCCGCAGTACAGCTCTTGTCCTGCAGCCTCTTCCTTGCCTGAGGCCACTTCTCCCCCTTCCCCAAGCAAGCCTTAGCCCTGCAGCCATTGAAAAGCCACCCACATATGGCTGATCTGGTAGGTAGAGACCTGCCCATGAGCCCCCCTAAAAATGATGTGGTTCTGTCTGGGAAGCCTGGTGCTGATGACTGTGAGTGCTGACAGAAGCAAGGTAGGCAAACACACCTTGAAATCCTGAGTGAAGTGCAGCCCGCCAGCTGCACGTCGCTTATGTGCTGTTGTGAAACACGTCAGCGTGTTTTCCCGCCGACATGGGCAGATGATCCAGCGGGGTGTGGGGGGGAGGGGGCGTGGCGGATGGGTCCGGTGGGCTGGCCTAATAACGATATGCTGATGTATTACGATGAGGTTCCTGACGTCCGACGGCGGGAAACGTGGCCAGTCATTGGTGGGCTGAACGGACGATTGTAAACACGTCATCAAGAAACCAATCGCACCATATTGTCTGCTCATGTCACCAAACATACCCGATGCCGGCGGGCATGGAAAATCCCGGCTTTGGTCTCATAAATGACAAGTAAATTTCCTGTCAGACAGGTGCCAGGCAATGATCATCACCATCTAGAGAGAATCTAATGATCTCTCTTTGACCTTCAACAGCATTATGATCATTGAATCCCCCACCACCAACATCCTGGGGGGCGGGGGCGGGGGGGGTGGCGCGGGGTGGGAGGGGGGTGCGGGCGGTAGTGAGTACCATTGACTATAACCTTAACTGGACCAGCCACATAAACTCTATGGTTACAAAAGAAGCTCAGTGGCTGGGAATTCTTCAGCAAGTAACTCACCTCCTGACTCCTCAAACCCTATCCATCATCTACAAGACACAGGTTGGGAGCATGATGGCGTAATCCCCACTAGCCTGGATGAGTGCAGCTTAACAAGACTCAAGAAGCTCAACACCATACAGGTCAAAGCTACCCACTTGATCGGCACACCACCCTAAACATTTGCTGCTTCGACCACTAGCACTCAGTGGCAACATCATCTACAATGTGCACTGCAGCAACTCACCAAGTGTCCTTCAACTGCACTTTCCAGGCCCACAACCTGTACTACTTAGCAGGTAATGGCAGCACTCACATGGAAACACCACCTGTAAGTTCCCCTCCAAACCACACACCATACTGACTTGGAAATCTATCACTCTTCCTTTACTGTGCCTGGGGAGGTGGTGACATAGTGGTATTGTCACTGACTAGTATTCCGGGGCCCAAGGTAATGCTCTAGGGCCCCAGGTTCAAAATCCACCATGGCAGATGGTGATATTCGAATTCAATAAAGATCTGGAATTAAAGTCTGATGATGACCATGAAACCATTGCTGATTGCCACAAAAGCCCATCTGGTTCACCAATGGCCTTTAGGGAAGGAAATCTGCTGTCCTTAGCTGGTCTGACCTACATGTGACTCCAGACTCACAGCAATGTGGCTGACTCTTAAATTAGGGATGGGCAATAAAAATGCTGGCCTAGACAGTGATGCCCACATCCCATGAACGAAAATTTTAAAAATATCTTGGTTGTTCTTCCACTACATGGACTGCAGTGGTTCAAGGAAGCAGCTCACCACCTTCTCAATTGCTGGCCTTGAGTGATGCTCATTTCGCAAGAACAAATAAAAATGAAAATCACAGGTCACGATTTTAAACTCAAAAGCGTTGCTTAACTAGAAGCAAAAGCAGATCAGCGAGTGATTGGTGAGCAGGACTTGGTGTGAGTTAGGACACAGGCTGCAGAGTTTTGAATATGCTCATGTTCACAGTGTGTAGAATGTGGGAGGCCAGCAAGGAGTGCATTAAAATGGTTAAGTCTCGAAGTAGTGAAGGAGTGGATGAGGATTTCAGCAGCCAATGAGCTGAGGAAGTGGTGGAATCAGGCGATGTTTCATAGGTGGAAATAGGCAGGTGAAGATGTGCGCTTGGAAGCTCATCTTGGGGTTAAATATAACACTAGCCTGGTTCAACCTCAGACCATTGCCGGAAGTGGGATGGAATTGGTGGTAAGGGTGTTTGTGATGGGGACTGAGTATAAAATAATCAACAAAATAATATCTACTATGAATGCCCCTCACATTGATCTCCAAGCCACCATTTTTGCTTTGCCTATTTTTTTCTTCTTTTTTATAAGTAACATGCATGAATGGAATAATATAACAAGCAGTGGGCCTGAAATTTGAGCTTACAGTCAACAGAGGCTCTTTCTGCACTCCTCACAGATTGCCTGGCTGCGGCTCCTGTTTGGCACTCAATATTCAACCATGGAGTAGATTCTGCCATGTTTTGCAAGCATTGCCACTAAATCCTTGCCAGATTAGGAATTCCTGCCCTCAGTATTCCACAGCCAAATACTCTTGGAGTAAAGGATGAAAGCCACCTGGTGCTCAGAAAAGCATTAGGGAGGGTAATTGCTGCATTACTGTGATGTGTAGAGCAGTTACTGAACATCAGCACCAATGTTACTTCCCTCCCTGAGTGAACTGTAACAAGCCACCACCACTACCAACCTTAAAACTGCAGTGGTAGTAAATTATTAAAAACTTTCTTAATATGAAGAATAACCACAAAATGAGCTGGAACATATGATTATTATTCTGCTGACTCTGTTATAAGAAAACCTCAATTCTTCTGTATCTTTAGTGCCCAGTTTATGATTAGTTTAGTGTCTGACCCCGAGCCTTAATGTTACTGGCCCACATGAAACAATTACTTGCCAAAGAGCTGATTTTCCTGATGACCCAGATAACAATGACGGATTTAATTAACAGTTGCACTGGAAAGAGAAATAATAAACATGTAGTAATGGGGCCGTGGCAGGGAGTGGTGTCACGAGTGGTTCAGTGGCGATACTTGGAGGAGGCAACCAGTAGAGTCTTTCTATTGTTCCATAGTGAAGGAGGGAGTCACTTTAATTTGTTGCCACCCACCTCTGTACAAACGCATCAGCAGCAATATTAAAGGGAGTCAAGAAATAAACCATTAAAAAAGCATTGAAATAAGTTAGAAGAAAAATGAAAACTACTTTACACATGTACAGCTTTTGTAACAAAAGAAATAATTTTGTTTCTCTTTAAAGCGTGTTTTTTCAGAAGCCACCCTGAGAAAACCAACCATTTTCTGTACTCATCTGCTTTCCCCCTCACTGCTCACTGAGGGTTCAGGTACTAAACTAATCATAAACTGGGCACTAAAGGTTCAGAAGAAGTGAGCTTTACTTCTAACAGAGTCGGCAGAATAATAATCTTATGTTCCAGCTCATTTTGTTGCTGTCCTTGGTATTAAGAAAGTGTTCAATAATTTACTACGACTGCAGTTTTGAGGTTGTTGGTGGTGTGTTACAATTTACAATTAAGCTCAAGTTGCTGTTGCAAAAAGCACTTTGACATGTATGTCACAGTGCATTTCACAGTCTGGAGCTATGGAGAGTGAAGGTAGAGGCTCTTATGTTCTTTCCGTCACATGACTGACCAGGAATCTCTCCCACTACCATGTGCCACACGACTTCCCCTTATGTTTGGTTGTACACTAATTGTTGCTCATGCCAGTTGCTTAACTGCAGTAAAGAACGATGTGTGCTGACCGAATCTCAGCTATTGTGACCCTAAACAGGTTACTTTCATTAGGTTGGCTTGCACCAATTTCTTTTGTGTTAGCCAGTGTCTGCACAAAGTCAGATTTGATATAATTTTCCTTAAAGCTTAGCTGGCCTCTTGTGCAATCATTCTATTATTTTGCTCTATTGCACCTTACACAAAGCATAATTGGATACTCCCTTCTGCAAATGTAGTACTGATCCTATATGGAACACTGCCAATATAAGGAAGCTTCCTGTGAAAGGCTCCCACCTGTTGATGATTTTTTGAGCCAATATCCTAGTTTTGCCATCAATGTTAATACATTTGCTGGGAGAATTCATGATATTTCCTAGTGACCATTGATTAAAATGGGTTCAGTAACATTATTTGATCAAAGGTTTTCTTGCATTGAAATTCTAGGCGGGTCAATGGAAAGTGCTGGAAGTCTGGATTTAGACCCAGAGGGCATGGGTCTGCAATTTGCAGTCTGCCCGCACCTTTTGGAAATGAGGTGGGTAAGAAGCAAAATTTGTATACCCGCCTCAATTCCACGATTTCATGGCATCCAGAGGCTCTGCAAAGCAAACTCGGGGCTGAATAGCATTGGGGATAAACCACATGCTTCAGACAGCCTTCCTTTTTTAAAGAGACAGTCCCTACAAAAAGGGAAGTTGCTTTTTGGCAGTAAGGGAGAAGGAGAATGGAACACCAGATTAAGGAAAGGGCTCCCGCTTCAGTGATGCCATCTCAACGCAATATATACAGAGGTTCAGATCAGGAAGTAGGCCATATTGGCATCAGGGGCTGGGGGCAGGAAGTCCTTGAGACTAATCCTCCAAAGAGAATGGGAGTAGGGGTGAGAGTGTTCAATTCCCAGAGCATAGCTCCCAGACATGGCAGCAGTGATGGAGAAAGCTTAGTGAACACCCTTGGGTGGTCAAGGTGAGTGAATGCATTCGAACATCACATCTCAGACCCACCACATCGCTCACCTCTCACACTACTCAATGCACCAGCACACACACCTAACAATCAGTGCTCACCCCTAACATCTTTATACCATACCTCACTCACTCATTCCTTCCAATCTTGCCAACTGCAGGCCCATCTCTGAAAATCTACAGCTATCCAGCTATGGCAGGCACATCATTCAACCATAAGGTGAAGGCGGCCCACAGAAGGGCGGGCAATAGTAGAGTGATATTGCTACTGGATGATAGCCTAGAGGCCGGGACTAATACTCTGGAGACATGAGTTCAAATCCCGCCACCAAATTTAAATTTAATTTATAAATCTGGAATAATTCTGGCTTAGGGAATTTTGGAAAATGAAAACCAATACATCTACGATCTCAGCAGCCAATTCATTTAAGTCCCTAGGATGAAGTCCATCAGGATCTGGGGACTTGTCAGCTTTTAGTTCCAATAATTTTCCCAGTACCCTTTCCCTGGTGATGGTAATTGTTTTAAATTCCTCCCTCCCTTTCACCTCATAATTCACAATTATTTCTGGGATGTTATTTGTATCTTCTACAGTGAAGACAGATACAAAATTTCTGTTCAATTCATCCAACCTCCCCCTCCCTGATGTATCGCAGTGACTGCAGCTCGCCCTCCTGTGCAATGACTCTGAGCCGAAGCCCCTCAAGCTGCAGACAGTAATTGCAGACATGTTTGCCCTACATCACACTGGCATCCAGAAGCTCCCACATTCTGCAGTTGCAATCCTCCACCAACCCTGTCATCTTTGTTATGTGTAAATTAACATATTAATTTAGAATTAATAAACCCTACTACTCCCAATAAACTTTACTACTGCTAGTAAAACTTACTATTACAATTATGAATGAATTACACAAGTTTTCAAATATAAACAAGTAAAATACTCACCAACTAATCACTTACCCGTTTCACTGTGATGTCAGTTTGTTGTTTTTCATTCAGGACGCGGTCGGTTGACAGACTGGCCCTGGCCAGTTTTCAACTCTTGCCAGGTCTGTCCCTCTCACTCCCTCTCGTGCTGCCTTTGAACTCTCACTGGGTGTTGCCCTATCACACCACTTTTCAAGTCTCGCCCAAAAGGAACCCAATAGCTTGCTCCATGGTTTTGAGGGTGAGTCTATGGTTTTCAATAACAGACCTCTGATCTTGCTTGATGGGATGGTGGAAGGGAGTCATTTGCCATGTGTGGAAGGGTATCCCTTGTTCCCAAGCAGCAACCAAGCTGTCTTTCTTGAAGGTCCAAAGACTGGGAATTGCTTACTCTTCTGGGATAAAAAATATTGTGGGTGCTGCCAGGGCAGTGGGCATTTACAGAGATAAATTCTTGGTGTGGTCACACATCAGCCGCACAGTGACAGAGTGGTTGCCCTTGTGGATGTGGATTTGATTCCTGTTGATGTGGGGACCCACAGAGCCACGTGTGTGAAGCCGATGGTGCCCTGCACCATCAGGAAGTCTGCTATTCTGGCAAACCCATGTGCCCTTTCAGCCTGGTCTCCCCTCCTCAGTGAGATGAGGTTGAAGTCCCTTCTTCTCCTGTCACCTCCTAATGTTACCGTGGATTGTGACCTGTGACATGTGGCTGATCTCACCTGCTCCCACCTGGAAGTTATTCTGTCATGTAAAATATAAGGATGAAATTGATCTTCACAGCAACTGGGAAAGTCGTTCTCACCCTGATTTGTGATTCTGGGTCATCATGAAGGAGATGACACAACTTCATCACCTCCATCCTTTGCATTTTTTGTGCCGTTGCTCTAGGAAGGCTCTTTCAGGGTAGGGCCTTCTAAGGAGAGCCCTCCTTCTCCTTCCCCTTCACAGAGGTTCCCCTTTCTGCCACCTCCAGACAATGTCCTGCTCATATTGCAGAGCAAGTGGTAGTGTAACTGCTGCCCCTATATCTATGGAAGGCACTGTTACTCTCTGCCCTTCTGTGGTCAGCAAAAAGCTAGAAGCAGTGTTATGCAAACTACTATTGCACCAGAATCTTCATTTATACCATTGGGGTAAACACATATGTGCATCTGGAAGACCAGAAATAGACATTTAGGAAAATTCATTTTTGTGCCTACATACTTTTAAATGGTTACTATGCTCCTTATAAACATCTTCAGACTGTTGCTATAACACATTAATAGATGAAATTAAAGACTGCATACCATCTCTAATTGGGCCAACTTTTGGTTAGAGCAAGGCAAGAGTTTAAGATAAGTACTATGTACATAATAAGTGGGAGGAAAAGGATTAAGCTGACCCGTTTGGTGCTTCACTTCTCATTAGTTCCATTACCGATTAAATGATTCAGTGCTTTTTAAAAAATAGTGCTGTGGATTCTTTTATGTCCACCTGAAACGCCAGGTAGGGCCTCAGTTTAACATCTCATCTGAAAGATGGAATCCTCCAGCAGAGCAATGCTTCCTCAGTACTGTATTGAGAGTGGTAGTCTAGATTCACTACTTTCTTGAATGCACCCAATAAACTAACAAATGTTGTGAAATAGGAAAGAACATGGGTTAAAAATAGTAGCAAAATCCAGTTGCTCTAATATCAGCTATACACAAGGTGACATGCCATTTCTTTCATATTGATGTTGAAATAGATGGAAATAGTAATCATTTTTATCAAATGAGAGGGGAGTGCATTTGGATATCTGTATGTAACATCTTTTAATTTCTTTCACCATTCAAGGGAAATAAATCCCCTAGTAAGACTGTTTATTGGATATATAGTTTATGTTAGGAATGTCTTGGTTTGTTGAATTTCGCCAGAAAAGCCAGAAGGAGTTGAATTGACCTTTATTCATTTGAAGTATCATTGTTACTTGAGTTTCAAAAGAACTTGGAATGAATTAAGATCCTTCAATTTGCATCTCTGCAAATGGTAATGTAATTCCCTTCCATCAGCCATGACTCAAAATGTTACTTATTCAGGAGCATTCATGGGTGGTTTGTCTCTAATTACAATTTCTTTATCACATGATGATGCAATTAAGAGGATGTTATTTTAGCTCAACCATAGTAATGACATGAATTCATATTACATTAATTGAGCGGGTTTTGAGAAAGCAAAAGAACATTAAGGACACATCACACCTTGTTTCACATTAACTTGGAGATTTGAGATCTTATTTAAATAAGTCTGAAGCACTACTGTACAATTATGAAAATTAAACTAATTGGTGCCATATGCAGTGAAAAATGTGTTGAGTGACTGATTTTAGCCCCATAAGTTTCTTTTCCAGCAATGTGTTTTTCCCAGATGATGCAGGCACTTTAAACACTCCACTTATTGAACTAGAAACCTTTACTAAACTCTATCAGCAAATGACACACCATCCACTTTCTACAACATGACAATCCACTGTCCTGGGCAGTAGGTAATGGTTTTCAATTTAGGTCTTTCAGTCTTGCAGTATAATATTGTCACAGCACAGATCACTAAAAAAATCTCACAACTGATCTTTTGCCTTTCATAGCGATGGAAAAACAAGAGGATTTTCAAGATAAGGATATTTTCTACCAGTTTTCAGATGATGAATGTGATGTCCGGGCCTGCCCCTTCGGAAAGGAGGAGGAGTGGAAAAATGGTGTAAGACTTCTAGGGCACTTAGTCCCTTATGTTCAATCCAGAACAAATCTGCAAATAACGTTAGTATATTTTTTTATTATTTCGCCTTAATAATTGTCCTCTTTTTAGAACCATATGACAAGGAAGGAAAAGGTGAAACAGAGGGAAATGTCAGGTTGTGGCACAACTCATTGGGGATCATGTTGACTTCGAGTGAGAGTCTAAAACAGCCAATATCTAGCTGCCTGATTGTACACCTCTCCCAATTTTCATTTCCAGTGAAGTTTACGGTGCATTCAGTCCTAGATGCTCCGCAAGCTCAGTTTTGTATGGTGTTTCATTTAGGTCAGCTTGCCCTGAACGAAATGTGATTTCAAAGAGACTGAAAATATAAGCTGCTTTATATAGTGGTTTAAAATCTACAAGGACTTTGCTGGCTGAAGTTCCTTTTTGCACCTGCACATACAAAACCCAGTATTGCTTCACTGACTGAGTTAAAAGGCTGCCAGGGGAGAAGAATCAGGCAGCCATAAATAAGTCATTGCAAATAGATGATGTTGATAAAACAAACATTGCAATCAAGATTGTCAATAGTTAAATCCGCCTGATGTCACCAAAACACATACAGTTGTTGAACAACATTATTCCTGCTGCTGCTTCTCATTAGTAAGTGCTCTACTAATGGAGAGGGCAGGAACTGGGTGAGTATTCCTATATATTTGTGTATATGTTGTGACTTGCACACAGCAAGTCACAACCAAAGGCAGCCTTTTGGTCGAATAGCATTAGAAAGGGTAGTTGGATTGGCGTGTGTGAGGACTGCAACACTGAAGGTGAAGAAATGCTAGAGGAGGGAGGGGGGGGCAAAATGGGGTGGGACAGAGGGAGATGATAGAGCAAGGGTGAGGGCTAGGGGCTGGGAGGATTGTATTCTATGGTTAAAGGTGAGTGTGGAGAGCAAAGGAGAAGATAGAGCATGGTTAGGGGCTGAGAGTTCTATGGCATAGTGTTCTATGGTGCTATGGAGAGAGGAGGGAGAAGGTTGAGGAGGTTAGACGGGAGGGAAGTCCATGGAAAGGTAGCACAGGGAGGCCAAGAGGGAGAGAGAGAATTGAGAAGAATCTGGACTACTGTAACTACTGACACCAGGGGAAGAGAGAGGTGTAAGGAAGAGTAGGGTTAGATGCCAAGAGTGAGAAAGGGAAGAGGTAAAGACCATGGAGGGACGCACACAACATGATTAGAGTGGGTGGCACACTCACCTCTGAGTCAGAAATTTCTGGGTTCAAGTCCCACTCCTTGAGCAGAAAAATCAAAGCTGGCACTGCAGTGTAGCACCGAGGGAGTGCTGCACTCCTGAAAATACTGCTTTTTGGATGAGATGTTAAACTGAGGCCCCATCTGCCCTCTCAGGTGGATATAAAAGATCCCATGACACTAATATTTATCCCTCAATCAGCACTGCAAAAAACAGATTATCAGGTCATTATCATGTTGCTCTTTATGGGATCTTGCTGTGCACATATTGGCTGCCATATTTCCTGCATTACAAAAGTGCCTACAGTTCAAAAAGTACCTCATTGGCTGTAAAGTGCTTTAGGACATCCGTTGGTAGTGAGCTATATAAATGCAGTTCTCTCTTTCTTTTAGAGACCACGAGGGGCAGTGGTAGAGAAAGATTATAACCTGGGGGCAGGTGAAAAGAATGGCAGCATGAAGATAAGAGCACTAAGCTCAATGGAAGCAGACTGAGCTGAGCCATTGTGGGATCCATTTGAAGTAGGCCAACTGGTGGGGAGAGGCAACCGCGACCCATGAATCCGTGACCCACGAATCAATTACATGTACATTTCCCCAACCACAATTATCACCTTACATTTTAACTTTTTAGGGATTCCTGCTGAAAAGTACATTTGTGGTTGACTAAGTTATAATGCCTATCATGGTAAAATGCCTGTTTAACATGCTAGAGGAATAGCTGAGTGTGCATTAATGGAATTCAACACCATAGATTTTCCATCCATTAATCTTGGTAGCATGTTTGTACTACTGATAAGGTGATCCAGGCAGGCAAGGTTCGCGCTGGGAACAGGATTTCATAAAGTGACCCCTAAGACATCTAGAAGTACCTATACAAAATAGCTTCTTGGGTGAGATACCAGAGTCTGTTAGTGCCCATAGAACTGTAATTCAGCTTAAACAATCATCTTCAGGATTACATCAGGATGATGGAAGATTGGGATAAAATTTTATAAAGTAATTTAATCTATCAGGAAATGGGGTGACAAACAAAAGTAATTATGTCAGGTAAAAACTAATATTTGCACATCAGTTCTAATTATTCAAGCATTTGTTTAACATGTCTTCTTGATTTATGTATAGATGATCAATGCATGCAACTCAATAGAGTGACCTCACAGAAAATTATTAATTTGATCAAGATTTTGGTGTCCTGTAATATCAAAATCCAATAAAAAGATTATTCTTACAAAACTGCAATCTATGGCAGCTTTTTAAATTGTGGTCACACCTGGAAGCTGTTCTTATTCCACATTTATACTACAATAATTGCTGCAGTGCTGGCTATGTTACTATATCATTGAGGTTATTCTGCTTGCCAACATCATCACTAAGCAAAGGAACCAAAGTTCCATGTGCGTATCCACAAATGTGTACACAAACGCAGCTACCAGTCTTCCATTGATGGTGAGATGAATACTCATGATACAAGAATGATCAAGGGACAGTCGACTCCTTTGAGCTATTATAAATTTAATGGACTGATCAATTGTTTAGCATTTTACAAAGGAGCCTGCAGTAGCTATACAAAAGTGAAATACTGTGATGTTGGAAAGTTCCTTCACTGTCGCTGGGTCAAAATCCTGGAACTCCCTTCCTAACAGCACTGTGAGTGTACCTACACCACATGGACTGCAGCAGTTCAAGAAGGCAGCTCATCACCACCTTATGAAGGGCAACTAGAGATGGGCAACAAATGCTGGCCCAGCCAGCGAAGCTCACATCCCCTGAATGAATTTTAAATAATGCCAGAAATGGTCAGTAAGTCAGGTAGCATCTGTGGAGAGAGAAACAGAGGTAGCATTTCAGGTCAATTGCCGTTTGTCAGAGCTGGAAAAAGTTGAAGGTGTAATAGGTTTTCAGCAAGTATAGAGGCAGGCAAAGGGGAGAAAAAACAGAAGGAACATCTGTGAAAAGGTAGAAGGCAATGTAGATTTAGATTTTTATTTTGGAGATATCTCTAAACACTAGTGGATCCGAAACACGAGGATGGAGTTGCTGAGAGTTGCTGAGAACTCTCCAGCTCTGACTTGATTCATGTGGGTTCCAACTGAAATTTCATCTTTCATAAATTTCACCTTTGTAAATTCCCTATTTCATCAATAGTCTCACATCTTACCTTTCCTCCATTACTGACAATCACAGCATGCTTTTGGCCACAATACTGAAATAAATAGCCCCACAAAATAAACATTCCAAACCAAGTTTATAAACGAAGCCATTGATTATAACATGCAAAGGTCAACCCTTATACATTTTCTTAGTGACTGTCTTTTCTGTGCAATCGCCTGTTACCACAAGGCCACAAGACCATAAGATGTAGGAGCAGAGATAGGCAATTCAGCCCATCGAATCTGCTCCGCTATTCAATGAGATTATGGCTGATTGATAATCCTCAACTCCACTTTCCTGCCTTTTCACCATAACCCTTGATTCCCTTACTGATTAAAAATCTGTCTATATCCACCTTGAATATATTTAATGACACAGCCTCTACAGCCCTCTGTGGTAGAGAATTCCACAGATTAAATCATGCATGCTTAGCCTGCTACAATGCAAACTCATTCAACTGCCATCATAACTGCAGATACCAGAGTGCAAAGGAGCCTTCAGGATCTCTCAGCAGCCCAGCAATCTGTCCTCCAACATATCGCCAAGATTGCTTCCCTGTGGGAGTGGAAATGGCACCTTGGAACACAAACCTGTTGTCCGCTGTCAGGATAACAGCATTCGTCCTCCCACATCTGACACTCTATCAGTGCCCTTGCTGTTGCCTGTCAGCCAGTCCAGACTCCTGACATCCACTGAGAGAAGAAATTCCTCCTCATCTCTGTTTTAAATGGGCAACCCCTTACTCTGAGATTATGCCCTCTGGTCCTCAATTCTCCCACAAGGGGAAACAGCCTCTCAGCATCTACCCTAACAAGCCCCCTAAGAATCTTATATGTTTCAATAAATTCGCCTCTCATTCTTCTAAACTCCAATGAGTACAGGCCCAACCTACTCAACCTCTGTTCATAAGAAAATCCCTCCATACCCGCAATCAACCTAGTGAATCCTCTCTGGACTGCCTCCAATGCCAGTGTATCTTTCCTTAGATAAGGAGACCAAAACTGTTCACAGTATTCTAGGTGTGGCCTAACTAGTGCCTTGTATATTTTTAGCAAGACTTCTCTATTTTTATGCTCCATTCTCTTTGAAAGAAAGGCCAACATTCAATTTGCCTTCCCTATTACCTATTGAACTTGTATGTTAGCTTTTTGGGATTCATGCATAAGGACTGCCAAATCCCTCCGTGCTGCAGCCTTCTGCAGTCTTTCTCCATTTAAATAATATTCAGTTTCCCTATTCTTCCTGCCAAAGTGCATAACCTCACATTATCCCACATTATATTCCATCTGCCACTTTTTTGCCCATTCACTTAACCTGTCTCTATCCCTCCGTAAACTCCTTGTGTCATCCTCACATCTTGCCTTCCCACCTATTTTTGTATCAAACTTGGCGATAGTACATTCACTTCCCTCATCTAAGTCATTGATATATATTCTAAATAAGTGAGGCCCCAGCACTGATCCCTGTGGCACTCCACTAGTTACAGGTTGTTCTAGTATAGTACTATCCCAGTGGCTACAGCATGGCTGGTGGAAGGCTGGTGACTTTCAGTAAGAGATGCTTGCAGATGATCTTGCAGAATGACCTTGGCTAGCTTTGGCCCAGAAAGCCCAGTTTTAGACTACATCACCTTGGCATGGGTGGCAGGACTCTGGACTGGCTGACAGGCAACAGGAAGGGCACTGATAGAGCAGCAGATGTGGGAGGACGAATGCTGTTATCCTGACAGTGAACAACAGGCTTGTGTTCCAAGGTGCCACTGCCACCCCTACAGGGAAGCAATCTTGGCGATGTGTTGGAGGACAGATTGCTGGGCTGCTGTGAGATCCTGAAGGCTCCTTTGCACACTGGTATCCGCAGTTATGGCAGTTGAATGAGTTTGCATAGTAGCAGGCTGAGCATGCATGATTTCAGCCTGAGATTCCACAATAGCAACAAGTGTTGGGCAGTTTTTGCTTGTGCCCCAATGCAAGCTGAGACATCGGCCATCAGATGCTGCATAATGTTGGGCCCACAAGTGTTGTCATGAAGTTGCTAACCACTTCCACACAGAAAAGGATGGACTCCAAATTCTGCACATAGTCAAAACCATGGAGTAACTCTGTACATTCTTCCTATTATTTATATTATTTATTATTATATTCACATTATGCCAAGTTGGTACTGGACTCCTCCAAGCACCTTTACTGTGATGGCAGGCTTTCTTACAGGCCTGCCAATGCAATAGGCATTTCAGTTTGCATACCCATCAGCCTCTATCTGTAGGTCAAAGTCCTTATCTGAGTCTTCAGCAGCATATTCGAGTGTAACATCACCCTCTGGTGAGCTCCAGTGAGCTGTCAGCTGGGCTACCCTTATTCTGGCCTTGACTACAGGCCACTAACAGTGTTTGTCCTTCATCATTGTCTTTCCCCCTGTTAGGTGTTGTTGCCTTTGATTATGAACCACCTTGATCTATAAGAGAGAGGGAAGTTTGTCTGTGAGTGTAGTGCAATGTATTTAGGTGATGTGTCCATCATGGTTGAATAGCTGGCAGTGTATAAATATGAAATCCAGATGTGATGCTTGCAGCAGTGCTGTGTACATGAGGGTGAGGTAAAGCTGTTAATGTGAGTTTTGAGTCATGATTGTTGTAGATTGTTGGTAGGTGAGTGATGGGGTGTCTGGTGGATTGAGCTGAGTATGAGGATAGTGGTGTAGTTGGTTGAATATGGCATTTGGAGATGGATTCACTGACCTTGACCACTTGAGGTAGTTCTTACAGGTCCTCAGGGCTACACAGCTTGCATTGACCACAATGGCTATATGGTTCCACTGCCTTTGCATTGTCTATCCGTGGATAGAGCACATCTCTTCTCCTGTCCACATCCTGCATCGATGCCATCAGTGCTGCATCTGAGAATCTTGGAGCATGTTCTCTGCTGTAGAGGATTAGTCAGTATTCTTGCTACTGAGAATATCTTTCCCAGCCACTTACAGCAGTTACTCTAGCCAGAACCCATGTGCCCTTCAAGAGACTGGGTTTAAGTAGAGCAGCCTAACTTTCAGTGGTGCTAGCCTCGGACGAACCTGAGCCCCCCTATTCAGGTATGCAGCCACTCAAAAGCACATTTAATGCTGGGTTGCACTTCACTATCACTTAAATTAGCAGGCAGCACATAGTTTGTATGCTGCCTGCATTAGAAGGAATAAGTGGGCTAATTGCGCATTGTGATCCGGTTTCGGGTGCGTTCGAGTTTTGTCCCCCTGAAGCACTATGGGGTCTGAGGGAATGTTTGTTCATCTAAACTGTGTGCTTTCGATAGACTTTTGGATCATAACCAACTTAAAAAGAGTAAATGAACACAAAAATGTTTCTGAATCTTTGACCTTTAGGATGAGGAACCAAAAGTCACCAGCTGATATATTTCTCTGTGCCCCAAGTGGACAGCAAAATATATTTCACCGTTCCAAACTAAATACACACTTTAAATAAGATTAAGAATTAATGGATTTTCCACCCTTTTTATCTTTTCAGATCAGATCAAAGATCAGCAGAGGAGAAAATAATTCCATGCGATGAAGTCCTCCAAATTCAGGCACTTGCTCTCTTATCAGCAACGGTAAAAAATATTTCTTATTAATTCAGAAGCTAATATTGAAACATTGCCCCTAAAAATGTAACACCAGCTATTAGAGTTGCAACAATTGTTGGTGAAATTGGTCTTTGGCAATCGTGAAAAATGGGTGAGGGTGAATTGGCAGCCTGTTAATAGGCTGACTTGATTTGAAATCAATAGAAAAGCAAGTTGAAACATGCTGGAAGATGGCTACAGATTGCAATACTGTCAAACATAGATGTCATCCCCTCACATTTCTCTGAAAGTCTTTATTATAATTGACATTCCACTAATATAAACAGATTCTCAGGAGCTGAGAAGTTTATTCAGCAGAGTCCCCAGGCGTTAAAAGTAAAACTATTGCTAAAGTGGAGGAATGCAGCCTCATTAAAATATTTAAATTACAAACCTACTCCCTGGGAGCAGGTTCCTCACTCGCCCCAAACCCATCCGATAAAACTGAAAATGGCCGCATTGAAGGTGGGTTGAGGTTGGGTTCCAGATTTTTGAATTTTTAATCCCCCACCCACTGCCACCCATCCAACCATTCTGCAGCGGATAAAAATACCCTTGAGGGTCTAAAGGGCACTTGACCTTAGTGGATGTTTGTCTGTGGAAGGCATTACTGTGAAATCCAATCCAGTTCACATTTGGTACCCACACACTGAGAATTTCCAGGAGTCTCCACTGGAACCAGGCTGGGAACTTGAGCTGTTTTTTCTCTTCTGTAGCCTAGGGAGCTGCGTCAGTTGGCTCCTTGGTTCTTGCTGCTGCTGAGAGTAGCTCATTCAACATCGACTGAGGCATTCTGACCAGTATGGTTTACTGCTCCAATTGGTGAGATTCTTACCTAATAGTGCAGCAGATCTCAATCTTTATTATACCAGGCCATCTTTTGGTGAAATTGAAAATAAATTGTGACATTTACTCTGTAACCTTAACAGTGTATGGCTAACTAAATACTTCAGAGAGGCATTAATTCCCTTCTCCGTGTCCACACAGATCTCTTCCTCTCTTTACACGGAGCCACATTTTCCCTCCCTTCACTGAGCCACTCTTTCACAGAGGCTCTCTCCTCTTCATAGAGATACCATTCATCCTTTCATTGCTCTCGTAGACACTTCTCCATCTTCACTAATTGCTTCTCACAGACACTAACGGATATGGTGGGGGGAAGGGGATTGGTGGCTGGGAGTGGGTGTTGCAACTTACAGGTTAAAAAACTGCTGCACTAGGCCATTGCTTTTCATTCAATCGATTTGGCCTTGAAGTCCTCGGACTTGAAAGTCAAAACATCACTGGAAGTGCAGTGGTTTATACTGTGAACAGAGTTTCCACCACATGTTTGGGGAATTTATGATTGTGCAGCAGAAGTTCCAACAAAATTAAGGCCATGACTATGATATTAGTGGCAAAACATTGTGAACTGCCTTTTGAAATCCACATTCAAAGTGACAGACCTGATGAATGAGAGAACTTCTCTCCAGTGTAGAAAAAACAATACTAGTATTTATGTAGTGCCTTATCATATTGAAACACCTCAAAATGTGTACAATGAACTAGTCCTTGTGTGGGGAAACAATCAGGTTATTCAGGAGGAGAACCTATGAACACAATCACTCGATTAAAACCATTCCTGTTAGAGAAGAGTTTGTAATGTCGTGTCCTAACTGTATAATTTAAAGTCTTATTTCCACAGGAATAATTTAGCAGTTAACATTTTGCCCTCAGGTGCTTGGATTGCAGTTGCCACAACTCCATTATTGATTGTATCTGTATTTGCTCGTGCCAATTTTAATAAATTTAACTTCTGCTGCCAATTGCAGCAAAATTTGACTGAAAATAGCTTTTTGTGCTAATGATAATTTTTTTATCCTATTTTTAAGAAGTAATTATTCTTCAGTTTCTTCTGCTGCAGAATATGCTTACAAAAGCACAGCAGCTTGTTGATCTGAGCCAGTGCTCACACTCATGTTATGTTCCTTCTGTTGGACAATAGGTGAAGAAAGAGTTGGTTGCTGCCATTGCTTCAAAAGGAGAAACATCATGTGAGTATCTTGATCCCATTCCCACCCACGCTTTCTTTCCGTCAGGAGTGTTGACACAATGTAGAAGGTTATCGCACATTACTGATACTACATCCTCTGAATGACAAAGGATTGACCTCATTGCCGTAACACCCAGTTGGGAGTTCCTACCAGCCTTGGTCTGTATAATAGCTGTATCATGTTTTAAACCAGCTGCTTCCTTAAAAATGATTTCATGTATATTGTCTGCATAAAGGTCAAAATTTATATGTATATACCTCTCTCTGAACTGCACATATAAAAAACAGATGGAGAGATAACAGAGAAAAAAAAACTTTAAATGTTGGAAACTGAAATAGACACAAAAAATGCTGGAAATTCTGCATCATTCCAATTCTGACCTCTTGCACATCCCCAGTTTTTTTCACACCACCATTGATGGCCATGCTTCCAGCTGCTGAGGTCCTAAGCTCTAGAATTCCCTCCCCAAACCTTTCCGTCTCTCCAGCTCCCTTTCCTCCTTTAAGATGCACCTTAAAACCCGCCTCTTTGACTAACCTTTTGCACACCCACCTTAATATCTCCTTACACGCTCAGTGTCAAATTTTCTTTAATAATGTTCTTACAAGGTGCTTTGGGACACTTTACTACATTAAAGGTGCTGCATAAATGCAAGTTGTTGTTGAAATACACAGCATGTCTTTCAGCAGCAAAAAAAAAGGGGAGAAATAAATTAACAATTCAGATGTAGACCAGAATCTAGACAGTGTATTTTTGCATCAATGAGATTCTTGATAAACAATAATTGAACTCAGGTAATAAAAACAGAAAATGCTGGAAATACTCAATAGGGTCTGGCAGCATCGGTGGCAAGAGAAACAGAGTTAACATTTCAGGTCAATGACCTTTCATCAGAATCCTTCGACAATCATCACTGTTCCTTCATTGATATCTGCCAGGAATTCCCTACCTTATAGCACTGTGGAATGTGGTACACACCATTACCACATGGACCCACTACCACCTTCTCAAGGACAACTAAGGTTCGGAACTAAATAGTGGCCTTGCCAGTGATGCCAATAATATATAATATTTTGTATAGAATTAGGTGAAAAGAATATTAATGTTACCTGAAGGCAAAAATGCAACACATTTTGAAATCTCTCCTGGAGGTAAAATGCATGATTTATATTGTGGACAGCTTTCAGAAAAGAATTGGAAAGTGGTTCACAAACATTTCCTGTGCTTTTCCTAACAATAAACTATCTCGTGATACAATCCTTGCTCAGGCAATGATAAATTTATGGATTTTTTTTTCAGCGTGTGGAGAAGAGAACAGAAGTGATATCAAGCAAGTTGATTTGAAAGGCTGTGTGAATAATATCAAGAGAAATAAGGTACATTTACTGCATAGCAATGAGTTGCTTGATCTTTATCAACCGCATAATTAATGCGGCACACGCCACCATGTGCTGCTATGTTGAACAGTGACACATATCTAATTTGTTATATTGAATGTTGCGGGAGGAGCTACATCTGCTGTTTTTTTGGAATTTTGTCCTTGTCAACTCTATTTTTTATATCTGTGGGGAGAAGAAAAGACAAGTCTGTCATTTTTATTCTTTCGTGGGATGCAGGCTAGGCCAGCATTTGTTGTCCATCTTTAATTGCAAAACTGAATGGTTTACTAGGCTACTTCATCATCCATATTGTTTGGACCTGGAGTCACATGTAGTCCAGACCAGCTACAAATGGCTGATTTCCTTATTGAACCAGATGGTTCGGAATGAACCCCTGATAAAGCCTAGATAGATGGTCTATCATTTTCGGGGATCGGATTAGCATACCTTGTCCAGCAATTCCAGTCTTTTTTCTCCAGCAAGTTAACAAAGATGCTGGACCTTGATGAATTAATCCATAGAATTCTGAATCTGATTTTATATCAAAAACATATTGGGCAGGATTTTCCCCCCGTCGGTTGGGGAAAGTTGAATGGCGGGCGCGTCTCCAATTGGCGCCCCTGATCGGGGGCGCGGTGCCATTTTACATGGGTGGGCCAATTAAGGCCTGCCCAGCGCAAGGTCCGCACGGGAATGCTGTGCGAGCAGGGGGAGGATTCCCTAAATTGAGAGTGCGCTCTTTCACACATGCGCACGAAAGAGCGCACCCATCTCCCTGAGGCTAAGTGCTTCCTCAGGGAGATCGGCTGTTCTGTGACAAAAAATTAAAAATAGAAAAAAAAATTCCTGACATGTCCCCTTATGTGACATTGTCACATGAGTAGGGACATGTCCATAATTTTTACAAAAGCTTTAATAAAATTTTTTAAAATCTCATCCCGCCGGTGGATGAGGTTTCACACATTTTCTAATTCGCGCCGGGGCTCCTGGCCTGCCCACCAACCTTAAGGTTGGACGGGCAGGTCCTTTAATTACTTAATTGATTCTGTCAATGGCTTCAATTGGCCATTGACAGGTCGGTGGGCGCACAGCTGATTTTGCTGTGCCCCCGCCTACCGGAAATTTAAATGGGGTGCGGTGACGTCGGGGGTTCTGCCTGACGTCACCCCGCGTCATTTTACGTGTCATCGAGCGGGTTCGGCCCCCCCCACTCACCAATGGGAAAATCCTGCCCATTGGTCCTGAAATTCCTCAGACATTCTGCCTTTGGACCAGAAGGAGTGCTGGAAACCCAATCCAAGGAATTTTAGATTGTAGCTTTTATCAAAAGTCTTTTCCTGGAAAATGTCATTTTCCAGTATGTTATGAACTTTCTGTCAATGCTTTATATTTTTAAAAACTGAACAAAAGGCTGCAAAAGGCTGCCCAAGGATCACCTGACTTCCTTTGTGGATTGAAATCACTCCCTTGTCTTAAGAAAGAACATTCTAGACTGATGTTGTATCAATGCCTTTCCTGAAACTATTTCAAAAGGGTAATTTCAAATTGAATGGCTCATTCAAACACACAGACACTGGCTGTCTCAAACTCTCAAGGTGTTCAACAATAGCACAGCATCTGTAATCAACATACCACCCTTTTTTTGGAAAAATGAGTTAAAACTTGTAAAAGTCACATAATGAGAAGCCATTTGATTGTCCATTTTCAAAATTCAGCAAGAAACTACATGCAAAGGGAGTTCCACCATAAGCCATCAAACCCACTGCAAGTCATCCAAGTGGCCAAAGTAATAAACAGCAAAACCTTGAAATTGGGATAAGGTCTCCCTCCAACCTGTTCAAATTTCAAGTTCACCCGCATGAGAACCAACATCCTGGAGGTTCGACTACAAGAAGCCTCGCAGATTACTGAGAATCCTCTGCTTTACAAGACGTTCACGTCAACTAACGCATCAACTTCAACTAAGAAACTACAGGTCTGCCACAAAAGGCATGGAAATAAGTAAACGTTGTAACCATTTTATTTTACCTTCATTCTATATCTAACCTTTGCGTGTGTGATAGTATGAGAGAGACATTGTGTTTTAAACATCCGGGGTAAATGTGTGATAATAAATAATGCTCTTTATTTTAAAACTCACAGAAACTTGCTGATAAAATCATTTAATAGGGACAATCACTCTGTAAGTTAGAAAACACAAACCCCTTGCATACAAACATATCCATCCTGGGCAGGATAAAGGAACACATAGGGCAGAATATTACGCTGGGCGTGTGGGTGATGTATGCTCTCCCTCCCGCCACCTGCACAGGCAGTGCTCAGTGCTGTCACTCACGATCCACACAGGGCGGGCCTTAATTGGCCCGCCCGCGTAAAATCGCGCTGCGGAGCCGATCATGGGCAGTGGTTGGCTTCCCGCCCCACCCCTGCCAAGCACCCCCACCAAGGGCAAAATCCTGCCCATAATTCCCAAGGTGGGTGATGGTGAATTTCTGCGTGGGTCTTCTGGTCCTCCGGCATAACTTCAGTGTTGGAGTTGGAAAAAAATCTCCAGAGGATCGGCACAAGTAGTGAAGTTATCATGTACGAGTCCTGAAGAATTTCACGTCCATGATGTCCACAATCAAAATGACCATCATAAGCCCACCCCCATAACAGCAGAAGCAGGGGATTCCCCGGGAGAAGGCTTTAGCAGGCGGTTAACATATCTGCACTTGGACCTGTGAAAGCACTCCTCCTCCTTGCATTGTTTACCAGGCTCTTCATCCCCTTCCATTAAAATATAAACTGGAGGTTGCAAAATTTGAAAAAAAGGAGTCGCCTAGTAGTAGAGGACAGATAGTTCGCTGCCAAGATGCTTGAACTTGGGAGTAACAACAGGAAGGTTAGAAGGATACTTGTAATTCCCTGACTCCAACTTCCAATGCCATCAAGCTTTCCTAGACTGCCTCCATATTGGGCAGTTGTCTCCAGCACTATAAAAAACATGGGAGGTAGAATTAGAGTTTTTGTCTGGCCAGATATTGGGTTAATCAGTTATCAGCTAAAGGAATCCAGGTCTAACCATTTGGAGTGATTGCCAGACTTGGCACTGGTGCAGCAGGGAAGGTCATGGGCTGCAACAGAATTTCACTGATTTAGATAGCTCTATAGAGGCCTTGGGAACTGCTTTTTGCTCAGAGCACTGTTCCATGTTGGCCAGTTGTTTTGAAAGAGACTAGGCATAGTTGATAAGGTGATTGATAGTCCAAGTTTACTAATTAAGTAAGGTTGGACTGAAGTGGCTGGGCTGATGGTGTGATGTAACTGCAGCATGTGGGAATCTGTGGAATACACTGCAACCCTGGGCAACCGTATCATCAGAATGCGTCTGCAGCTTAGGCACCTTAGACTCCCAGTTGCTGAGCTGGAGCATGAGTTGTGGACATTGAGGGGCATTAGGGAGGGGAAGAGTTACCTGGACACTTTATTCCAGGAGCCATTCACTCCCCTTAGATTAGGCAGAACTTTAGAGTTGGTAAATGGTCAGGGCAGGAGGATGTGACTGTGGGTCAGGCAGGTAAGGGGAACAAGCATGTAGTGACGGAGGAGCCTCAGCCCCTGACTTTGTCCAATGGGTACGAGGTGCTTGCTACCTGTGTGTTTGAGGAGGAGAACTGCAAGGTGATGAGGAGACTGACCATGGCACCATGGTGAAGGATGCCATTCGAGTTAGGGAAGGGAAGAGGAATGTGGTAGTGATAGGAGACAGCATAGTCAGGGGGATAGATACTGTTCTCTGCAGTTGTGAGCATGAGTCCAGATGGCTATGTTGCCTGCCTGGTGCCAGGGTTTGAGATATTTGCTCAGGGCTGGAGATGTACCTGCAGGGGAAGGGGAAGGAACTAGTCATCATGGCCCATGTAGGTACCAAAGACATAGGTAAGACTAGGAAAGAGGTTTTGCATAGGGAATATGAGGATCTAGGCACTAAATTAAAAAGCAGAACTTCAAAGGTAATAATCTCTGGATTATTACCTTAGCCACATGCAACTTGTCATAGGGTAAATAAAATTAGAGAGATGAATGCATGGCTTAAAGTGTGGGAGAAGTGGGTTCCAGTTTGTGGGGCATGAGCATGAGTACTGGGGAAAGTGGGGGTTGTACTGCTGGGATGGTCTGCGAACTTAAACATGCTGGTACAAGTGTTCTAGCGAGCCACATAACTAGGAAAGTAGAGAGGGTTTTAAACTAAATAGTGGAGGCAAGGGATCAAATTTGGGAAGATCTGATAAATCAAAGAGTAGAGACAAGGCAAGAGAGAAAGGTACTCTTATGGGAAAGGATAAACAGGCTGTTACTGGAAGGGACAGAGAGCACAAATCTAAGAGTAAATCAGTAGATAAGGCTAGAGGTTACAAAAATAACAAAAAGACAAAATTAAAGACGCTGTACCTGAAATAATGTAGCATTCAAAACAAAACAGGTGAATGGATAGAGCAAATAAAAATAAATAACTATGCTCTGAAAGCCACTAGAGACACATGGCTGCAGGATGACATAGATAAGGACCTGAATATTGAAGGGTACATGACATTTAGGAAGGACAGGAAGCTAGGAAAAAGTAGAGGGGTGGATCTGTTAATTAATGATGGTATTAATACAATAGAGAGGAATGACCTAAGTTCAGGAAACCAGGATGTGGAAGCAGTTTGTGTAGAGATGAGAAATGATAAAGGCAAGAAGACATTTGTGGGAGTGTTTTACAGGCCCCTTAACAGTAATCACAAGTTAGGATGACATATAAAGGAGGAAATAATGGGCGTTTGTTGGAAAGGTACAGCCATTATCATGGGGGATTTTAAGCTACGTGTAGGCTGGAAAACCAAAAGGGCAAAGGTAGCCTAGCTGAGAAATTCATAGGCCAACAATTCATAGGCTGCAGTTACCTATGTCGGGCGGGCCGGGCGGAAGTGGGTAAAGGCAGGCGCGGAGCCGATCACCGCCCGCTATTGGCTGCGCGCTGCCATTTTATGTGGGCGGGCCAATTACACAAAAGTAGGGAGGTTATGCTTCCGTTGTACAGGGCATCGATGAGACCACATCTGGAGTTCTGTGTACAGTATTGGTCTCCTTATTTAAGGAAGGATGTAAATGTGTTGGAAGCGGTTCAGAGAATGTTTACTAGACTAATGCCTGAAATGGCAGGTTGTCTTATGAGGAAAGGCTGGACAGGTTAGGCTTGTATCCACTGGAGTTTAGAAGATTAAGAGACAACTTGATTGAAACATATAAGATCCTGAGATGTCTTGACAGGATGGATGTGGAAAGGATGTTTCCTCTTATGGGAGAATCTAGAACTAGAGGTCACTGTTTAAAAATAAGGGGTCGCCCATTTAAGACAGAGATGAGGAAATTTTTTTTTCTCTCAGAGGGTCATGAGTCTTTGGAACTCTCTTCCTCAAAAGGCGGTGGAAGCAGTCTTAGAATATTTTTAAGGCAGAGCTAGATAGATTCTTGATAAGCAAGGGGGCGAAAGGTTATCGAGGGCAGGGGGGAATGTGGAGTTGAGGTTACAATCAGATCAGCCATAATTTTATTGAATGGTAGAGCAGGCTCAAGGGGCTGAGTGGCCTATTCCTGTTCCTAATATATGGCCTGAATTTTATCTTTGGCAGGCATGCGCGATTGGCAGGCTTGGGAGTGGTCGAGAAGCAGACTGTCGACTGTGATTGGCCCCCGATCGCAATTTCACGCTGACTGGCCAATTAACAGCCAGCCAGTGGGAAAGGTGTGCTGAAAAGCTCAGTGCTGCTGGGGTGGGGAGCAGGAAGAGGGTGGGCGATGATGTCACTGCGGGTGAGGGTGAGCACTGCGAGAGAGCTCCCTGAAGGCAGACAGCTGCCTCAGGGAGCTGGAGACCTTCAAGTGATGAAATAAAGGTTTAAAAAGCTGCAAAAAAAAATGTCCAAGCATCACAATCAAGAACCTGAAAATATATCTCATAAAAATGCTGTCCACAGGTACTTATTTTTATTTTATTTCAGAATAGAAATTTCATCCCGCCCTTGGATGAGGTTTGATGAAAAATGTAAAGGCCACTTGGCCGATTCGCTCATCCGCCAACCATAAGATTGGACAGGCCACGAAATATCGGAGACAATTGCGCCATTAAGGGGCTTAAATTGCCTTCTTAATTGTCGGTGGGCGCACTTCTGACTTTTGCGCGCACTTGCCAAGCAAAATATCACGCGGGTGCGCAATCATGTTGGGATGCTCGCCCAAAGCTTCTTGCGCGATTTTACGGACGATCGGATCGGACGCACGCCGGCCCGTGGGATGTAAAGTTCTGCCCTGTATGTCTGTATGTTCTTGTGACAGTTTACATGCTTACATATCAAAGTTATACAATTTTCAGGAGTGTCAATTAATGCACGACTTAAAGTGAGACAGTGTGAAGATCAATGGGATTCATTTCACATCTGTCTAACACCCATTGGGTTTCGATGTCTCTGGAGAAACATGGAGATAAGTTGTCTGCAAACCCCATTGTCTGTAGGGTTTGGTCCATTTTTAATCAGGTATTGGCTGCAGACTCCACTGTCCTCAGTCGTGTCACTAATGTCCTTTAGGGAAGGAAATCTGTCGTCTTTACCTGGTCTGGCCTACGCCTGACTACAGACCCACAGCAATGTGGTTCACTCTTAAATGCCCTCTGAAATGGCCTAGCAAGCCACTCAGTTGTAACAAACCACTACAAATTCACAAAAAAGGAACAAAACCAGATGGACCACCTGGCATCGACCTAGGCACTGGAAACAACAACGGCAATCTCAGCCCTGTCAACCCCGCATAGTCCTCCATACTAACATCTGGGGGCTAGTGCCAAAATCGGGAGAGCTGTCTCACAGACTAGTCAAGCAACAGCCTGACATAGTCATCCTCACGGAATAATATCTTACAGAGAATGTCCCAGACTCCACCATCACCACCTCTGGGTATGTCCTGTTCCACCAGCAGGACAGACAGACCCAGCAAAGGTACCAGTACAGTGACATACAGTCAGGAGGGAGTTGACCTGGGAGTCCACAACATCGACTCCGGACCCCATGAAGTCTCAAACATGGGAAAAGAGGGCGAGAGCGCAAGTTTGCACATGCACGCGGGTGCGTGCTGGAAAAGCTCCCTGAGGCACAGAGCTGATTCAGGGAGATGAAGAATTTAATGCATTAAAAATAAAGATTTTTAAAATGTTATAAAACATGTTCCCTCATGTGACTCTGTCACATGAACAGGGACATGTTATTAATGAAATGTTTTAATTTTTAATAGCTGTTGGAAACCTTATCACGCCCGTGGATGAGGTTTCCTAAAAATTGCAAAGGCCGCTTGGCCTTTTCGCCTGCCTGCCAATCGTAAGGTTGGACAGGCAGGGAACAATTTCATTCAATGGCCTTAATAGGCCTTTTAATTGTCAGCGGGCGCACTGCTGACTCCTGTGCGTGCCCGCTGACCGAACTATCGCGCGAGTGCGCGATGACGTCGGGAAGCTCGCCCGACGTCATCGCGCGTCATTTTATGCTTGGTTGGATCGGGTGTGCACCCGCCTGACGAGAGTTATATTCTGGCCAAAGAGTTCAAATTGATTCCTGGGGGCCTCTATCATGCCTGCTCAAGCAAATTGGTTGGGAAACCCGGAAGTGATATAGAGCGGTGGCTGTTATAAAAAAAAGTAACTGGCAATGTGCTGTACTTATTCCTGGATTTTCTGTGTGCTAACAGACTCATCTCCTGGCACATCAGTAACTGAAAAGCCAGGCCTTTTTGCCTGCTTTAGGTAGCTGCCAGGGATGCCAGAAAAATGGCCTGTCCCAATTTTATATCAGAAGTTCTGCAGGCATCGATAGAATGCAGGACATTGGCCCCCGAAATTGGGCCTCATTGCTCTTGCAAAACAGGCACAACAAAATTTAACTTCTACTCCATAATCACAACTGGTTCCAAATGCTTACTGGTTAGAAATGGGACCTAGAATGTAATTTCTACTTCCTGGAATGTGTTCCTGTTAATTGTAAACAAGCTAATACAGATACAGATAGCGTAGAAACATTCCTTTCCACAGCCCTATACATGCACTAATGCCAGAGCAATCAAAATGACAGATGTGAAGAGGAAACGTCAGGGCCATCATGCTTTTGATAATAAACAGTAATCAAGCTGAAATCGTTTCTCCAGTTCAAGTGTGACTATTTAATTTTATTAACCACTTGCTTTTATATTCCTAATAATATATGAACCGTGATTTGGAATGGTCCTTTAAAATGGCTCTTGTCTCCAACTGTGAATTTTATTGATCTCTTTATTTATGATGCTCAGGTGGGTTCTTCAGTGAAGAACTGATGTTCATTATTCAATCCTTTTTGTACCATCACCAATCTAGCAACAGCAAAGCTTGATGAATCAGATGGTGCTCATAGCTGAAATGTCTCTATGAATTTCACACTCAGGAGATTTTTTTTCAGTTTAGTTGTTGTCATGTATTTTTCCCTGCCTTCCCATGCTATTTGCCATGTCTTGGCTATGGTCAGACAGGCAAGATCTCCGCTAATAAAAACAGAAAATGCTGGAAAAGCTCAGCAGGTCCGACAGTATCTGTGGAGAGAGAAACAGAGTTAAAGTTTTGAGCCCGCACGACTCTTCTCTGCTAATGCTGCTCAAAGTACAAAAAGTTCACTTGGAGCTGTCTGTTGATTCTTCCTTTGTCCCTGTAGTTTAGCTGACAGCTTCCATTTGGTGCCTCACTTACTGAATTTTTAACTAACAGCTTGTATCTTCTGGAGAGCAGTGAGGCAGCTCACATGTAGAATACCCAGAATATTTTTCTTCCATTACCCATCCCTAACGTAAAGGGAAATGTTGGAAACAGTAAAAACACAAATGGGTGGAACTTCCATAGGGTTTCTCCCAACTGCTGCTATTTCTCCAGGATTTCTCTGGTATTCCAATGAAGTTATAACGTGAGAACTCCAGGGAAATTTCTCTCAACATGTTGCAATTAAATCAATGAATCAGGATGCTTGAGGTATGAAATTCATGAACTATAATTCACAAACACTTAGTGATATAGCTAGCTTAAGCACAAAGTGAAATATTGATTTATGTTTTGAGGCAAAATTGATGTATTTCTTTGGGAGGGGTTGGCAGTGGGGGTGAGGGCATGGTCGAGATTTGCAGCAGAACTCATAAATGCCAGAGTTCCACCCTTCCTAACGTGAGATGGGTGAAAGAAGAGTCTGCCCCAACATGGTTAAGGTTTACAAGTCACAGGTGAATGATAGACAATGTGATGCACCAGAAAGCCTGACTATTAATGTCAGTGCTGCACCTGATGCCTGAGAAGTTCATCCAGCATTACTCTTTTTAGAACAGAAACCCCCCCCCGCCACTGCCGAGTCCTGAGGCTCTTTGCCCACGGCTGACCTCTGCATTGTCTCTGCTTTCTATTGGCAGGATGCACTGTTACCTGCGATTCTTGCAACATTCATTCCAGGTTCGATTATAACTCTCAGGCGTATCACCCGGAACTCTGGCCATAGCCCACGGTCTCGATACAAATGAGGCCTGGACAGCAAAATGGATGTCAGCAGGCCAGTGTCTGCTCTGGTCCATGGGGGAAATCCATTGCAATGTTTTCAAAATCTTACCATGTTTCAGGGTTTCACTTTCATGTTGTCTTCTGATGGTTTTTGTGAATCAGTCCTGAGTGATGACACTGCTATTTTAGATAAAAGACTGGACGAATGCCAAGAAAGTACTTTCACAATAACTGACTCCCACGGATACTGTTACTTTTCTCAAAGGGCAGAGTAGGAAGCAAAAAATGGATTGCATAAGAGTAAATATTTCACAGACAATTTGCTTGGGCAAATGGCATATTTTTACAGCAATTAATTATTTTGAAGGGCTTCAGTTCATTTCCCTCCCCAGAATGCTGCTTGGTCAACTTTTCCCAGGGGTTTTGAATGATGTACTGCCCTTGTACATTTACAGGAAAGAGGTTCGACAGTAGAAAATAAGACAACTGAGTAAGGCATCAGACTATACTATTAGATTGTGTATTTGCTTCCCAGGGAAGATGTGACTGACAATGCTTCTGTTTTTAAAGAAGAAATATCTGTGTGACAGTATTACAGATATTCAGACATGACAGAATGCTCTGAAGTTACAGTGCTGGGATATTTTCTGGTGATCTGTAGCTGTATTCCTAGCAGTATGGGTAGTCAAGTTCAAGCTGCATGCCTTGGGATTGTGGATTAAGATATCTGTTTGCTCTTCCCTTTCCTATCCAGGGTGGACTAGTGTGCAGTATCAGGGAGGAAGATGATTTTGATGGCATTGAATTAGTCCAGAAACAGTCAACTGCAGCTCATGTCATTCTAACTGAAGATAATTGCCACATTCAGCCAGTGGTCCAAGAGAATTTCAGCAGGATTTCAAAGGTGAGCCCTTATTAAGATCTCATTTTTACAGTTGCATACGACATGGACAGCATTCATATTCAGCTTGTTAATTGGAACACAGTGCAGTTTTGTTGGGTTATATTGGGCTTGTCACTGTTTCACTGGGAAATTCTTTACGTCATTACAGTCTGTATCAAAAAGACAATAGACTTTTCTGTTTTGACTCTCAGACAGCAACTGAAAAACACCAAATATTAAATGCAGTTTCCTAGTTTTTTTCCAAAACATTTCCCCTTTTGTGGGAGCGGCGGACTGTGCCTTATTAAACATGTCAGTTTGTTATGCTGCACTGATTCCTCAAGCATGCTAACTTACTGAACCCAGATGTTACATCAGGGAGAGACAGCAAGTGAAAGACAATTCCCTCCCCACCATCAGGGAGAGAATAATATTTAGGAGTGCCATCCAGTTTTCATGCATCTCTTAGTAGATAGTTAGAGAGCAGGGTTGTAGGCACTCAGGGCTAAGTCTTCCCAGTGGATTGGCCAACACTTATCCCTGAACCACTGCCATCAATTCAGATTACCTTGTCATTTAACTCATTGCTGCTTTGGAATCTTGTTGTACACAATTTGGTTGTTGTGGTTTCCTATAATACACCAGTGATTACAGTACTTAATGACTGTGAAGCACTTTAAGACATCCTGAAGTCATGAAAGGCAGTACACAGTTGCAAGTTCTTTCTTTAAAATTTAGAACTGGTACAAAAAAAACCTGGATATAAATGTGGTTTAACAAACAGAAAAAAAGTTAAGGTAAATGGGTATTACTCAGACTAGAGAAGGGTTGGCTGTTGTGAACCCCAGGGTTCAGCATTGGTTCCACTTTTGTTTTCCAAACATATAGATGATTTGTACAAGGATCACAATCTGAACATATGCAAAGGTAAAGGGCTTGGGAAACTCTAAGAGCTCTAAAAGACCTCAGCAAGATATAGACAGTTAGCAAAATTATAGGATGCAATTTAAAGGGATAAGTGTGAGGAAAGAGGAGGAGAGACAGGGGTGGAATTTAGTGTTGGCACAGCGGTCTTCTCCACTGGGTGGAATACTGGTGGGAACCCTGTGTCACTTATCTCCAGGAGGCCTGATGTAATTACCAGGTAATCAGGCACTTACCTGGACAGCATCGGGCCTCCTGACAGACTAACTTTTTTTAAAAAGATTAGATTTTTTCTCACCTTGGAATCTGCAAGTTACATCAGAGGTTTGACTTTCTGTATTTCAATTTAACAGCACACTGGAAGGTTCTTTTTTAAATTAACAAGTTAACATGTCAAAGTACAAGATGTAAAATGAAGCAACATTTTATTAATGAAAAAGCTGGGAGAAGCTAAAAGTTACCAGACGCACAAAGTCCTCAATAGGGCAGGAATCCACCCCCAGAACTGGCAGCACCACCAGGCACGGTGGCTGCTGTCAGTGATACACCGTAGCCTTCACTCAAGATTGTCACTGGATCCCTGGAGAGAGGCAAGTAGGGTGGGATGATGGGCGGGGGTGGGGGAGGGGGTGAGCACCGGCAACAGGGCAGGTGGCAGGGTATCAGAAGCAAAGGGAATGGCTTTCGGTGGCCCCCCCTCACCCATTGATACCGGGTCCCCCGATCGAGCACTGAGTGGAACAAGGGAGTTAGTCTTGTCATGGTGTAGGGAGGGGGGCGAACAGTGAGTGGTTCTTGGGAGTTGGAGGGAGGTCTGTGACTGCGAGATATACTCCTCCTCCTCCTCCTGGCCCAGAAGGACTGCTATAAAAAGGAACTTAACCAGTAGGTCCCACACTGCCAGGTTTCCTGAGCCTTGGAAAATTTAGCTAGCAATGCTTAAATTGAAATCAGGCTCCAATTTGCACTTTGGAAGCCTGATGTGAATATGTTAATGAAGTGTCCCACCTCTCCAAGACATTGCGTGCTTAGTTACCTGTTGTAGAAAATGGCAGCAGTGGACCCTTATCAAGGGTCGTGTTTCACATTTTTAAGGATTTACCATCCCAACTTCTTGCTGCCCATCATAGGAGGGTAGTATTGAAGTCAATGAGTTTAAAACTGGGTATGCAAATTTGAGCAAAAAACTCAAAGCAGGCAGTGTAGCATGAAATACGTTTCCAGCTGTTGCTAGGCAACAGATAAAATATGGGTGGAATTGGGCAGTGCAGTGGGGTCCTGAGTGAGATGGGTTTGATCATAGTTCATGCATGATATGTAATACATGGAACAAAGGAAACGAAGGCAGCCATTTAGCCTGTTTAGATTGTTCCACCATTCAGTAAAATTATGGCTTGATATATTCTTGATAACTTGATATATTCACCTTGCCCTGAATACCTTTGGTTAACAAAAGTCCATCAATCTCAGTTTTATAGTTAATAATTGATTTAACATCAATTGCTGTTTGAAGAAAGTTCCAAATTTCCACCACCCTCTGCATGTCAAAGTGTTTCCTAATTTTATTCCCTATAGGTCTGGCTCTAATTTTCAGACTATACCCCCTAGTCCTAGACTGCCCAAGCAGTGGATATAGTTTCTATCTACCCTACCTGTTTCTCTTAATACCTTGATAGCTTTAATCACATCACCCCTTAACCTTCTAAATTCCAGACAATACAGGCCTAGTTGTGTAATCGCTCCTCGCAATTTAACCATAGAGTCCAGTTACCATTCTAGTAAACCTAGGCCACACTCACTTCAAAGCCAATATTTTCTTCCTAAGGCATGATGTCCAGACTGATGACAGTACAACAGATATGGTCTAATTAGAGCTTTGTAGAGCTGAAGCATTTGTGTACCCCCTTGTATGCTAGTCCTAGAGATAGAAAGGTCAGCATTCCATTAGCCTCCTTGATTATTTTCTATACCTGTCAATGACATTTTAATGATTTATGTAAAGGAATCCCAAGCCACTTTGGACTTCCACTATTTCTAGCTTTTCACCTTTTAGAAAGTATCCTGTTCTATTCTCTTCAGGACCAAAGTGAATAACCTCACATTTGTCTACTTCAAAATCTGTTTGCTAATGTTTTGCACATTCAATTAATCTCTCAATATCTCTGTAATTTTACACTTCCATCTAGACTGCCTACAATGCTGCCCATTTTTACATCATCAGCAAAGTTGGGCATGTGGCTTTCTAAAGGAAGAAAATGCTTGCAATTGTATAGTGTGTGGAATCGTCCCAGATTTGCACTAAGAGTGATAGTGGGCGGGAAAAAGGACGTTTTACCCGCCGGCCACAATGACGGTATTTCTCGTCGTATTGTCCCCTGCCCGGCGTGCCCAGCCTTATTAATAATGCATTCCAGGGAAACACGCTGGGTCACTGAAGGGGCGTCCTCTAATTCGCCCGCCCTGCCGTCACCTCAGGCCTTCAGTAAACCGGGCGCCGTATTTAAAGGCCGACCCTGCACAGAGCTAGCACTCTCCAAGGGATAGGAAGCTGCTGGGAACTGAGGGCTGTCAAAAGGAGGAAATATGCTGCCTCCAAATTTAGCGAGGCTGCCCTCCAGCACCCCTGGAGGTCCACCGTGAAGTCCACCACCCCTACTCTGGGCGAAGACCAGCAAGCAAGGTGACCAATCAAGCATGGGAGATGGTGGCAGCAGTGGTCAGCGCCAATGTCCTGCAAAAGAGGACAGCCATCCAATGCAGGAAGAGGATGAATGACCTCTTCCATTCCACCAGGGTAAGTCACCCTTCTCATCATACTCAGCTCACACACCCACAAAACCCTTCGGACATCCACAGGAATCTCACTCACTGCCAAATAAAGGGACATCACCATTTACTCTCTCACATACGCTTTCATCTGACCTGCACATCATACCCTCATCCCGTCCATGGCGCCACTCACCACCCACATATGCCAGGCATCCTTATTATCTGGCCTGGCAGGCGTCCTGCTTACACTCCATCTCTATTCATGCAGGACAAGCTGACATACAACAAAAGGGAGAGATCACAGACTGGTGGAGGAATGCCTGATATCATGGTCCTTACAGAGTTTGAGAATAGAGTCATCCAGCTGGCTGGTGATGATCTGGACTGTTCCTGTGTTGACAGTGAGGAAGATGATGCTCAACCAATTGAGAATCCAGCAGTGCAACATCCATCAGACAACAATGCTGCGAGTCAATTCCCCTGTTCCGCAGTCCCCTGCCATGCACTAATTATCTCTTTTTCAGGCACATCTGGGAAGCAGCCGAGGGAGTCCATGAGCCAGGCCCTCGACTCAAGCCCCAAAGACACCTTGGAAGAGGAATCTGATGACACCCTAATTGAAGACCCATCACAGCGCTCACCCATACCCTCCACCAGCGCATAGATACAAACCTCGATGGAACCTAGCTCTAGAGTAGCCTCAGGATCACAATCTGGAGAGCATATCGCACTGTCTGATCCACAGCAGGTGGCGACAGGGACTTCCCAGGCTTCCGGCACTCAGAGAACTGCCGGAGGCCAGAAATATGCTGAGTCCGAGTCAGATGAGGAGCGCCTGGACTCGGTCATGTCACAGTTGCTGGAGCTGCAAAGGCAAGCTTGGGAACATCAGGAAGGGATGTCCGCTGCACTCCTCAGATTGTAAGGCACGATGGAGGAGTCTGTCCGCCTTCAGTCTAACATGATGGCGCCGGCATGCCAATGCATCGAGGTCAACACTGGTAGGATGGCAGCTGCCCTGGAGACCTTGCTCCAGGACATTGGTCCTGCACTGTTGTGCAGGCTGAACTCCATCGCTGGTGCCATAGTTAGCCTCCATCAGTGTCAACGTGAGAGGGGTGTAGGGCAGCTCAATCTCCCGGGGAATCACATACAGACCTGCAGGATGCATTTGCTGCGGTCACAGACCAGCTGAACATTGAGTGATTAGTAGCCCTGGCGGCTGATGTGGTTGACTGCTTGTTGCCATGGAGATTTAAGCAGCACATGAGTGCAATCGATGGCACCTTGCACCTGTGGAAAACCTGAGATCCACGCAAATCCTGATGCTCTTGCTTCCTGGTTTGCCTGCTCCCGGGCAAAATGCACGAAGTTCTATGCCTTCATGAATATGCGACTGAAGAATTGATAACAGGGAACAGGAAAATGGCAGATAATTTAAACCAAAATTTTGCATCAATCTTCACGATGGAGGGCACTATAAACATCCCAAAGATATCAGATAAGCAAGGAGCTAGTGGGAGGAAAGATCTTGTAACAGTCTCTATCACGAGGGACAAAGTATTTGACAAACTAATGGGACTAAAGGCAGACAAGTCACCAAGACCTGATGGCATGCATCCAAGGGTTTTAAAGGACTGCAGAGACGGTGGAGACATTGGTCAAAATATTCCAGAACTCACTGGATTCTGGGAGGGTCCCAGGGGATTGGAAAACCGCTAAAGTGATGCCCCTGTTCAAGAAGGGAGGGAGACAAAAAGCAGGAAACTATAGGCCAGTCAGCCTAACATCTGTTGTTGGGAAAATGCTAGAGTCCATTATTAAAGAAGAAATAGCAAGACATTTAGAAAAGCTTAATGCAATCAAACAGAGTCAACATGGTTTTGTGAAAGGGAAATCATTTTTGACAAATTTGCTAGAGTTCTTTGAGGATATAACAAGCAGAGTTGATAAAGGGGAACTGGTAGATGTAGTGTATTTGGATTTCCAGAAGGCATTCGATGAGGCGCCACATAAAAGGTTATTGCACAAGACAGGAGTTCACGGTATTGGGGGTAATGTATTAGCATGGACTGAGGACTGGTTAACACACAGAAGACAGAGAGTTGGGATTAATGGGTTTTTTTCAGGTTGGAAAGACGTAACTAGTGGAGTTCCACAAGGATCAGTCCTGGGGCCTCAATTATTTACTACCTATATTAATGACTTGGAAGAGGGGGCAGGGTGTAACAGGTCCTCAAGGGTTATAATCTCCGGATTACTACCCGAGCCACATGCATATTGGCATAGGGACGCGAGAATAAGGGAAGTAAACACGTGGCTAAAGGAGTGGTCCGGGAAAGAGGGGTTCCATTTCGTGGGGCACTGGCATCAGTATTGGAACAAGAGGGATCTGTCTGGTTGGGACGGCCTCCACCTGAACCGGTCTAGGGCCAATGTTCTAGTGAAAAGGGTAAATAGGGTAGTCAACAGGACTTTAAACTAGAAAGTGGGGGGTGGAGGGAAGGGTAAAACTCCAAGAAGTATGACTAATGGGAAACAAAGCAGCAGGTCAGCGTTTGGGGGGGGTGGATTCAACTTCATGGAAAATTATGAAAAAACTGAAAAGAAAGGAGAGCCCAGGAGAGGCTATTAAAGTCTCCAGAACACAAAATAGGACAGAGTGTTTGGAAAGGGCTAGGAATCTAACTTCAAGCACATCAGATAAAGGGACGGCAATGAGGAAGGGGACGGGAAATACAGGACTGAAAGTGTTGTATCTGAATGCACGCAGTATATGAAATAAGGTAAATGAGCTTGTGGCGCAGATTGAAATTGGCAGGTATGATGTGGTGGGCATTACAGAGACATGGCTGCAAGGGGATCAGGACTGGGAGATAAATATCCAAGGATATACATCCTATCGAAAAGATAGGCAGATTGGCAGAGGGGGTGGGGTTGCTTTGTTAGTAAGAAATGAAATTAAATCGATAGCAAGAAATGATGTCGGGTCAGATGATGTAGAATCTGTGTGGGTAGAGTTGAGGAACCGCAAAGGTAAAAAAATCATAATGGGAGTTATGTACAGGCCTCCGAACAGTAGTCAGGATGTGGGGCACAAGATACACCAGGAGATAGAAAAGGTGCTTAAGAAAAGCAAGGTTACAGTGGTCATGGGGGATTTCAATATGCAGGTAGACTGGGAAAATCAGGTTGGTAGTGGATCCCAAGAAAAGGAATTTGTGGAATGTCTACGAGATGGCTTTTTGGAGCAGCTTGTGGTGGAGCCCACTAGGGAACAGGCAATTCTAGATTTAGTGATGTGTAATGAGGCAGATTTGATAAGGGAGCTTAAGGTGAAGGAACCCTTAGGAGGAAGTGACCATAATACGATAGAATTTACCCTGCAATTTGAGAGGAAAAAGCTGGAATCAGATGTAACGGTATTACAGTTGAATAAAGGCAACTACAGAGGCATGAGGGAGGAGCTGGCCAGAATTGACTGGGAGATGAGCCTAGCAGGAAAGACAGTGGAACAGCAATGGCAGGAGTTTCTGGGAGTAATTTGGGAGACACAGCAAAAATTCATCCCTAGGAAGAAGAAGCATACTAAAGGGAGGACGAGGCAACCATGGCTGACAAGGGAAGTCAGGGACAGCATAAAAGCTAAAGAGAAAGCATACAATGCGGCGAAGAGCAGTGGGAAGCCAGGGGATTGGGAAGCCTACAAAGACCAACAGAGGACAACTAAAAAAGAAATAAGGAGGGAGAAGATTAAATATGAGGGTAAACTAGCCAGTAATATAAAAGAAGATTGCAAGAGATTTTTTAGATATATAAAGAGTAAGAGAGAGGCAAAAGTGGACATCGGGCCACTGGAAAATGACGCTGGAGAAGTAGTAGTGGAGAACAAAGAAATGGCGGAGGAACTGAATAGGTACTTTGCATCAGTCTTCACAGTGGAAGACACGAGTGACATCCCAAAGTTCAAGAGAGTCGGAGGGCAGAGGTGAGTATGGTGGCCATTACCAAGGAGAAGGTGCTAGGAAAACTGAAAGGTCTGAAGGTGGATAAATCACCTGGACCAGATGGATTACACCCCAGAGTTCTGAAGGAAATAGCTGAAGAGATAGTGGAGGCGTTAGTGGCGATCTTTCAGGAATCACTGGAGTCAGGGAGGGTCCCAGAGGACTGGAAAATCGCTAATGTAACCCCCCTGTTTAAGAAGGGAGTGAGGCAAAAGACGGGAAATTACAGGCCGATTAGCCTGACGTCAGTTGCTGGTAAGATTTTAGAGTCCATTATTAAGAATGAGATTTCAGAATACTTGGAAGTGCATGGTAAAATAGGGCAAAGTCAGCATGGTTTCATCAAGGGGAGGTCATGCCTGACAAATCTGTTAGAATTCTTTGAGGAGGTAACGAGCAGGTTAGACAAAGGAGAGCCAATGGATGTTATCTACTTGGACTTCCAGAAGGCCTTTGACAAGATGCCGCACAGGAGGCTGCTCAGTAAGATAAGAGCCCATGGTGTTAGAGGCAAGGTACTAGCATGGATAGAAGATTGTCTGTCTGGCAGGAGGCAGAGAGTGGGGATAAGGGGGTCCTTCTCAGGATGGCGGCCAGTGACTAGTGGAGTTCTGCAGGGGTCAGTGTTGGGACCACAACTTTTCACTTTATACATTAATGATCTAGATGAAGGAACTGAGGGCATCCTGGCTAAGTTTGCAGATGATACCAAGATAGGTGGAGGGACAGGTAGTATTGAGGAGGTGGGGAGGCTGCAGAATGATTTGGACAGGTTAGGAGAATGACCAAAGAAGTGGCAGATGGAATACAACGTGGGGAAGTGTGAGGTCATGCACTTTGGTAGGAAGAATAGAGGCATAGGCTATTTTCTAAATGGGGAGAGAATTCAGAAATCTGGAGTGCAAAGGGACTTGGGAGTCCTCGTCCAGGATTCTCTTAAGGTTAACTTGCAGGTTGAGTCGGTAGTTAGGAAGGCAAATGCAATGTTGACATTTATTTCGAGAGGACTAGAATATAAAAGCAGGGGTAAGGCTTTATAAGGCTCTGGTCAGACCACATTTAGAATATTGTGAGCAATTTTGGGCCCCGTATCTCAGGAAGGATGTGCTGGCCCTGGAGAGGGTCCAGAGGAGGTTCACGAGAATGATCCCAGGAATGAAAGGCTTAACATATGAGGAACGTTTGAGGACTCTGAGTCTATACTCGATGGAGTTTAGAAGGATGAGGGGGGATCTGATTGAAACTTACAGAATACTGAAAGGCCTGGATAGAGTGGACGTGGGGAAGATGTTTCCATTAGTAGGAGAGACTAGGACCCGAGGGCACAGCCTCAGAGTAAAGGGAAGACCTTTTAGAACAGAGATGAGGAGAAACCTCTTTAGCCAGAGAGTGGTGAATCTATGGAATCCATTGCCACAGAAGGCTGTGGAGGCCAGGTCATTGAGTGTATTTAAGACCGAGATAGATAGGTTCTTGATTGGTAAGGGGATCAAAGGTTACGGGGAGAAGGCGGGAGAATGGGGTTGAGAAACTTATCAGCCATGATTGAATGGCGGAGCAGACTCGATGGGCCGAATGGCCTAATTTCTGCCCCTATGTCTTATGGTCTTATGGTAACGTATCCAGATTTGTTGACGATACACAAATATGTGGGAGGGCATGTTGTGATGAGGACATAAGGAATAAGCAAGGGGACATAGACAGGTTGAGTGAGTGAGCAAACACTTGGCTGATGGAGTTTAATGTAGGAAAGTGTGAGGTCATGCACTCCGGTGGGGAGAATCAAAAGGCAGAATATTATTTAAATGGAGAGAGACTCCAAAAAGTGCAGCGCAGAGGAATCTGGCTCTTGTGCATGAAACACAAAAAGTCAGCGTGCAGGTGCAGCTTGATAGAGTTCAGACACTGCAGAAATGTGTTCATGTGAGGAAAATATGTTATCGATAAAATTAGTTCGGCTACAATGTCGACGGCTTTGTGCATCATTAAAAAAAGAAACAAGAAACAAGACATGGTGTCAGAAGTAAACTAACCACAACAATGGAGATTCTGAATCCACCTACAGAGCTCAGTTTAGAGGGCAATCTCACTGAGAACTAGAAGCGATTACGGCAGCGATTCAAGCTGTACTTCACAGCGATGGGCAGTGATTAAAAAAAGACCCTTAGGTGCAGTCTCCCATCTTTCCTGACATATCAGGGGAAGAAGCCCTAGAAGCCTATAACACATTCATCTTTGAAAGTGATGAGAAACGAAATGATTTGAAAGAAATAATGGAAAAATTTGAAGCCTACTGCAGCCCTAAGAAAAACATCACGTATGAAAGATATCGATTTTTTACGTACACGCAAGGCAGTGACAACATTAGTCAGTACATAACTGAGCTGAGAAAACGAGCTAAATAGTATGAATTTGGGGATCTTGAAGAATCACTCATCCGAGATAGAATAATTTGCGGAATTGCATATGACACTCGGAGAGAACGGCTTTTGAGAGAAGCTGATCTCACACGGGAGAAAGCAATAAATATCTGTAGAGTGGCAGAGACAACCAAATTTCAGATTAACCACATGATAGAAGATAATAAGCCACACATGGTCAAGCAGTTAGATGCAGTTAAACAGAAACAGCCCCAGGAAAGAACAAATAGACAGTCTGAACGTAAAAAGAACAAAATTGCTATTAAAACATTTAAAAACATTCGATGCGGAACAGAGCATTTACCACATAGTTGTCCAGCCTACAGAAAGCTGTGTAAGAACTGTGATAAACTAAACTAGTTCACTAAGATGTGTAAATCGAAGAAAGTGCACACAATTGCAGATGATGACACAGACACTGAAATTGAACTTGTTGCTGGAGCAGTAACAACAAATTCCAAAGAAGATGAATGGAAGGTTGATTTAAAAATTGCCAACATGATGGTGAATTTCTAGCTTGACACAGGTGCACAAGCAAATGTCATTCCCATCAGCCTGTATTGTAAGATAAGCAACAAAAAACAGCTAACTAAAATAAAAATGAAGCTGTCTTAGACAGATGAAAAAATTATAGTAGAAGGCACACTTAAAGTGAACTACAAAAAATAGTCTCAAGCATTTCCATTCATAGTGGTGAAAACTGATGCAAAACCCATTCTTGGAATCAAAGCTTGTGAAAATCTGAAGCTAATCAAGAGAATAATGATTGTCACCACTGATGACATCCTGAGCGAGTATAAAGATGTGTTCCAGGGGATTGGCTGCCTAAAAGGAGAACTCACCATTAAGATTGACAAAACTGACGGCCAAAATACACCCACCCAGGAAAATACCAGTAATGCTGAGAGATCGACTGGAAGCAGAGTTGAACAGAATGGAGAAACTTCACATCATCAAGAAGATTGAAGAACCGACAAAGTGAATTAATCCAATTGTATTTGTTGAAAAATCAGATGGGAATCTGCGAGTCTGTCTGGATCCCAGAGACCTAAACCAGGCAGTACAAAGTGAGCATTAACAGCTGCCCACAGGTAGAAGAGATCATGTGTAAGCTAGCTGATGCTAAATACTATTCAGTCTTGGATGCGAGTTCAGGCTTCTGGCAGGTCAAACTGGATGAACGCAGCTCCTATTCCTGTACCTTCAACACACCATACAGGGGATACAGGTTTTATGCTTATGCTTTGGTATTAATTCAGCTCCGGAGGTGTTCCACAGAACAATGAAGCAGCTGTTTGAAGGGTTAGAGAGTGTCGAAACCTATATCGACGATGTGCTGGTCAAGGAGCCTCACATGAAGAACATGACCACAGACTGAGGCAGGTGCTGGCCAGAGCTAGAGAAAGGAACATCAAGTTGAAGAAGCAAAAATGCAAAATAGGTCTTCATGAAATCAAGTACTTGGGACATGTGCTAACAAGTGAGGGACTGAATCCGGACCCGAGTAAAAGCAAAGCAGTCGTGAACATGCCACCCCCAGAATCTAAGAAAAATTTGGAGAGGTTTTGGGGAATGGTGAGCTATCTTGGGAAATTCATTCCAAACATGTCAGACTTGACAGCACCTCTCAGAGAACTTCTACAAAATGATGTGGAACGGCACTGGGAACAGAGTCACCAGGAAGCTTTGACCAGTCTGAAGAGAACACTGACCCAGGCACCAGTGTTAAAGTATTACGATGTCAGTCAGCCTGTCAAGACCTCAGTGGACCTTCAAAGACTGGCCTGGGAGCTGTCCTCTTGCAAAACAAGGCACCAGTGGCACATGCTTCAAAGGCAATGACTGAAACACAGTAATGGTCTGCCCAAATAGAGATAGAAATGCTAGCAATTGTGTTTGGCCTAGAACTCTTCCACCATTTTGTCTATGGCAAAGATGTGGAGGTAGAGTCTGATCATAAGTCTTTGGAAACTATACTTAAAAAGCCCTTGAACTGTGCACCATCAAAAATCTAAAGATTATTAATGCGTCTGCAGAAGTACAGGTCAGAGTTAAATACAAACCGGGCAAGGAAATGTACATCGCAGATACTCTGTCACATGCATACCTACCCATCACGGAGAAAGAGGATAAAGAAACGGAAGCACAGGTTCACATGCTGACAAAGAACTTACCTGTGGCTGTAACCAAACTGAATGAGATCAGGAGAATTGACCAAGAACAACACCACCCTGAGAAAACTGCAGCAGATTGTACAAACTGGCAGCCCACACATCAGAGCGCAGCCCCTTCTGATGTACAAGAGTACTGGAACTTTCGTGAAGAACTTCATGTAGCAGAAGGAACACTTTTCAAGGTAGAAAGGATCATAATTCCTGCAACAGTGAGGAAAGAAATGCTGCAGCGCATACATGAAAGTCACCTCAGCATAGAAACATGCAGGAGAAGAGCTCGAGAAGTAATGTATTGGCCTGGAATGGGAGCACAAATCGGGGAAATGTTGAAGGCATGTGCAGTGTGCCAAAAGTACAGTAAATCGCAACAAAAAGAACCACTTCAACCACACAGTGTTCCAGAGGGGCCCTGGCAGAAAATTGGAGTGGATTTGTTCACATTTGACAACAGTGAATACCTATTAGCAGTAGATTATTACTCAAGGTTTTTTGAATCTGTGTTGTTGAGAAATGGCAGTAAGAGCATCACTGTAATAAATCATTTAAAATCCATTTTTGCTCGCCACAGCATACCTGAAGTGCTCATCTCAGATAATGGTCCACAATTCTCAGGCACTGAGTTTCACCAATTTGCACAGGACTGGGAGTTTTGCCACATTACGTCAAGTCCCAAATATCCACAAACCAATGGAATGGTGGAACGTACCATGTAGACCTTAAAATACTAGTTGAAGAAGGCAAAGGCAGACGGAAGAGACTCCTGTCTGGCTCTACTGGATTTCAGGAAAACTCCATTAGAGGGCATTGGATCATCTCCAGCACTGCTCCTGATGGGGAGAAGGCTGAAAACTACACCCAACTGTTATTTCCACGGCCAGTGAGCTACAGCATGCAGGACCTGCTCAAACTGAGACAGCAGAAGCAGAAACATAATTTTCCTGGGAGAGACAGTGAAGATTCAGCATGACGGGATCTGGAATCCTGCTGTTGTCACAGGAATCACAGGAGAACCAAGCTCTTACATACTGCAGACTCCAAATGGACAACAGTACAGGAGAAACAGGAAATTCTTACGGAAGACAAATGAAATACAACCCTGCTCTGAACCAGAAAGTGCAGCTGAAGATCCAAAACCAGAATGCACCAGTGAAGCAACAGATAACCAGACAAAGCCTGGGAATCCTGGAAACTATCCAAGGGGTGATAGTGACACAGAGCTGGAGAAGGCCCCTTGTCCATCGAAATCACCTTTGTCACCATTCAGAACATCCAGTGGAAGAATTGTGAAAAAAACACAGAAATACAGAGATGAGTAAAAGATAAAACAGACTGATCAAAACAGAGTAAGAAAGATTAGATAAGAGACCTTGTGTACTTGAATTGTATAAAAGTTTTCAAAAAATAAAAGGGAAATGTCATGATCATAGCTGATTGTGGTTGTGGACTCCAGTATTAGATACTATACGGTACTCTGTACTAGATGGGGGGTCACCTGACCTTGGGGTTGAAGGTCAGATAGCACATGTTGGAATCTGTCTTGATAGAGTTCAGGCACTGAAGATATGTGTTTATTTTAGGGAAATGTGCTATCAATAAAGTTAGCTCAGCTACAATGTCGATGGCCTGTGTGCATCATTAAAAAAAGAAACAAGACAGAGGCTGCGGGGTGGGTGTCGCAGGTGATGGGGGAAGGGCTTGGCAGCAAGGGCAGGGATGTGGCTCTCAGCAGGCTCCCCCTTCCTGATGCCGGGTCCCTCGATCAAGCACTGAGTGCCTTTGAACAAGGAAACCACCCCCAGGAGCCATCAAGCAAACACACCAGTGTTTGCTCATCATGCTCCCGCATTCTAAGCTCCCCTGCTCACTGCTGGGTTAGTACCAGGGATGCCAGGATGAGGCACTTAAGAAGGTATTAATTGCCTTCTTATGGACTCATTTAATGGCGGGGCAGGAAGGCTGTCAATGGACCTTCCTGCCATGGAGTTAATCGAGCTGGAAGTCAGAAGGTGCCCTCACCACCCACCACCCTTCACGTGATTAAATGCCCTCCCCACCACCAAATTCACCACAGGGGAGAACACAAGATTCTGGCCAATGGGCCGAATGGCCTGCTTCGTTGCCATAACCATTTTATGATTCTATTATATAGGAAAGAAAATGGATGATCTTCAGGAAAAGGTTGCTCTTTTTCTTGGAAGCAAGATATCTTCATTTTCTACACTAAACTTTATAAAAAGAGTGAAGGGAAAATTTATCGTACCATAAGTCATTAATGGGAATATTGTCTCCTTGAAATGCCTTTGGGGGTAATTGTTCGGCAGAAATGCGCAGGCTGAAAAGGCATTCTGAACCAACTGGTTCCTCCTGGAGAATAAGCAATTTTTCAAAAAAGGGGAAAACCATGATATATTATTGGCAGAATTTTACATTCTGTGGGCGGTCACATGCCTGATCTGAATGGGCGTAAAATTGTGCAAGATGATGTCGGGCGAGCATCCCAATGTCATCGCGCACTTGCACGCTTTCGCTCGGTGATTGCACGCAGCAGTCAGAAGAGCACCTGTCGACAATTAAGTGGGCAATTAAGCTCATTAACGGTGCAATTGTAAGCGATTTTTCATAGCCCATCCAACCTTACAGTTGGCAGACAGGCCAATCGGGCTTTACATTTTTGATGAAACCCCATGCAAGAGCAGGATGAAATCTCTGTTAGGATATAAAATAAAAATAAGTATCTGGGGACTTTTTTTTTATGAGGTATGCTTTTATGTGCTTGAATGTGCTGCATGGACATTCCTTGCAGCATTTTTGTGCTTTCTTTTATTACTTGGTGGTCTGCAGTTCCCTGAGGCATCTGTCTGCCTTCAGGGAGCTCAGTGGAAGTGCTCACCAGCACCCGCGGTGACGCCGGTGCCCGCCCTCTCCCTGCCCCCATTGGCAGTGCTGAGCCTTTCTCAGAGCACGTTTCACGCTGGCTGGCCATTAATTGGCCACCCAGCATGAAATCACGGTCAGGGGCCGATCATGGTCAGGGGCCTGTTTCCCATCCACTCCTGGGCCTGCCAATTGCGCATGCCCGATGAGCGCAAAATTGAGGCCCATCTTATCACTGACCTGAACTTGTGCTTTAATGAAGCACATATTCTCTTGACTTTTTTGAAATAATATGAGATAACATTTCTTAAAGAAATAGTTGGCATCTAAAGTTAGATGTTGATGTTATTAAAATTTCATATTGTTGCCACTACCATTTTCTTCACCTTGCATGCTTCAAACTTTATTAACTGAATTCTCCACAAATCCACAGTTCTGACATATGACATCTTGCAGCTTTACAGGTCTAAGTCCACATAGGACAGCTAAGTCAAAGCACTGTGTGTTCATACATAGGTGGATTGCCTTGAATCCTACAGCAAATTTTCATTGGCTGCATTCATTCACAATGTGTTGAACAGTCTGATCCAGGTAACCATTGTCATATGCTGGGCTGTCCTTGAAATGCCAGTTGTGGAGGAGGTGTGATGCTCTTGCACGGAGAGTGCAGATCAGTTGAGTGTAGAATTCCATTTGAGGGTGGTCAAATCCCTAAATCCCTGGGTGCTTGACTCACCAGGTCTTCATTGGCGATATTGATGTCCCGCCCCAAGGTTGCATCATTTGTCCATTTTGTCAAAAGCTGTATCACTCAAAGCATTCACTGAGCTTCAGAAAGGTCTGCATGATTTGATTGCATGTTCGGTAGTTTCTTAAGGTGTCCGTGGATTGACAGTTCTGGGTCAGCTTCAATGCAATCAAACTCTGTGTCTTTGCCTTCCGGTGCACGTAAGGAGGTGGATTGTTAGACAGGACTGGGAGTCATTGTACAGAGATTGATTTCAGTGTACCATTGATTATCGGCATTGATGTGTTGAGGACAGCATCCAAGCATTTTTTGTGGCTGCTTCTGCCCACACAGGAGAGCAGTATTCTGCTGAAGCAAGGCTAGCAGTACAAAGACCATGTGCACTCAATCCCCAGTTGGCGAGTTTCCAGATAATGTTTACTCTGGTCTTGGTCCTTTCTGTGACCCTTTTCAGGTGTTTGCAGTACATGAGGCTGCAGTCAAAGTTGACTCCATGGTCCTTGGGGTATGGTTTGTTCTTGACCTGTTTTCTGCAAAAGGAGACCTGGAGTTCGCTGTTAGCCAATGTGTACAAACCTTCACGTGATCTACCCTGTTGGTAAATAATGTCATCACTTTGACATAGGCAGCTCAGCTATTACTCACCTCGTAGTATAGGGAGAACATTTTGCATTTGCCAATTACATATGGAAGGTATGCGGTGAGTAAAGTATGACTACCTATCAGGATTTGTCAAAGACAATCTACACTTCTAAGGTGCTTATGTGATTGATGACAGATAAATCTAACTGGATAAAGTCTGTTAGAGTGAAGAAGTTGTTATTTATGCCGATTAATCTAAAACAGACTAAATCAACCTAAATGGTTTTTACCTTCTACTGTAGGATTAACAGAATTATTACACACAAAACATTCACTCCTACCCTGGAATCATTTTTTAATACAAACTGCTAACACCTCATTACTTACTTTAAGAATGAAAACATTGATGCACATAAATATAACATAAATAGTCTGTCCTGGGAATCTGACATCTATGACTTTCAGAGGAAAGCACACATATCTTGTGAGCATATCCTATAATTATTAAAACCACATGAGAAAACTGATTGATGGTAAAATGTAGCACAGGCTGAAGAAGGGTGTGTGTATGTGTGTTTACAAGGAAGTAGAAGAGGTGCTAGTGCAACTGGTTTGAACCTGACTCATCTTTGTTTGGCATTAAAAAGATGTGCACCTGTTGAATTGGTGTATGGGGATGTGGTGTCTCACATTTACAGAAACAGCAAAGGAAGAATTCCAACACCCCTCCCAACTCAAATCATTACTCCCCAAGACATGGTGTGGAGGTAAAAATCTGTGTGGCTGAATTATGTGAATTTAGTAAATTGTATGTAGTAAATTGTATGTTTGAGAAGTTGGAAGTAATGCCTTCTAATTTCATATGCATACAGATAGTGTACAGGCATCTGAATATCAATGAAGACAAACACAGGGCCTTGAACAGATATGAGATGAAAAAGTAAAGTGACTTGTATGTGCCAGTCTTTCTCTCTCTTCATGGATTATATTTGAAGAAGTCTTCCTTATTCTGTCGAAGGCAGTGATTTCTGCTAGGATACTGTCAAATAGAACCAATTGCCCTCTACTGCCTTACCCAAAGAGCCATTTCCATTTGTGCATATCATAAAAATTTATAGCATGGAAGGCAGCCATTCAGCCCATTATGCCCATGCCAGCAGACAAGAAGCCATCCAGCCTAATCCCACTTTCTATCTCTTGGTTGCAGCCTTGTAGGTTGTGGCACTTTAAGTGCATATCCAAGTAAAAGTGTTATGAGGGTTTCTGCCCCTATGCTCTTTCGGGCAGTGACTCCCAGATCCCCACCACCTTTTGGCTGATAAGTTTTCCTCAAAAATTCCTTAAATCTATGCCCCTTGGTTATGGATTTCTCAACCAGGAGGATTGGAGTCTTCATGACTTTATGCATTTCAGCTAGGTCTCCCCTCAGCCTCTTCTGGTCCAAGGAAAACCACTCAATCTTTCCCATAACTAAAATTCTCCAGTCCAGGCAACACTCTTGGTTAATCTCCTCTGGGCCCTCTCTGGTCCAAACACATCTTTCCGATAGTGTGGTGACCAGAACTGCATGCAGTACTCCAGCTGTGGTTTAACCAGTGTTTCATACACTTAAAAAAAGTCATGCATTATGCCAAGCTTTTCATGACCACTGGACATCTCAAACCACTTTACAGCCAATGAAGTACTTTTCGAAGTGTAGGCACTGTTGTAACGTACAAAATGTAACAGCCAATATATGCTGCTCAAACTCCAATGACCAGATGATCTGTTTTTTGAGATGTTGCTTGAGGGGTAAATATCATCCAGAACACTGGGGATAATTCCTTGCTCTTCTTCGAAATAGTGCCACAGGATGTTTTACATCCATCCAAGCAGACAGACGGGGCCTCAATTACATCTCATCTGAAAAACAGCACCTCTAACAGTGCCGTGATCCCTCGTACTGCACTGGAGTGTCAGCCTTGATTTTTGTGCTCAAGCCTTGGAGTGGGACTTGAACCTGGAACCTTGTCATTTAGAGATGAGTGCTACCAACTGAGCCACAGCTGACTTAACCTCCAGCATAACCTCCCAGCTCTTATATTTGATGTAAAGTATCCCACATGCCTTCTTGACCACCTTATCTACTTGTCCATCACCTTCAGCGATCTGTGGAAATGCACTCCAAGGTCCCTCTGTTCCTTTATACTTCTCAGTACCCTACCATGTATTATATATTCCCCTGCCTTATAGCTTTCCTAAATATATTACTTCACACTTGTCTGGATGGAACTCCATTTTCCCTTGTTCTACCAACCTAACTAGTCCATTAATATTTTCTTGCAGTCTACAGCTTGCTTCTTCATTATCAACCATCCGGCCAATTTTTGCATCACCTGCAGGCTTCTTAATCATACCCCCTACATTCAATTCCAAATCATTGGCATTTACCACAAGAAGCAAGGAACCTAGTACAGGGCCCTGCGGAACCCAACTGGAAACAGCCTTCCAGTCACAAAAACACGCATGTACCATTGCACTTTGCTTCCTGCCTCTGATACAATTTTGGATCCAATTTGCCACTTTGCCTTGGGCCCCATGGGCTTTAACTTTCTTGACCCAAGTGGGACCTTATCAAAAGTCTTGCTAAAATCCATATAGACTACATCAAATGCACTATTCTTCATTGACCCTCCTTGTTATCACCTCAAAAAGTTCAATCATGTTTGTCAGACATGACTTTACCTTAATAAACCAGGTGGCTATTCAACCAAGGCAGCAACATAGAAGAGTCCAATCCTGTCCTCAGTGAACATCCACAGGGCATTTCTGCATTTCTGCAAAGGTCACTGGAGTGGGAAGCTGTATCCCAGTGCACTGAGACCAAATGCAGCAAAGGTACCCTTTACATTTGCCCAATATATTTGCCCAAAATAGGGATTGAACCTGGATGTTCCAAGTCAGGATTTTTCACTTTCACACAGGACAAAGCAGTTATCAATATAATTTTAAAAAAAAGCTGATGCTGGAAATCTGAAATAAAAACAGAAAATGCTGGAAAAACTCAGCAGGCCTGACAGCATCTGTGGAGAGAGAAACAGAGTTAACGTTTTAAGTCCAAATGACCCTTCTTCAGAGCTAAAGAGAAGCAGAAATGTTTTGAAATTTATACTGTTTAAAGGGGGTGATGCAGGTGAAGCTGGATAGAAGGCCAGTGATAGGTGGGAGCTAAGGAGAGATTGACAAAGATGTCATGGACAGAAAGACAAAGGGAGTGTTAATGGTAGTGGTAAGGGCTAAAGAAGGTGCTGATAGTGACAGAAAGGTAAGAAAGCAGAATGTGTTAATAGCGGAACAAGGATCAACACTCTGCGAAAGAACAACATGGAACAAATAACAGATGGCCCTTTTGGGGGTGGGGTGGGGGAGGTGTGGTGGTTGGGGAAAAAAGGATAGAAAAGGGGATAAAAAGGGAGGGATAAAAAAGGAGGATAAAACAATGAATGAGGCAGTTATCAGCTCAGCCATCAGCAGAATATTCATGGAATGTCAAGTATAATAGGATAATGAGAGTTTTCTAAATTATGAGTGCTGGGAATCCAATATAAAAACAGATGTCAGTGGAATTTGATCATACAAAACCAGGAAAATCTTCAGAACTATAAAGGAAGATTTTTTTCCTTTGGTGCTCCCATACATGCTGGAAGCACAAACTGAGAAATTGTGCATGCCCAGCCCATAACTTCCATCCTTTGATATTTCTGGTGCATGTTATTAATTTGAATGTTGAAAACTTTCCATTTATATGACCTGGCCAGTTTTGTGAGATTGCAAAACAGAAGGCTATGGGTGCTGGAAATAAAAATGGAAAATTTTGGAAGTACTCAGCAAGTTGTGGCAGCACCTGTGGAGAGAAACAGGGTCGTTTCAGGCCTGTAACCTTTCATCGGAACTGGGGAAAGTTCGAAATGTAATAGGTTTTGAGCAAGGGGTGGGTGGGACAAGGACAAAAGGAAGACCTGTGATAGGGTGAAAGACAGGAGAGATTGAATGATAGAAGAATTAGTCTTCCAGGGCCAAGGGGAATGGTGATGGAGCAAGAAAAGAACCATTAAAGAAACAACAGATGTGCCTAGAGCAGGTGAATAAGAGAAAAATCGAAACATGCAAAAAATAGGAAACTATGGGCAGAATCAACCGGTCCCATTGGCGGCGTGCGTCATGGCGGGCATGAGCGAACAATATGGCGAGAAGGCCAAAAATCGGTTTTACGCCAACGTGAAACCAGTTTGCAATCGTCCGCTCCACCCATCAATGGTGGGCTGTGTTTCCCACCGCTGCACATCAGGAACCTAATTTCAATACTTTAGCATCTCATTATAAGCCCTGCTCACTGGTATCATCCCCCCACACTGGATCACCCTGGCACATGCCAATGTTTTTCACAACTGTACGTAAGTGATGTGCACCTGGCGAGCTGGACTACGCTCGGGACTTCGAGGTTTGGTTGCCTACCTTGCTTTGGGCAGCACTCACAGTCATCAGTGCCAGGCTGCGCAGGCAGCACCACATCATTTTTAACGGGGCTCACGGGCAGGTTTTTACCTACCAGACCAGCCGTAAGGCGGGGGTGGCTTTTCAACGGCTGTAGGACTAGGGCTTGTTTGGGGAAGAGGGAGAAGTGGCCTCAGGCAAGGGAAGAGGCTACAGGGCGAGGGCTGTACAGGATCCCAAGGTGTGTGTGGGGGCACATGTTGATCAGTGCAAGTGGCCCGAAGATGGTGAGGGCTGAGGAGGCAGTCTCCAAAGGAGATGAAACCAGATGGAGATGTACGGGTGTATGAGAGAGAGTGACTGGTGATGTCCCTTGAGCTGGCAGTGAGTGAGATGTCAGTGAATTTGTGATGGCCTTGTGAGTGTGTGAGTTTACAGTGATGAGATGGTTACCTAACCCTAGCAGCATGGATAAGATCATTCATTCTCTTTCTACACTGGATGGCCAATCTCTTCTGTGCGGCGTTGGCACTGATCACCACAGCCACTGCCTCCCAAGCCAGAGTGGTGAGATTGCTGGACCACCTGCGGCCAGAGCAGGGGGTAGAGGACATCACAGCGGGCCTCCAAAAGGCATTCCAGTGACGGGTCACTGAACTCTTCTTGGCTTTCAGGGCCATGTCTGCGCTGGAGCAGCCCTGGGCTGCAAGCATTGAGAAGAGTGGGTGCGGTCGCAGTTTAATTAGGGTGCCTGGCATGAGGAAGCAGCGAGGTAACAGCGTGGTGGGAAAATTGGAGGCCACCCACCAGCGAAACAGTGTGTTTCCTGTGGCTCCATAATTAATGAGGTGGGAAGCAGATGATACGGTGCGAAAACCCACCATTGCAGCCGGTGGGTAAAATGTAATTTTTCATGCCCACTACTGTACTTTGGGCGGAATCGCCCCAGGTTTGCACTAAGTGTGCACCAAGACAGTGGTCTGAAATTGCTGAACTCGGTGTTGAGTCCTGAAGGCTATAAACTGCCTAATTAAAAGATGAGGTGCTGTTTCTCAAGCTTACATTGAGCTTCACTAGAACAGCACAGTAAGCCGAGGGCAGGGATGTCAATGTGAGAGGAAGTTGGAGAATTAAAATGCCAGGGGGGTGGAATCCTTGGTTGAGGTAGCTGTGGGTGTCAGTGAACTTATTATGAATATTAGTTTTTTTCACTCTTTCACCAGATGTGGGCATCGCTGGCTAGGTTAGCATTTATTGTCCATCCCTAGTTGCCCTTGAGAAGATGGTGGTGAGCTGCCTTCTTGGACTGCTGCAATCCATGTGGTGCAGGTACAGCCATATGGGAGTTCCAGGATTTTGGTGGCATATCGCCAGAAATAGAGACAGAATTCAAGGACGGGAAGAGTTGTGAAATTGAGAAATGGGTGGAAATTGGAAGCAAAGTTGATGAAGTTTTCCAATTCAGGGCACAAGCAGGATGCGGCACTGACACAGTCATCAATGAACCAGAAAAAGAGTTGAGGGAGGAGACCCAAGTAGGACTGAAACCAGAAATATTTGACATATGTTACAACAATGCAGCATAGATAGGACCATGCAGGTACCCATAGCAACACCTTTTATTTGGAGAAAGTAAGATGAATTAAAGGAGAAATTGTTCAGAGAAAGCAAGTTCAGCTAAGCAGAGGAGCGGGGTGGTCAGTGGAAACTTGATGGGCATCAGTTCAAGGAAGAAGTGGGGAGCCCTCAGACCATCCTGGTGGAGAATGGAGGTGTAGAGAAATTGGACGTCCATGGTAAAGAGGGTACGGTTAGGAGCAGGAAATTGAAAACTGTTAAAGTGACAGGGTACATTAGAAGAGTCACAGATGTAGTTTTTTGGGATATTCGCCATAATACTGCTAATCACTCCACAGCACCTCCACAAACTTTGCAATAGCACAATAGCAGAAATAATTCTAAATTACCTTACTTGCATGTTGGGTGCCTTGCCCTTCAAATAACACTATGGCTGCCTCCGCCCCCCACCCCCCCACCCCCACCCCCCCCCCCCCCCCCCACACACCCACCCTCCCCCCACACTGCCCTTGCAGCTAAATGCATGTTCTTTTAGTAAGTGACAAGTGAATATATTAAGCGGACCTGCATGGTCCAAGTTTGAAAATAGAGCTGAGTGACACCACAACAGCGCCAATTTGCAGCACACATGAGGTGCCATGCTAGAGGTAGCTGGAGATGCAATGCACCCACTCAAGGGCCACCAATTTCCTTACCATCTCCAGCGGCCCTACAGATTTGAATTTCACATCCTAATTGTCTAAATGAGTTGGGGAACAGAAAGATCTAGAGGTGCAGATACACAAATTATTCAAAGTCAGACACCGGCCCATAAAGGAAACAAAGCACTGTGGCCCGCTTCTAGAGGGATTAAATGGAAAAGCAGAGAAGTTATGTTAAGCTTACACAGAACGTTGGCTAGACTGCATTGGAGTACTGTGAATAGTCTAGTCTCTATATTATGAAGGACATTCTCTCTTTGCCCCTCATATAGATCTCTGTACTTTCTACATCTAGCTTGGGAGTTCGCTGCTGAAGATATTAACTTTACAATTCTCATAGGCTTCCTTTTGCCTTTTCATTTTAACCTCTATCTTTAGTCATCCAAGTAACTCCAACTTTGGATGCCCTTCCTTTTCCCCTCAATTGAATGTGTCTAGTCTATACCCAAAGCATCTCTTCTGTAAAAGCTTCCCATTGTTCAATGACTGTTTTGATTAGCAAGTTTTGATTCTAACTCACCTGGGGAAGATCCCTTTTCAACTCACGGACATAAGTAGGGGAGGGCTTAAGTATTTTTGTGCTTAATTGTTACTTGTTCTTTTCCTTAACAATTCTAAATCTGGTGATATTTATGATCACTGTTCCCCCAATGCTTTCATACTGAAACATACTCTATTTGCTCCAGGCCATTCCCCAGAATTAGATCTAGTGCCTATTCTTTCCTTAACAAAAACAGAAACAGAAATACCTGGAAAAATTCAGCAGGTCTGGCAGCATTGGCGGAGAAGAGCACAGTTGACGTTTCAAGTCCTCATGACCCTTCTGTTGAAGGGTTTCTGTTTCTGTTTTTGTTTTGGATTTCCAGCATCCGCAGTTTTTTGTTTTTATCCCTATTCTTTCCTTGTTGGGCTGGAAGCAAACTGATCAGGAAAGTTCTCTTGTACACATTTCAGGAATTCATCCTCCTCTCTGTACTTTACATTGTTATTATTCCAGTCTATACTGGGACAACTGAAGTCTCCTATTATCACTACCTGAAAATTTGCTCCTCTATCTCCTTACCACTATTTGCTGGCCGATAGTATGTATTCAGTAACATAACAGCTCCTCTATTGTTCCTTAATACTAAGCAAATATCTTTGCTCCCTCAGCTACATCATTTATCTCCAGTGTTTATAGTTTCTTTGATCAATACTGCCATACCCACCTTTTTTTCTTCCCCACCTTTCCTGAATACCCCGTAGCTAAGAATATTAAGTTCCTAATCCTCCCCTTCTTTGATCCAGGCATCTGTTCTTGCTGCAAATCATAGTCCAATGTGGGGACTTGTTCCTGCAGCTCATCAACCTTACTTACCATGCTCTATGTATTTATGTACATGCACTCCAAACCTATTTTAGGGGACAAATGCAAAGCAGTCTGTTTGATCCCTCCTATTTCTGAACTCTTTTTTTACTTTAACGCTATTTGTCTCTCCAAATCCTCTGTGCACCTGGGTTCTCCTCTCTAGTGTTCCGCTCTGCTGCACACACCCCTGCCAAATTAGGTTAAACTCTCCCACACAGTACTAGGTATCCTCCCTGTGAAGACGTTGTTCCCAGCTCTGTTGAGGTGCAACCCTTACACCATTAACAGGTCCATCCTGTCCCCTTAACTGGTCCCAATGCCCCAGGAATCTGAACCTCCATGCTACATCATTTCTCTACACACATGTTAACCTGTTTATCCTACTATTCCTATGCTCACCAGTGCAACATACTCAGAATAAATCTAGAGACTACTACCTTTGAAGTCTTTCTTTTTAACTTTCACCCTAGCTCCTGAAACTCTTAACTGCAGGACCTCAACCCTCTTCCCTATATCATTGGTTACCAAATGGATCATGACTTCATGGTTTCCAGTTAGACCATGACTTCTGGTTGTTCCACTTTGCTCCTGAAAGTGTCTTGCACCCTCTCAGTGAGAACCTTTACCCTGGCACCAGGGAGGCAACACATCATAAACGCTTCACAACAGTGGTTGTAGAAACATCTGTCTATCTATGACCACAGCATTTCTATGTTTTGCTGCTCTGCCGTGGTTTGCCCCACAAAGTTGTGGTGTGCTGCAGTCTACACTCCCCTATCATCATCCTCACTGGTATTCAGCACTGAAAACTGGTTTGAGTGTTATACACCCCCCAAAGGATTCCTGCACTGCCTGTCTCATTCTACCCTGTGGATGGCCACTCATTCCCTCTCTGTAGTTGCAGAGTGACCACCTTCTAGAACATGCACGCCAGGAAGTTGCTGCCCCCTATCTGTCCTGTGATGGCTCCAGCCACTCCTCAAACTCAAAAATCCCAAGTTCAAGTTTGAGCAACTGGAAGCACTTTCTATAGATGTGATTGTTCAGGATGCCATTCTGGAGTTCCCACATGGCACTGGAATTGCAGGCAATGGTCGCAGCTGTACCATCATTTTGTTTTATAAAAAACATGTAATTCTAATTACCCTGATTATTTATATATTTACAATTGCCCTTTGATTTAAAACACATAGCTCCTCCTTCCCTCTGTACTGAATTCCCACTCACCAAATTCCCATTGCCATTCTGTTTAGCAAAACACTACTTTTAACAGATGTTTCCAGCTCCATGCACACAGTGATATGTGTAGCCGACATCTAATGTTACTTTTAGAAACACAATAGTTACCACTAGTCAGTTGACAAGCAGCCACAGTTAACAGCTAGTCAGATACCCACTTACAGCTGATTGATTGTTAAGAATTGCAAGTCAGCAGCAGTTAGATAAAATTTTAAAGTAAGGAAAGTATGTTAAATTTCAGCTTGATAAAAACACATACTCTGTTCTGTTAACCCACAATTTGCCACTCCCCAAATTCCTGGTGCCGCTTTGTATAGCAGGTCACTCCATTTTACAGATATTCCCAGCTCTGCGCACAGAGCTGTTACAATCAATTAGTAGATCACAGGATATTTACACATGAATCAGGTTATTCAACTCATTGATGTTAGTTCATCTACAAAGATCTACAAAAGCAAAACATTGTGGATGCTGGAAAGCTGAAATAAAACAGAAAATGTTGGAAACACTCAGTAGGTCAGGCAGCATTCCTAAAAAGGAAAACAGAGTTAACATTTCAGGTGAGAAAGATGTACAGTCATCCCACAGTAGAAGCTAATTGTTCTGAAGAGATGAAGGAATATGTAGCCAAGACAGGTGGGCAAAGTTATGTTACAGATCAGCTTTGATCTCATTGAATGGTGCAACATGCTGAGGGGCTAAATGGCCTACTCCTAATGTGCTGATTGAGTTGAAAGATGTTAATACTTGGTAAGAAGCCTTCTTCATCACTATCAAAATTGAGCGTTATTGAATCAGGTGATTGGAAAAGAATTAAACTCGAATACAAAAGCAAAATATCTCAGATGCAGGAAATCTGAAATCTGGACAGAAGACGCTGTCCTGGAAATACTCAGCAGGTCAGGAAGCATAAGTGGAGAGACAGAAACAGAGTGTTTCAGGTCAATGACCTTCCATCAGAACTGGAAAAAGTTTGAAATGTAGTAGGTTTTAAGCGCTTACAGGGGCTGGGGAAGGGGAGGAAAGACCCAAAGGAAAGGTCTGTGAATGGGTTGGAAGGCAGGAAGTACTAAATGACAAAAGGGACGATGGTATAAGATGAAGGGATGGAAATGGGATAAGTAAAGAAAGAAAAGATGGGTCCAGATGAGGTGTAAATTGAAGTAGCAAAATTATTACCAATAACTGCTCTCCAAAACAATGGGGAGCAGTGGTTATGATCTGAAATTGTTGAACTCGATGGTGAGTCTGTAAAGTACCTAAATGTAAGGTTCTATTCCTTGAGCTTCCGTTGAGCTTCATTAGAACAGTGCAGGAGGTCAAAGACAGAGAGGTTAGAGTGGGGGAGAGAATTAAAATGATAGACAACTGGAAACTCAGGGTCATACTTACAGACTGAACAGTAGAATAAAAATTCTAGGCTGTAGCTCATGGTTCACTAATAGTGGGAGTGGGGTGGGAAATATTGCAGTTCTTCATGGACCGCAGCTATACATTAAAGGGTAGTAAATTGCAATGCAGAATAGCAGAGGAGGGAAAATGCTTGAATTCGTTCAAAATTGCTTTAGTACATCCAAATAATTTCTTCATAGCCCGACGCAGCTATGGAGGTGCTGCCAGAAAGAACTGATGAAATGAGGGGTGCATAGTTTGGCATTGAAGGGCACCCTCTCCACAGTACAACCTACTGTGAAGAACATGCTCTTTAGTATGAAATAATACAGGGAGTGGGCATACAAAGTCAACAACATGTCCAAAACTTAAGTGACCTGAGTGCAGATGAGGAAAAAACTTGGGGGAGAATTTTCTCCGCATCGGGCAGGGAGTGGGCGTGGGCGGGCACGGAGCTGATCGCCACCCACAATCCGCTGCGCGCCACCATTGGCCCACCCAGCGTGACGTGCGCCCGGTAGCACTCAGCGCTACCTGTGCGGGCGGGTGAAGAAGGGAAAGTTGGGGCCTGCGCTCTTTGGCACATGCGCACAAACGAGCGCAGAAATCTCCCTGAGGCAGCTCCATGCTTCAGGGAGATTAATTTAAGAATAAAGCATTGAGGAAAAGAGAAAAAAAAAATACTCAGACATGTCCCCTCATGTGGCAGCATCACATGAGCTGGGACATGTTTATCAAATGTTTAAAAAATATTTATTAATTTAATAAACTCTTCATGAAACCTCATCCCACCTGTAGATGAGGTTTCATGAAAAATGCGAAGGCCACCTGGGGTTTTCACCTGCCCGTCAACCTTAAGGTTGGACGGGCAGCCCTGTCAAATTGGTTAATTGTTATTATGGCCTTAACAGGCCTTTGACAGTTCGGCAGGCGTGCAGCCGACTCCGGTGCACACCCGCCAAACAAAAGATCGGAATGATGTGCGGTGACGTCGGGATGCATGCCCGACGTCACCACGCCCCCACACGCCAAACAGGAAATCCTGGCCTTGGATCTAGAAGAGAGTCATGGGTTATGGGGGCAAGCTGCAAAGTAGAGTCAAGGCCACAATCAATTCAGTCATGATCTTATTGAATGGCAGAGCAGACCCAAGGGCTAAATGGCCTACTCTTGCTCCTGTTCCTTATGTTCTTATGTTCTTGGCAGCATCAGAATATCAGCCAGGGTAAAGCTACCTAGCATTTCCTATATAAGGTAAATGACAAAAGAATATATACGAAAAATAATTCCCTGTTAACCTGGTACATCTTAACAAAGGTTTCATGCAAATCACTCTTTCATAGCTTCAGGTGTGCACTACAGCAGACTGTATTGGGTATTATGATATACTCACCGGCAAAGAGATAAACCTACAAACCATCTCATTACATGGTTTCAGTGCAGTGTCTATCTGAGATATGAGTATTAATCAGAAGGTAACATGGTTGTTGAACACCTTCGCCAACTGAAGATGCCTGTCCCTGCTGGAGGAATCACTTTTGTAATCAGTAGAACGTATAGATCACTGGCAGCATTCATTTCAAATTCAGATGGAGTTCAAAGAATAACACTCCTGGAAATGCCAAGTCTGCCTGGGATAAACATCTTTAAGGAAGTAGAGGTGAATAGAATGGAAAAATCTGAACCAACTAAAACAGCAAGAAACACAATGTATCAAGTAAAGCTGATTTGCAGGGATGGCTTAAGCATTAACTTCTAAAGTTATTGGCTCGTAGCAATATTTTGCGCTTGCTGGACAGTGTCGGGGTTGTGGACCCCATAATCATCACAGGGTTGCCAATTGTAAAATATATTTGGATTTGGAGCAGAACCTTCTGCCTGTCGGGCGGGCCGGTTGGGAGCGGGTGCGAGCGGGCGCAGAGCCAATCGCCACCCGCGAGCGGCTGCGCGCTACCATTTTTCGTGAGGGGGCCAATTAAAGCCCACCCAGTGTGACGTGCGCCCGGGGTCAGCGCTACCTGTGCGGGTGGGGGGGGGAGGGAAAGTCGTGGTCTGCGCTCTTTCGAGCATGTGCGCAAAAGAGCACAGAAATCTCCCTGAGGCACGGAGCTGCCTCAGGGAGATTAACTTCAGTTGTAAAGTTGGAAAAAATAAAAAAATAAAATTATTCAGACATGTCCCCTCATGTGACATGTTTATGAATTTTCATAAAAATTTTATTTAATTAATAAAACCTTCATGAAACCCCATCCCGCCCATGGGTGAGGTTTCATGAAAAATGCGAAGATCGCCTGGGCTCTTCACCTGCCCGACAACCTTAAGGTTGGACAGGCAGCTTTCTCAATTGAGTTAATTGTTTTATTAATGGTCTTAACAGGCCTTTGACAGTTCGGCAGGCGCGCAGCCGACTCCGGTGCACACCGCTGAACGGAATCAGGATGACACACGGTGACATTGGGAGGCACACCTGACATCACTCTGGTCATTTTACGCGTCAGCATGCGGGCCCCACCCCCGCATGCCGAACAGAAGATTCCGGCCATGTAGGAGTACAGAAGTTGTTGCTTTTTTTGAGATTCCACCTAGTACAGAGTATTTTTGGCCACCTTGTTTTGATCTCCTTTTAGCAATCATTTTACCCAAGATTCTATCAATGACGAGGTGATTGAACAGCACACACATACTCTACAAACTCAATACTTAGAAAAGCAATAATTTGACTTCTGAGGAATTGTATTACCTTTCATCTTTGATCTCATGCTTTGAAACTGAATGTTGAATAATTCAATGCTGTATAAAATATATTTTTAAGTTGGGACTTGTCTCCTATTAACTTTCCAGACAGGAAACAAATTAAAGAAGATCTTTAAGTTACCACATGTGAAGCAGCAATGTGGACATGCCTTGCATTGTGAGCACATGGAGGGAACGTATGATATTTTCTGAGTTCCCTCATTTAAACCAATTATGCCATCAGGGCTGATACTGAGAGAGTGGAGGCCGAGTAAGGTTTGGGGCAATCCTGGAGGTGTGGTCACATGATATTGTGACCCCATGACATCTGATCATGTATTTCCTGATCACGTGACAGATCACAGAATTTCTACAAATGTTATTGCATTTACCTTTTAAAGGTTAGTCCCCTGTGGTTCAATATTGTTACTCATGGTTTTGTGCCAGCAGCTGTTGTGCAAGATGTTCTGAGAACCAGGAGACTACCTGTGAGGAGGCAAAGGGGGAAAACTGAGCTGGGGAAGGGGAGAAACTAAAGGTGGGGGAGGAGCTTTAATTCCACCATTAACTAATGGTAGCTTAATTACACTAATAACTAATAGCAATACTGGTAACAATCAGATTACCCTCATAACCAACAGTAGTACAATAACTTACGGTCTATTTCTGGTTGATAGTAATAAGTGTAATGGTTCAGGATGTTGCCATAGCTCCATCTACCAGCATTGACAATGTGATGTTGAAGGTTGTTGATAGCTTCACATGCCTAGGCTCCACAGTCACCAGCAAACTGTCACTTGATTGCTGAAATCAATAAATGCATTGCAGAAGTTGTTGCAGTTATGTCCAAGCTGAGTAAGAGAGTGTGGTACCACTGCAACCTGACTGAGGACACCAAACTGCCAGTCTACCAAGCCTGCACCCTCAATGCCCTCCTCCACTGTGGTCAGGAGTCGGGTAGTAAGGTCAAATCATGGGAATAGTTGGGTTGGGGGGTTTAGTAGTTGGGTCGGGGGTACTCACTTTGGGTTGGAGGGTTAGTCAGATTAGGTCTGGGGATAGTCAGATCAGGTCAAGGATAGTCGGCGGAGGGGGTCGATTGGGAGGGGTAGTCGGTTCAGATCGTGGTGGTGGGGGTGTCTTGTTGGGTTGGGGTGGTAATCAGGTCAGATCAGCGAGGTGGTGGGTGAGTTATACTGTTAATCACTGAGTTGCACCAGATATTAAACTGCATTGCATTTCTGGGATATGTAGCGGGTTATTTGCAAGTATATAGCCCAAGTCTCCAACACTGAGATCAGTGTAAGAGACATTCACGGAGGCTCTGGGGCAGCGCAAATCAGCCATTGGAAGTATAAACTTCCCAGGCAATTACAGCTCCTGTATTTAAATCCTATTATATTTCTAACTTTTCCAAGCTCTGTTAAAAGATCATCAACTTGAAAAATTCACTCTGTTTCTCTCTTCACGGATGTTGCCTGACCTGCTGAGTATTTCCAGCAATTCCTTTTTGTTTATTTCAGGTTTCCAGCATCAGCAGTATTTTGCTTTCGTTTTAGTAATTTCTCCCCTGCTCCAGGATAATCTTTAGGCCTCGGGCCCTTTTCACAGTTGCTGTCAGACTTTCGCTATTCTCCTCCATCTTTCCACCCTTTCTGCTCCCCCCCCCACTCCCACCACACCCACCCAAAACCCAAATCCAATGCCTTGCCAGGGGATGTCCCTGCAGTGTGCCCAGATATTGCAAATGGCCCAAGTCAAGAAAGATGCAGGCACAGTGAGCTTCCAGTAAACGGTCAGACTGAGGTGAAAATTGTCCCTCATATTCCAACAGTACAGTGGAAGATGTAGAGTGGACTATTGGATAATTGTTAGTCCAGATAAATGCCACATCCCTTCAGCATGGTACCATGTTACCTTTGTTTTAAAAGTTTGAAAAAATTAAGAATGATTTGGGTCTAAAAACATGAGCCATGTTTTGCAGCTTGAAGGACAATTGCAAAACTGTCATTATTCTCTTATGCTCTATGGAAAGATTTTGGTTGTCACTTTTCTTAGAACGGCCAAATATTTTCTATGGCCTAACCCTAAACTTTATGATAACTGTTTGTTCATGAATGGGCCATTGCACTTTGTAGACAGTTGATGTTATGCATTTGCCTCAACTGTTTTCGGTCCACAACTGGCCAGCTTCATATGAATGCTTATAATGTTTATAATATAACATGAATGTTTATAATATCTGTTCTGATTCATTCAGTCCAAGCTCAGTTATTTCATTTGCGTTCAGGTTTTTCTGACTTAGTAAAGCGGCTGTATTGCTGGGGGAAAATACACCAATTATTGAATGATTTTCCACAATCCCCTCCTTTCACCCCAATACCTCCACACCATTCCAATCTCCCTGCGAGTGTGCCTTATGTGATCTCAGTTGGTCTTCCTATATTTCAAGATTCAAGTAACTTGAATTGGGCTTGGTTTCAAATTCAAGGCACACAGACCAACAACTACTAATATTTAGGTAGTGCCCTTAACATATTGAAGTGTCTCAAAGCATTTCACAGGAACATTATAAAACAAGGAATGACATCAAATCACATTATGGTCTGCATTTTCGCTCCCGAGTTGGGTAGGGTAAGTTGGAAAATTTCCTGCTTCCCTGCACCGCCTCGGGAGAACTACCTCTGGGTGGCTTAATCTTCGTTCCATCGGAACAGGTGCAGGAAAGAGAGGTGCCCGCCACCCCTGCACGCAGATAGGAGGCTGCCACAGCAGCTGCTGAGTGCCGAGATGGGCTGGTTAAAAAAACTGCCAGTTGTTTTGTTGAATTTTAGGTTCTGTAGGCCTCGCCCTCACACCCCATCCCCCTCCCACCCACTCCCCATGCTACCTCCATGTCCCCAGGCCAACTTAATGCCAAGCCATGCCCCCCGCCCACCCCCATGGCCGAGTATAGCCCCATGCTAACTTAATGCTAAGACATGTCAACCCACCCTTGGCCCTTACACCCTCCATGCCAACTCACCCTGTATCCACCATGGGCAGACCTCAGGAGCCATGATGAGATAATAAAATAAAGGTCTAAGTATTTATAGCAATCTTCACTCTGTTAAAACAAAAACACACCTATTCACGAATGTCCATACAAAACTTTTAAATCTCCTTAAATGCGTAATCCCTTATAAAGATACACTTTTATTTATAACTCCACATCAAAGGCAGTTAACCCTTTAATAACCTCTTTGAACTATTAAACAGTGAACTTAGCACTCCCAGCCAACACACTGAGATAACTATAGCTTGTGGAAAGCAGCCAAGCATTCATAATTAGATGATCTATCCCTTGGGAAAATGTCAAAACACAGCTATTATAGCTGCTAGGACAATTTTTCCACAGGGCAGCCTGTTTTTATTTATTTGCAAAGGGCTGGAGATTTAAATAACTTCATATCATGATAGTTCTATAGACCTTATCTGCCCTCCAAGAGCATTTACGTCTACTCTAAAAATTTGTGACTCCCACATTGTGGGTTAAGGCCCATTCTGAGTTCAAATGGCCCTGCTGAGTTCAGGTTTTTCTCATGTGTGTGTCGTACCCCACCCCCTTTCCCCTACTGGCAAAAATGGGATCCGTCAGAAATGGGGATGGGAATTCCACATGCACCATTTTTAAAGGTCCGCGGAGTCTCCATGACTCCGTGAAAATCTGGGCCATTGTCAGATCACCAAAAACCTGGGCAAAGAGCTACCTTTTAAGGAATATCTTAGAGCAGGAAAGTGAGGTAGAGAGACATAGAGGTGTAGGGAGGCTGTTCCAGAGCTTGGGGCTGAGGTAACTGAAGGCATGGCAACCAATGTTGGAGCAATTAAAATTAGAAATGCTTAAGAGACCAGAATTAAAAGAGCGTAAATAAGTCAGAGGGTTGTGGGGCTGGAGGAGACTACAGAGATAGGGAGGGACCAGACCATAGAGGGATCTGAAAACAAGGATGAGAATTTTAAAATCAAACTATTACCTGATTGAGAGCTAGTGTAGGTCAGCGAGTACAGGAGTGATAGGGGGATGGGACTTGCTGTGAGTTGAGACACAGGCAGCGGAGTTTTGGATGACATAAAGTTTACGGAGGATAGAGTGGAATCAGGAGTGCATTGGAATAGTCAAGGTAACAAAGGCATGAATGAGGGCTTCAGCAGCAGATGAACTGAGACATGGGTGAAGTTGGATGATATTACGAAGGTAGAAATGAGTATGGTCTTAATGATGCCATGGATATGAAGTTGGAAGCTCATCTCAGGAATAAACATGACACCAAGGCTGTGAACAGGCTGGCTTAATCTCAGACTGTTGGAAAGGCTTGAGTCAGCAGCTAGAAAACAGAGTTTGTAGTGGGAACCAAAAACAATGGCTTCCATCTTCCCAATATTTAATTGGAAAAATTTTCTACTTATCCAGTACTGGATGTTGGATAAGCAGTCTAATAATTTAGAAACAATGGAGGAATTGAAAGAGGTAGTGGTGAGGTACAGCTGGGTGTCATCAGTATACATGTGACAACTAACCCTGTGCCAAGGAGCAGTAGGTAGATGAGAAATAGGAGGGGCCAAGGATTGATCCTTGGGAGACACCAGAGGTAATGGTGCAGGAACAGGAAGAGAACCCATTGCAAGTGCTTGAGTAATTAACAAAGCTATTAAGGAGCCTGTTCTATAAAGTGAGCCAAATTCTGGTGTGGCACCTTGTCACTCTATTCCATGGGGTTGTGCTTCGATCTTGCCAATGGGCTGAATTTTATGCTTTCCTGCAGGTGAGTTGATATGTATAATACAGTTGGTGGCCTACCCATCACCTACCCACCTGCCCCCGACCCGTCTGAAACTTTACGGTGGGGGTGGGGTGGGGTGGGGGAGGCTTCAAGTGGCCCACCCACTCTTGGCCTATTGAGGCTCTTAAGTGGCCAATTTTTAATCGGGGGAGGGCAGGACCCCTGTGTCCCATAAAATCCAGCTCTATGTATCTACAGACAGTCATTCTGGGCTGCTCCCTTGATGTTTCGCTGATTTCCAAAGAGAAAACAATCTCTCTGGGACTGATTGCCATTTGAATACAGCCTTGTAGGCTCTGTTTTCCTGCTTTACAAAGCAAGATTACCTGCTTTGAGCACTGGCTGAGCAGGAGGTAGAATTGGTGAGATTAAAGGGGTGCCATGGATCCAGAAAACCCTACCCTTCAAAACATTGATACTTAAACCCTTCCTCCCTGTCAGAATTGGTCTTTAAACACAGAAAGCAGTAGAAAACTGGTGGAAATGGGTTCTTCCCAAAGTCATGCCCCTCCACACCCACCGATTTATATTTCTACGTTCATGTGCTCAAATGAATGAAGCAGTCATTTGGAATAAAGCTTGAGATTTGCTGTAGACGCTTGTGGCGTTGTAGTCCAAATAGGCTACAGATTTATTCAATGATCACTCCTGTGTTTTTAATATCAGAACATCTTACTTTTTCATGCTGGATGCACACTGAGTATTAACTAATATAGTTGCCTTGCTGAAAGGAATGGACAGTTACAGGAAGGGACTTCTCAAGTCGTCACATTAAGTGAACAATTGCTTTCTTGTCTACTTAAGAAACTTGTCAAAAGAATTCAAGAAATAGATTTCCTCAGTAACTTACAATGCCAAATATTACAGCTCTGATGCCAAACATGCAGAAATGCTGAATAAAGAACAATGTATAATGCAAAACAACTCAGAACTGAAATATGAAAGGAAAAGTGACAGTAAAGACATGGGCTATTCATGAATACCATCTTAATTATAGAATCACTGGCTGGAATTTTCTGGCCCCGTTGGTGTCGGTTGTCATGGCGGGCAGGGTGGGGGGGAACAATATGGCGGGAAGGCCAAAACTTGGCTTTATGCTGTCGTGAAACCAGTTTGCGATTGTCCGCTCCACCCATCAATGGTGGGCTGCATTGTCCGCTGTCGCATGTTGGGAATGTCATTTTAATACACTTGCATCTAATTATAAGCCCATCTCACTGGAATCATCCTCAGGCCCTATTTATGAGGTTGCTGATAAGACCAATCTTATAGCGCATAGAAATGTAGGAACCCAAACGCATATATTGACTAGTGAAGGCGGGCTTGCGGTAGACAGTAAGAGAGAACCCATTGGCAGATTTCTTAACTAGCACATTGAGGAAAGGGAGCTCATTTGACTGCTCCATTTCAAGTTTGAATATGACTTAGATATTTAGATCTTTGACTTATATCCAAAAGTTAATTTTAATGTCTGTCAAGTTTTCTAAGTCCATTGTCTTGGTGAGAAATCAGGAAGAAAAATCTGCAGCTGGTACTAAATGTTAAAGGAGCCATTTTGATTAATCAATAACTAGAAAATATGTCACTTATTACATGATTAGAACACGCAAAACAACATCCAAAACTTGACCCTGAAAAAAAGACTGAAGTGTACAACAAACATAATGCAACCTGGAATTGATGTTATTGAGAGGTAATGGGAAGAACCAGGAGTGAGTACACTGGAGGCGATTTTAATATAAGAACAGAAAATGCTGGAATTACTCAGGAGGTCAGGCAGCATCTGTGAAGAGCAACAGAATTAAGGGCCCCCAACTATCCCCCCAAGCCCCAAACCATTTCTAATTTCCGGGTAGCTATAGTACTGAGCCCCTAACCCCCAACTACCCCCTGACTACCCTCCCCACCCCGGAATACCTCCCCTTGGGCTACGCCCTTGAGTGCCATCCCCTGACTACCCCCCACTTCTGACTACACCCCCGACTATCCTCCATAACCCAACTGCCCTGCACACCCCTAAACTACCCCCTGATAAGCCCCTCTCACCTGACTATCCCCAATCCAACTACACCCCAACTACGCCCCACCCCCAACTGCATTCTCCAGCCCCTCACTAAATGACCCCGACTACCCCTCCCTCCCTGGCAACCCTCCTCACTCCCCCACTGACCACCCCCTGACCACCTGACCCCCCCCGACTACCCGACCGCTCTGACCAACTGACCCCCCTACTCCCCCACCACCAATCCTGCCCATTTGCCTTATACACTTACCTTCTTCCTAGCTACTCAAAGTGGCTGGCCCTTCAAACTTCCCTGCTTTACAGCAGCTAGTGCCGTAAAAAAGAGGGCCTGTCTTTCTTACTTCTGACTTAGCTGCCCTCAACAGAAGACCTTGGGAACCTGCTGCATTACACTATTCTCTCCCTGGGATATGAAAAGAAATCCAGAATGTTATTCATATCGCTATTTTTAAAAAAAATTGATTTCCTGCTGAACCAAAGTGATGGCTGCTACAAATCACATGACCACAGTGTAGGCCTTTGTCTGGGAGCTACCCCCAGGAATTACAGGAATAAAATAATTCTTTTCTCAGCCGGTGGTATTTCCCCTCTCGTTGTACAGACCCATTGTAATCACAAAAAACAGGCGACTCACATTTAGAAACTTGTTATGCTTGCAGAGCTGCTAACATACTCATATCATACCTGGGACAGTCCACACCCATTTCAAAAGGGAACCAAAGGGACAATATTTGCTTCTGATAAGCACACCTTGTTGGCAGAGTCAGTGCGTCTGCCCAGACAATGGCTTCCCAACACCAGACCCTCAATATGGATGATAACTCTTTCAACAACTAATGACTGGGACAATATTAATCCTGAAATTAAAGCCAGTCCTAGACATTGGATAAATATCCCTTTTGAAAATCATTGTGGAGAAAGAAAGTCACATGACTCGAGTGACTATTTTGAAATCTCTAAATACCTTTGTGAACTGAGAAATCCTCAGTCTGCTGTTTTGACATCAACTGGAAAGGACTCCAGCCACCCAGCTGATCAAGGTGTTGGTTACCATCTCTCACAGCCCCTCTAAGCTTGTCTCTGCTGAAAGATTTCCTACCATCACCTGCAGAACTGAACCAGTCTCTGTGTACGTACTTCATCTATGGTATCCACACCAATTGCAAATTGAACCCTACAACTCCTGCCTTCAGCCAGCTGAACTCGAACTCCTGTGTGAAAGAATTCCTCATTGGACCCTGACGCGGAACTCTGTGGAAATCAACTGAAATAATATTAATTTCTGTGGTCCTTGTGCCTATAGTTGAAAAACTCCTTTTCCTATCCCAACTCCTCTTCCCCTTTACTGTATGTGTGTGTGTAGAGTGGGAAGCTGCAAACACCCCTCCCCCAGGTTTTGAATGTGAAATGTGAAATAAACTAACCTTCTGAGTTAATCATGACATGAGTTTGCTGCAGGTTATTAGTAAATTCGATCACACAAACCAAGGGCTTGGGAAAACATGCCACCGCATACTTAAAAAATAATTCAAAACGCTTTCTGTTTACGGACAAGTGGTGAGAGAAAATCAGTGCAGTTTGCCTACCTCTCTTCTGTCTGTAACATCTGGCCTGAGTCGGAAGTCTGGGAGAGAAAGGAGTGACTTCATTTCCAGGTAAGTAACTAGGAAAGGAGTGGCAATCTGACTCTGATTGCCACTGCATAGAAGATTCAGGCCAATGGCCTTTTATCAGAGCTCTGCAGTATTTTGCTAATTTTGTGTTTTGTGGGGGATGATTGTAACTTTGGGCAATGGTGTAATAGGGATGGTATTGAAATGACTGCCTGTATGCGCCACAGACAATTTTTTCTTTCCATAGAGGTCAATGGAAAGAAATCCTGTATGTTAAAAACAACCCCAGTGTCTTTTAAAATGTGGAACCTGAGTTTGAACCCAGCTCAGAGTGATGGAATCCTCTGAATAAGAAAAGAGAGTGGATAGATTCAACACAGGCTGCTTCATTACCATGGTGATATGCAGCACAAAACTAGCCATAAATTACAGCTATTCAGTGCTAAATTGTTAGATTCTCCAGGTCTCTGACATGTTATTTAAAAAAATCACTTTTGCATAAGGAAGTGCTCTTCTGAATTTGTGGTTCATTATTGGGACAGAATAATGTGAGTTTCACTCTGCATCCCATTCATCCTTTGACTGGGAAGTGCTTGATGCTGATGCTCAGTGAGAAAAGTATTTTTTCCTTTAGCCAGCCTCATCTTGTCGAGCTTGCATTTTATAAAAAGGCAGTGAAAGCAGTTCAGAAATGTATTAACAGAAATTGGGCTGTGGTTTCTAATTTCCTCACAAAATATTTTATATCGAGGCTAAGTTCACAATAACAACCTGCCAGCAGGGAAGTCATGCTGGAAGGATGTGTTGGTTGGATATGTGGCTATAACACTGTGACCCTAACTTTCTAACCTGTGTTCCCTGTAAGCACAGCTTCTCAATGAGAGTGTAGGATCATAGAATCAACTTTAAACATGCATGAATTTCCTTGGGGGTCTGTCAGAGTCTAGTAGACTGACTGTTTTCATTTATACAACCTTACAGGCTGAATAACACATAATTATAGATATTTTGATCCGTGCACTAGGTTTATGTTAGTTTAACCTCAACAGTTTTGCACAGAATTGTGTCAGGAAGAAATAGAACACAGACACCCACATACACCAGGTTCCTGCTGACTCTCAGGGTTCCTGGTCAACCTTGTGCGGGGTGCAGCCTCTACTTGGTCTTTACAAGGCTAATAATGGCAAGGGGCCAGTGATGGGGAATTCGCATCCAGGACTTCCAGCTTCCCTGACTCAGAAAAGGTACCAGACATAAGACTGGAGGCCGATACCCCAAGAGAGATGTGAAGTACTGAATGCCAGAAGAGTGCGTCCCAAAGGGCTGGGGGTCCAGATGAGAGAAGTAGGCCAGAACCCCAATGATAGTGTAAGGAATTTGTTTTGTAAAAATAATTGGATTTCTCTTCCTTAGTCAGAGGCAAGAAAAGACTTAGTAAGGTCTCTTAGGCCCGCCCCAAGCCTGCACACCACACACCCTGACATTGCAGCTAGGTCCAGGAACACATCAAGCAGATGCCACAGACATGTTTATATGGACATGAATGCCTGCCAGCTAATTGGTACCCGCCCAGTGATCTTCCAAACCCAGGCAGGGTCATTGCTGGACGAGATTTTTGGGCATGATGCTGGCACAACTGCCACGATCACAGCCATATATTCAGCGCCATTCAGTACTCAGTAATTATCATATAAATGTTGTGCCGGGGTGAGCTTCAGCTAACTGACAGTCGTTTCTGCTTCTCCTTTGAGAGTTGATGCTTTTAAAAGAGCAGCAGAGGTTTTAACAGTGTTTGATTTATGTCAGTGAAAGGGCATTGTAACTAACTGAGCTTAGTGAAAGATCAGTGCAATCTTTCTCATGTAAATAAAGGCTGCACCATTATGTGACAGGTACAATGCTATTAAAATGTTTATGAGGTTTTTACTTTGCAGTATATTTTAAGTCACAGGCAGAGGTAAGGCTCTGCATTAGCACTCACTGTTCTGATAGAGTGCCTCAAGATGTATCATAGATTCATAGAGTCATTGAGGTCTACAGCACAGACAAAGGCCCTTCGGCCCATCGAGTCTGCACCGGTCAAACAAGTACCTAACTATTCTAATCCCATTTTCCAGCACTAGGCCCATAGCCTTGTATGCTAAGGCATCGCAAATGTGCATCCAAATACTTCTTTAATGTTATGAGGGTTTCTGCCTCCACCACCCTTTCAGGTAGTGAGTTCCAGATTCCCAACACCCTCTGGGTGAAAAAATTCTTCCTCACATCCCCTCTAAACCTCCTCCCCCTTACCTTAAATCTATGCCTCCTGATTATTGATCCCTCCACCAAGGGGAAAAGCTCCTTCCTGTCTACTCTATCTATGCCTTTCATAATTTTATACACCTCAATTATGTCCCCTCTCAATCTCCTCTGCTCCAGGAAAAATAACCCCAGTCTATCCAATCTCTCCTCATAACTAAAACTCTCCACACCAGACAACATCCTGGTAAATCTCCTCTGCATTCTCTCTAGCGCAATCACATCCTCCCTATAATGCGGATTCCAAAACTGCACGCAATACTCCAGTTGTGGCCTAACCAGCGTTTTATACAGTTCCAGCATAACCTCCCTGCTTTTATATTCTATGCCTCGGCTAATAAAGGCAAGTATCCCATATGCCTTCTTAACCACCTTATCTCCCTGTCCAGCTACCTTAAGGGACCGGTGGACATGCACACCAAGGTCCCTCTGATCCTTGGTACTTTCCAGGGTCCTACCATTCATTGTGTATTCCCATGCTTTATTTGTCATGCCCAAGTGCATCACCTCACACTTATCCGAATTAAATTTGCCACTGATCAGCCCATCTGACTAGCCCATCTATATCCTCCTGTATTCTAAGGCTATCCTCCTCACTTTTTACCACCCCACCAATTTTCGTGTCATCCGCGAACTTACTGATCAACCCTCCTACCTTCAAGTCTATATCGTTTATCTATAGCACAAACAGCAAGGGACCCAACACCGATCCCTGTGGAACCCCACTAGACACAGGCATCCAGTCACAAAAACACCCCTCTAACATCACCCTCTGCTTCCTGCCACTCAACCAATTCTGGATCCAATTAGCCAAATTGCCATGGATTCCATGGGCTCTAACCTTCGTTATCAGTCTCCCATGCGGGACCTTATCAAAAGCCTTGCTGAACTCCAAGTAGACTACATCAAATGCATTACCCTTATCTACACACCTGGTCACCTCTTCGAAAAATTCAATCAAATTAGTCAGACATGACCTCCCCTCAACAAACCATGCTGACTGTCCTTGATTAATCCCTACCTCTCCAAGTGTAGATTAATTCTGTCACTCAGAATTTCTTCCAACCGTTTCCCCACACTGAGGTTAGACTGACTGGCCTGTAGTTCCCTGGTTTATCCCTTCCTCCCTTCTTGAATAAAGGTGCCACATTGGCTGTCCTCCAATCCTCTGGCACCTCTCCTGTGGCCAGAGAAGTATTGAAAATTATTGCCAGCACCCCTGCGATCTCCTCCCTTGCCTCACTCAACCCAAGTCTGGGATAATTTTCACCTGTGCCTGGAGATTTATCTACTTTTAAGCCTGCCAGACCACTTAGAACCTCCTCCCTTTCTATGCTAATTTCTTTAATTATATCACAGTCCTTCCGCCTGATTTACATACCCACGTCGTCCCTTTCATTTGTGAACACCGACACAAAGTATTCATTTAGAACTCTACCTACATCTTCCGGTTCAACACACAAATTACCACTCTGGTCCTTAATGGGCCCCACTCTTTCCCTAGTTATCCTCTTACTCTTAATGCACTTGTAAAATAACTTTGGATTTTCCTTTATTTTACCTGCCAATATTTTTTCATGCCCCCTTTTTGCTTTCCTAATTTCCTTTTTAAGTTCCCCCCTACACATTCTATACTCCTCTAGGGCTTCCGCTGTTTCGAGCCCTCAGTATCTGTCATAAGCCTCCCTTTTTTTTTATCGAATCCTGTATATCCCTCGACATCCAGGGTTCCCTGGATTTGTTGGTCCCACCCTTTCTTTTTACTGGAATATGTTGGTCCTGTACTCTCCCTAATTCCTTCTTAATGAGTCCCACTGCTCTGATGCAGATTTACCTAAAAGTAGCTGCTCCCAGTCCACTCTGGCCAAATCATATCTGATCTGATTAAAATTGGCCTTCCCCCATTAGAACTCTGATTTCTGGCCCATCCTTGTCTTTTTCCATAACAACCTTGAATCTAACGGAGTTATGATTACTATCTGCAAAATGTTCCCTCACTGATACCTCTACCACTTGCCCGGCTTCATTCCCTAAAATTAAGTCCAGGACCGTCCCCTCTCTTGTAGGACCTTCTACGTACTGGCTTAAAAAGCTCTCCTGGATGTATTTTAAGAATTCTGCTCCCTCCAAACCTATCGCATTATGACTAACCCAGTTAATGTTGGGGAAGTTGAAATCCCCCACTAGTACTACCCTATTATTTTTATGTTTCTCTGCAATTTGCCTATATGCCTGTTCTTCTATTTCTTTCTGACTGTTTGGGGGCCTATACTACACTTCCAGCAATGTGATTGCTCACTTTTTGTTTTTAAATTCTACCCATATGGCTTCATTTGAGGAGCCTTCTAAGATGTCATCCCTCCTTATTGCTTGAATTGATTCCTTGATCAATATTTCGAAACCCCCTCCTCTTATACCTTCTTCCCTGTCTCGCCTGAAGACACTATATTCTGGAATATTGAGCTGCCAATCCTGCCACTCTCTCAACCATGTCTCTGTGACAGCAATTACATCATACTTCCATGTGTTAATTTGTGCCATCAACTCATTTGCCTTATTCGTCAGACTCCTTGCATTAAAATAAATACCATACAATCTCGCCAAACTTCCTTGTGTCTTAACTGGCCTACAATTTTTATGCCTTCCAGACTCGCTTGCTCTCTCTTCTAATTTTGGCTGTGCATCTCCCCCTGCTGAACCTCCTCTCAGGATGCCAAGTTAATTTAAACCCTCCCCAACAGCACTAGCAAACCTACCCGCAAGGATGTTGGTCCCAGTCAGGTACAGGTGCAAACCATCAGCCTTGTACAGGTCCCACCGCCCCCAGAAACGGTCCCAATGTCCCAGAAATCTGAAGCCCTCCCTTTCAAACATAACTCCGAGGCAGACAGCTGTGTGTTCTATTCATTTAAGAAAGATGTTTTCAAAAAATTACAAAAAGTTAATCCTCAAGGCATCAAGCAAAATAGTCTATCAGATGCTGAAAGTGGATCTTAATTACAGGAAGATTAAGATAACTTAAAAGGCGTTTTTCTTGGAGCTATAGTATCTAATATAATCCTAGAAATTATTGTTCATTTTTAAAATAATTTCACAGGATGTGGGCATCGCTGGCTAGGCCAGCATTTATTGCCCATTCTAATTGCCCTTGAGAAGGTGGTGGTGAGCTGTTTTCTTGAACCGTTGCAGTCAATGTGGTGTAGTTACACCCACAGTACAGTTGGGGAGGGAGTTCCAGGATTTTGACCCAGCAACATTGAAGGAACAGCGATATATTTCCAAGTCAGGACGGTGTGTGGCTTGGAGGGAAACTTGCAGATGGTGGTGTACCCATGCATCTGCTGCCCTTGTCCTTCTAGGTGGTAGAGGTCACGTATTTGAAAAGTGCTGCTAAAGGAGCCTTGGTGAGTTGTTGCAGTGCATTTTGTATTTGTTACACACTGCTGCCACTCTATGTCGGTGATGGAGAATGTTTAGGCTGGTGGATGGCTTTGTCCTGGATGGTGTTGAGCTACTGCAAGCCCACCATCACTGGTCAATATACGCGTTGGGATTCCTACAATTGGCTTTATCAGCAACCTTATAAATAGGGCCCAAGCCATTTGCTCAGCATGCAAGCTTAATGCCGAAATTGGGATTGATGGAGTTGAGTGTTGTTGGAGTTGCATTCATCCTGGCAAGTGGAGAGTATTCCATCACATTCCTGACTCATGCCTTGAAGGTATGTGGACAGGTTTTGCAGAATTAGAAGGTGTGTTACTTGCCTCAGAATTCCCAGTCTCTAACTTGCTCTTGTAGCCACAGTTATTATATGGCTGGTCCAGTTCAGTTTCTGATCAATGGTAACCACAGGTTGTTGATAGTGGGGGATTCAGCGATGGTGAAGCCATTGAATGTCAAGGGTAGATGGTTACATTCTCTCTTGGAGGTGGTATTTGCCTGGCACTTTTGTGGCACGGCCCAAGCCTGAATTTTGTCCAGATCTTGCTGCATATGGACACAGACTGCTTCAGTATTTGAGGAGTCACATTTGATGCTGAACATGGTGCAAGCATCAGTGAACATCCCCACTTCTGATCTTATGATGGAGAGAAGGTTATTGATGAAGCAGATGAAGAAGGCTGGGCCTTGAACACTACACTGAGGAACTCCTACAGCAATGACTTGGGAGTGAAATGATTGACCTCCAACAACCACAACCATCTTCCTTTGTGCTAGGTATGACTCCAGACAATGGAGAGTTTTCCCCTTGATTTCCATTGATTCCATTTTTGCTAGGGGTCCTTGATGCCACACTCAATAAAATGCTGCCTTGATGTCAAGGGCATTCGTTCTCTCCTCACCTCTTGAGTTCAGCTTTTTTGCCCATGTTTGGTACTAGGCTGTAATGAGTGAGGAGCTGAGTGACCTTGGCGGACTCAAACTGAGCATCAGTGAGCAGGTTATTGCTGATTAAGTGCTGCTTGATAGTACCATAAATGACCCCATCCATTACTTTGCTGATGATCGCTGGTAGATGGTAATTGGCTGGGTTGGTTTGTCCTGATTTTTGTGAACAGGGCATTCCTGGGCAATTTTCAACATTGTCAGATAGATTCAAGCATTGTAGCTGTACTGGAACAGCTTGGCCAGGGCACAATACTTCAGTGCTATTGCCAGAATGTTGTCAGGGCCCATAGACTTTGCAGTATCCAGGGCTTTCAGCCGTTTCTTGATATCATGTGGAATGAATTGAATTGGCATATGTGATGCTGGAAACCTCAGGAGGAGATCGAGATGGATCATCCGCTCGGCACTTATGGCTGAAGAAGCAAATGCTTCAGCCTTGTCTTTTGCACTGATATGGTTGTCTTCCCTGTGATTTAGGATGGAGATATTTGTGCAGCCTTCTTCTCCAGTGAGTTTTAAATTGTCCACCACCATTCACGACTGGATGTGGCATGACCAAGTTCAGGGAGAGAAATCATGGGTCCTGGTGCTTCTCCTGTTTCTGGGTCCCTTATCTGCACCAACCCCCATCTGCTTAACTGTACCCCCCTCCCCCACAATCATGCATGTTATTTTTCCTCCTTTCAAGATTCACCAAACAATCACAGGAAGGCCCTTGTAAAATGGTATCCCCAATTGTTAGCATCTTGTTGCAAATATTGTCTGATTTATTTACAGCATGGATCATTAATATTAAGAGCAGCAACAATATAATGCAGTGGTAGTTTGTGTGTGCCCTATAGGTGATCCCACCGTGACTGTGAAACAAACCAGAGCTTTAACAGCATCATGCAATATTGCTAAGTTGACAGGAATATCTCATTATTATTTATAACATTGTACAGGTGATAACACTGATTTCAGTGACTGCCTTAACCTTCAGAAACATGTTCTGCACAATGCACCATACATACATGATGATAGTAAATTCATATTTGAGAGGAAAGATTCAATACTCGCAGCCCAGTTTGCAAGAAAACCTCTCAGGTTTTGTTTTATATATTTAGAATACCTGTTCTGTACGGAAAAGAAAGACTATCTCCATGCTGCAATTTGCCTTGTTTCATAGTTGAAGAGTTGTAGAAAGAAAAGAAGGAGGGAGAGAGGAGAGGAGGAGATGGGACGGTCCCATTCACTTGCTTCTACCTAAGCCTCCTCCTCCCTCCCCAGATACACAGCTCACTCACCTCATTCAAGGTAACTCTGTATCACTAAAATCGAAGTTCCAGTTCCCTGGGAGTGACTTATTCTGTGGACGCAGATGACAGCCGGGTCCAGCCTGGTACATGGCTGAGTGACAGCTCCCCCGAGCCTCCTCCAGCCTTGTTACTAGTGGAGATTCCCTCTTGTTATTTCATTTTCTGCTTTTTCTTCTTGGCCTCCCAGAAGGTGCCATCACAAAATGTTCAGTGCTGGTGAAAAACTCCTGTATGGTGGCCAGTGGGAATGGCCAAAATTACTGCTCCAGATCCTCCAATCACAGCCTTCCTGTCCCACTCTTACTGCTCCTCCAATCATAGATTCTGTCTCTGCAGAAGTTGCAAGAGCAGGAGGGCGGGAACTCGTGACTGGAGGAGCTGGAGCAATGAGTACTTGAGCACTGAATGCACAGTCTCTTGCCTTGTCTCATTGGTTTCCCCAATAGATTGCATTCAACTGGTCTTAGTAAGATTAACATTAAAGGAAGATAATATGAGAATTTCATTAGAAAGCCCTCAGCAGTATACTCATAGCTATAGAAGATCTGTTCAGACCTTATAATTGATCATTTCTTTTTCATGTATAAATTGAAGTGCATTGCTAGACACCCTTTATAGACCAATCATCATGAGGGAGCAAGGAACAGATAGCACCATATAAAGCCACTGAAAACCAGCTTGGCAAGCAAATCACCGGAAATCAAAGAATAAAATGAAAAACCTGCATATATCCAGCATTGGAGAGACAGAATCTGTCTCTCGGCCAGCTCTGTCTTTCCCGCATGTGTTGCTCCTCCAATCACTGATCTGCTGTCAGTTCCCGCTCTCAGCAACTGACAGTTTAATTGACAGTCAATTTTTTTTTAAAGTCCTTACAGATGCTGAGAGAGACCTTCAGGCAGCATTGTGGTTGACCAGCTTTAAAGAAAAAGTCAGAACTGCCAGTTTCACTGCAGTGACTACACTTCAAGAGTAGCTCATTGGCTGCAAAAGGCTTTGGGATGGCCTGCAGCCATTAAGCCTACTTAAACTGCACAAGATCTTTTACATTCTGTAAAAGAGGTAGAAGACTTCCTCCTGCCTGGGTGCATAATATTATTCAATATAATCATTTCATACAAGGGATGTAGTTGGATTCTATTTTATCTGTAATATCATAGGGTAGAAAGATCAAATGGCTCCTGAGCAACAAAGTGGAATGATTGAACAAAATAGGTCTTCACTGTCAGTGAGATGCGTTGATACCCTCAGGTGTCTCTGTGCGATACAAATTTTAAGAAGCCAGAGGACAAAGATTGAATGATCCACAATTGTATCTGTGTTTTCTTGATCAGCAAGTCTGAAGACTCTGCTGGCTGCTGCTTCTCACTACAAGATATTTTCAAGGTGAACTATGTAACACAACTTTATCAAGATATTTCAATACCTCAAAAATCTCATAAAAGCACCAAGATAGAGTGGGATAATAGGTAAGTAGACAAAAGGACAAGATTGAAGCAAATGGGAAAGGCTGTTGATAATCATGTGCAGTGTAATACAGCTTATTGATTCGCTATGAGCCCATTACACAATTTCACTCCACAAAGCCTGTTTACAGTAAACTTCCATTAGCAACATAGTAAACAGAACTCTAACCCTGATGCACCCCGTGTTTGCAAGATAATTATGGATGACAAAGGCCATCTAGCCCAGCTCATCTCATTCATTGAGAATGACCTTAAAAGTACCCACCCCGCCTATTTCTCAACCAGGTTTTCAACCAAGCACACTCTTGTGACAGTTGTTGCGAGTAGCTGCTGCTGACCTTCAGGCAGCTTCATGGTTCTGATGGTTTTTTTTAAAAATCAGAACAATGAAGCTGCCCGAAGGTTAGAAGCTGAAGTGCAGCAACTGTCAGTGAAACCTGTCAGTTTGACAGTTCCGATTTTTTTTAAAGCCGGTCTTTCAGGTCCGAAGCTCTGACTGAACTGTCTGGAAAATGATAAGAATGCCGCTTGCAACTCCAAGCCCAGGTTGTCTATCACATGCTGCTTCAGTATCCCTATTGGAGAAGGCCTGTCACCCAAATAAAGCCTTAAGTATTTACAGGCTAGTATTAATCACAATAATTTCTCAGTTTATGCTCTTGCCTAGTTGCAAAATCATCTTTTGTTGGCTAGTGTATTCCAATTTAAATTTGCCACAGTTTTCTAATTTTAAATTATTGAATCACTTGAGTTTAATAATAATTAAAATAGATACAATTTACAAATAAATGTTATTTTCATAAAATGCATTGGCGTTTTCAAATTATCAATGAGTACACATATACTAATCAAACTGTCAGTGATGACTCATTGGTTAGTTTAATGAGACTAGTTGTTATGAGTTATATAACATTATAGGGTGGGTGACACATAATTATAGATATTTTCCTGTGCACTCACCATTAGATTTATGTTAGCTAAACATGAGCAATTTTGCACAGTTTGCCTCAGTTAGAAATAGAACGCATTGATCAGACACCTCTGTATCTGGCATATCCTCAGGTCTTTAGCCTAATTCCCTAATATTTGTACAAAAAAAAACCCTTGAAGATTTCTTGATTTTGCTGACATAATAAACCTTAAGAAAGAATCATCATTTTAAGGCTTGATCTTTAGTAGATCTCAGTGCCTGACTCTAGTGGCACATTGGAGTTGACCTTATGGCCAGAATTTTATGTCCCACGGGCCGGCGCGCGGTCGACTCGTCCGGCCACGAAATAGCGCGAGATGACATCAGGCGAATGTCCCAAAGTCATCGCGCACTTGTGCGATATCTCGCTCGACGGGCATGCCTGGCAGTTGGAAGCGCACCCACCGACAATTAAGCCCAAAATTAAGGGGGCAATTGAAAGCAATTTATCATGACCCGTCCACTTTTACAGTTGGCAGATGGGCCAATCGGTCAGACGGCCTTTACATTTTTGCACAAACCTCGATCCAGGGCGGGATGAAATCTCTATGGGGAAATAAAATAAAAGGAGATATCTGGGGACTGTTTTTTTAAGAGATACGCTTTCAGGTGCTTGATTGTGTTGCATGGACGTATTTTGCAGCATTTTTGTTGTTTCGTTTATCCTTTGGAGATCTGCAGCTCCCTAAGGCAGCTGTCTGCCTTCAGGGAGCTCACTGAAAGCACTCACCAGCACCCATGATGACGTTGGCGCCTGCCCTCTTCCCACCCCCACCGGCAGTGCTGAGCCTTTCTCAGCATGTGTTTCACGCTGGCTGGCCGTTAATTGGCCAGCCAGTGTGAAATCACGTTTGGGAGCTGATCACAGTCGGGGGCCCGTTTCCAGTCTGCTCCTGGGCCCCCGGTTCCACGCGACTGACGAGCAAAAAGTTCAGGCCGGTGGCCAGAATATTGCCATTGGCATGTGGGGGCAGGCCTGACAACCCGACGTGCAAAATGACACGAGGTGACGTTGGGTGTGCGCCCCGACGTCATCGCGCGTCATTTCGATGTTGCGTTCAGCGGCTGTGCACCCGCCGAACTGTCAAACGCCTATTAATTTAGCTAATTTAGCTAATTAACTAAGTTAGCTAATTAACAGCGCTGCTTGTCCAACCTTAAGGTTGGCGGGCAGGTGAAAAGCCCAAGCGGCCTTCGCGTTTTTCAGGGAACTTCATCCACGGGCGGGATGAGGTTTCCTGAAAGTATAATTAAATAAAATTTGCGGGATGCACAGACATGTCCCAGCTCATGTGACACTGTCACATAAGGGGACATATTTAATTAATTTTCAGATCATTTATTCTAGATTTTCATAACCCACTCAATCTCCCTGAGGCATGGAGCTGCCTCAGGGAGATTTCTGCACTCTTTCGCATGCATGTGTGAAAGAGCGGAGGCCCTGACTCTCCCTCCTCCACCACCACCCCCCAACCCCCGGCCTGCACAGGGAGCGCTAAGCGCTACCTTAATTGGCCCGCCCACATAAAATGGCGGCACGCAGTCAATCACCCACTCCCACCCAGCCCGCCCGACACAGGTAAGATGCAGCCCCATGGCCAGAATATTGCAGTCGGTGTGCGGGGACAGGCCCGACACACCGATGCGCAAATTGACACGAGGTGACATCAGGCGTGCATCCCGACATCATCGCGCATCATTTTTATACTTCGTGCGACCTATTAAGGCCTTTACAAAACAAATTAAACTTGTTAGCAACGCAGGCGAAGAACCCAAGTGGCTTTCGCGTTTTTCAGGAAACCTAATCTACGGGCAGGGTGAGGTTTCCTGAAAGGTTAATAAAATAAATTAATTAATTATGCTACATTGACAAACATGCCCCAGCTTATGTGACACGGTCACATGAGGGGACATGTCTGAATAATTTTTCTCTTTATTTATTGAAAAGTTTCTTGTGCGCTTCAAGGAGATTGCTGCACTCGTAAATATTTTTGCAAAAGAGCACGGGCCCCGACTTTCCCTCCTCCCCCCGCCCGCACAGGTAGTGCTGAGCCCTGTGGAACACGCATTACGCTAGGCGGGTCTTAATTGGCCCACCTACGTAAAATGGCAGCGTGCAGCTGATCACGGGCAGCAATCAGCTTTGCGCCCGCCGCTGCCTCCGCCCGCTCCTGCCCAGCCCGCCCAACATAGATAGGATGCTGCCCCATGTGTCTCATCCATAAAATATGCACAAGGTTGGTACAAACCTCTCAAATTTCAAATCTGATATCTTTTTGTGGGTCTTCAACAGCCGATGTTAAAAGCGACACAAACAACACAGCTTGATATGAATCTTTAATTTCCTTGATTTTAATTTCCAGCCAGGTGCATTGGGTCCCTGTAAGATTCAAACTGCATGATTTATCTCAAGAAGTCTTTAGTTAGAGATGCCGCTCTCAGACAATCATGCTCTCACTTAATTTAATCACATGCTTACCTATTGAGAACTGTGTCTAGACGCAAGATCATCATGTCATGTCTTGGTCTGATTCAAGTTATAGCTTGATCTGGTACTTTTATACACAATGTAGAGATTTGAGGCAATGGAAAGACTGCTACAGTAGAATAACTGAATTAATCCTTGGATGCTGCTATTTTTGACATGCTGTCCTCAAGGCAATTGTTTTTTCAATAAAAATATTCAGAAAAGCAAATCTAGTTCTGGTCTTTTCCTCATGAAAACAAGTAACGCCTGTATCCTGTTAAAATGCATAATGAGCTTCCACCAGAACATAAACATATGTTCCAGTGCTGTGGAGTTGAATATTGAAAGTAAATATGTCGGTAATTTTTTCTTTGATCCCAAGGATCTCTTTAAATGCCTTTCACAAATTATCAGAAGAGTTGAGCTTGTCTTGTACAAAATGTAAGATTTAATTAATGAGTCTGTGGGGCGGTGCATACAGAACATATATGTTAGAACAATCCATGTTTATCATGGCTTAGTATCCACATTTATGGCATTCTCATGTTTGAATCCCTTCAGCTTTTTGGATAGTGCCAACATATTGCAGGCATTTAATTAATAGTGGTTAAGCTGGGTAGCCTCAAAATTGGGCATGTGTATTGCAATGTGCAATTATACTGCTCCCATTCAAAGTGACGTAAACTGCATGCAAACTTTGTGCTGCCTAATTTTAATGATCATGGTATCTGCCTGACACTGAATGCATTCCTGAGTGACAGCATGCCTCAGTGAGGCTCAGCTTTGTGTGAGGCTACCACATGAAGCTAACCTGCACTACAGACAGCCAGGCTGTGCCTCTTAAATGTGTGGTACTTGATGGCTGAAACTGCTAAAAGAAGAGTGGAAGACCTGAAAGAAGCAATAGAAATTGTACAATATGTCAGAGAGTGTGCCTCAAGGTTCTCGAGTGCCATATTGGAGGCCCTGATGCACGAGGTGAACATACAGGAGGAAAGAATTTCTCTTGTCTCAGGAGGCCTGGGCCCTCCAGACAAGTGTTCAGAAGCTGTGGCAGCAGATGACCACAGCTGTTAATGGCATAAAGTCTACCATCAAGGACCTGGGTACAGTGCTGGAAGAAGTTTAATAAAGTTTAAGGGATGCCAATTTGAAGAGGTGTGGTGGACAACTGGTTTAGCCATTCACTGCCAGATCTGGCTGGACCACATAAAGCACTATCAGGACCTGCTGTCATCTATGAAGGCAAAGATAATCCGCGGCTTCTTTTCCCTACTGCAAGTTGCCTATGTAAACCCCTCTTCCTGCTTCCTTCAATCTCACCTCCAACGTCAAGTGCGAGGAGTTCATGGATTTCTTTGTCACCAAGTTTGAGACCATCCAATCAGTTGCCTCTGCTGCATCCCTCCCTACCTCTAGCCAGCTATGCCTAATATCCTCTGCTGCTTCCCCCCAGCCCTAACTGTGAACTTGCATCCCTCTCCATCTCTCCTATCTCCACTCATGCCCTCTCTGAGCTCATCTTGTCCATGAATCTCACCTCATGCTCTCTTGGCTTGATTCCCACTAAACTACAGACCACACAACTTCCCTTCCTGGCTCCTATGTTAACCAATATTGTTATTGATTTTCTGTCCTCGGGTTCTGTCCCTCTTACCTGCGAATCTACCATCATCACCTCTCTCTTCAAAGAGTGCTATTAACCTCTCTGTCTTTGCAAACTATCGCACATCTTCAACCTCCCTTTCCTCTCCAAAGTCTTTGAATGCATTTTTGCCTCCCAAATTCATGCCAATCTTCCCCAGAACTCCATGTCTGAATCCGTCCAATTAGGTTTCTGTCCTCGTCACAGTCCCGAAACAGTTCTTCTGAAAATTACAAATGACAACCTATGTGTATGTGACCAAGGGAAATTATCAATGGCTTTTCTTATCACTTCTGCTCTGTAATATATAGTAATCCAAAGGATCTATCTTTAATGACCCCAAGAATCTATCAATGGCCTGCCCTCGTATTTCTCATCTACATGCTGCCCCTTGGCAACACCCAGGTGAATGCTGATGATCCCTAGCTTTAACTCACCACCAACTCGCTCAATCCCTCGACTGTCTCTTAATTATCAGACTGCTTGACTGACATCCTACTGACAAACCAACTGGAGTATTTTGGGGATGTAACTAGCAGAATAGATAAGGGAGAACCAGTGGATGTGATGTATTTGGATTTTCAGAAAGCTTTTGATAAAGTCCCACATAAGGGGTGAGTGTGTAAAATTAAAGCACATGGATTGGGGGTAATATATTGGCATGGATTGGGAATTGGTTAGCAGATGGGAAACAGTGAGTAGGAATAAATGGGTCTTTTTTGGGGTTGAAGGCAGTGACTAGTGGGGTACCACAGGGAGCATCAGTACTTGGGCCCCAGCTATTCACAATATATATCAATGATTTGGATGAGGGAACCAAATGTAATATTTCCAAGTTTGTTGATGACATGAAACTTGGTGGGAATATGAGTGATAAGGAGGGTGTCAAGGCAATTTAAACAGGTTGAGTGAGTGGGCAAATACATGGCAGATGCAGTATAATGTGAATAAGTGTGAAGTTATCCACTTTGGTAGGAAAAACAGAATGGTAGAGTAGTGTTTAGATGGTGATAGATTGGGAAATGTTGATGTACAAAGGGACCTGAGTGTCCTTGTACACCAATCACTGAAAGCAAGCATGCGGGTGCAACAAGCAGTTAAAGAGGCAAACAGTATGTTGTCCTTCATTGCGAGGGGACATGAGTACAGGAGCAAGGATCTCTTACTACAGCTGCACAGGGCTTTGGTGAGACCACACCTGGAGTATTGTGTGCAGTTTTGGTCTCCTTACATAAGAAAATATATACTTTCCATAGAGGGAGTACAGCGAAGATTCACCAAACTGATTCCTGGGATGGCAGGATTGTCGTATGAGGAGAGATTCGGCCGACTAGGCCTGAAATCACTGGAGTTGAGAAGAATGAGGGGAGATCTCATTGAAACATATGAAATTCTGACAGGGATGGACAGACTGGATGCAGGGATGATGTTTCCTCTAGCTGGGGGGTCTAGAACAAATGCTCACAGTCTCAGGATATGGGATAGACCATTTAGGACTGAGATGAGGAGAAACTTCTTCATTCAGAGGGTGGTGAACCTATGGAATTCTTTAGCACAGAAGGCTGTGGACGCCAAGTTTAAGAAGGAAACAGATAGGTTCCTGGATTCTAAAGACATGAAGGGGTACAGGGAGAGAGCAGGAGTATGGTGTTGAGATAGAGGATCAGCCATGAGCATATTGAATGGCGGAGCAGGCTTGAAGGACCGAATGACCTACTCCTGCTCCAATTTTCCGTGCTTCTATATTTCTATCCAGTACTGGATGAGCAGAATTTCCTCCAATTAAGCATTGGGAAGTCCGAAGTAATTGGCTGGCATTTTACTTGGCCAATTAGAGAGAGAATGGAGGTGAAGGAGGTGGGGGTGTGGGGTTGGGTTGGGGGGATCATAAAATAGCATGAGGAGGCAGGGGGTGGTGTGTCTGTCATTTTCTTACTGCCATGCCATTTTGCTGTGGTGGGGAAGGTGGAAGGTGGCCCTCCTACCCAGATCACAATTAAGCCACTTGAGTGGCCAATTAAGGGTCTCCTCCCATATTTGTTGACATTGAACCAGTGGCTGGGGACCTGTCACCCCATGGGGGGCACCTGGTGGTCTCCCAGTAGGCTCTAAGGTGGGGGATCCTATTCGCGGACACTTTTGTCTCAGCATTGCCATCCCCAGACCCCACCTACTTGGTTTTGAGGGCACACATTCATCGATAAGCGGTGTCCTTCCAGGTGCAGCCCCGGCAGTGGCCACTGCTCCCGGTGGTACTGCTGAAGCTGCTGAGCTGCTGACCCGCCAATAGCTTGGCAGTTTTTGGGGGCAGCTGGTAATCCAGGCAAGATGCAACCCTGGGTCCTACTAACAGCTGTAGTGGCGTCACCCCACCCCCTCTACCCCTCTTTTATACCCAGCAGGCACCCCACTGCCAGCATTGAATCCAGCCATTACATTGGCTCTCTGCCACAAACTCCACACCCTAGCTGCTGATACCTTCCCTCTCCCTGGCAACTGTCTTGAGGCTGAACCAGACTGTTAGTAAGCTTATGAATGCTGGTTACTTGTTGAATTGTGAAGGGGAGTCATCATCCAGGTGTAGAGTGAATAGACCTTATCGTCGAACAGCCACATTCTGGTTTGATGTGGGGGTTGAAAGATCGCTGGAAGAGCGAATATATTGGCTCAGGATCATGACAGCTGCCAGGATGGCAGGCATTTACCAGCATGTTGTGCTGGGAGTGGTCACACACTGACTGCACACTGAGTGAATGATACTCTTTGAGGTTTCGGTACACCTCACCATTGAGATAAGGTGCCAGCAAAGCCACATGTATGCAATCAATGGCATCCTGCACTAAGGGGAAGCCTGCTATCCTGGCAAGCCTCATGTGTGTTCCTCTTGCTCCTTTCTCTCAATTTAGATAGAGGACAATGAAGTCCCCTCTCCCAGCATACAGAGCCTCTGTTACCTACTGAATGCCATGATGAACAGCAAACTGCAAGATGTTTGCTATGTTGCCTGTTCCAGACAGGAACTGGACTGCTTCTGAAAAAATGGAAACAATTTTTTTATACTTTCCCCTCCCATCATTTTTCTCTCGCTTAATCCAAACTATTTCCCCTTTCTTTATTTCCCTTCCTTGCCATCATGCCTGTGGATACCAGTGCTCAAATGAGCTTTCGGGGGCTGACAGATTATTAGGGTTCCTGAGGTGCTGCCCTGTGGGGTGGCAGGTGGGAGGTGGGGCAGGGGTGTTGTTGCTGTATGACGTTGAATTCACTCACAAAAATTCAGACTTTGTTCTCAGGCCGGAATTTCCCGGCACCGCTGGTGTCGGGCGCTATGGCGTGCGGGGAGGGGAGAATATGGCAAGCTGGCCAAAAATCAGTTTCACATCGTCGTGAAACCAGTTTGCGATCGTCTGCTCCACCCGTCAGTAGCGGGCTGCGATGCCCGCTACCGCACATTGGGAAGCTAATTTCAACACTTTAGCATCTCATTATAAGCCTGGCTCACTAGAATCATCCCCCCACAACAAACTTACTCTCCACGTCAGCGTGACTTCAGAACGACCTGCTTCACGACTGCCTTTAAAAAGCATGCACCTGGCAAGCTGAACTTCGAAGTGAGTGCTCACAACCTTGTGCAGCGCTAGCGAGCATCACCCTGTAGGACATCAAGGAAGAGGCATTCGCGGGGTTCACAGGCAAGTCGCTTTTTCCCAGCTGGCTTTCAGCGCGGTGCTGGGGCAAGAGCTCCAGTGCGGGTCAAGCCATGGGCAGGGGAATGGGGGTGTGGCACGGCAGCACAGACTGAAGGAAATACTCAAGCAGATGCCGGGGCTGTGGGGGGAGGTGGGGTGAGGGAAGCGGCCACACACATGGAAAAGCTTGTCAAAAGTGAGCATTCTTCCGCAGATCAGGCGGTCAGCAGCAGCTCCATTGACATGCTTGGAGCCGGGCCTCTGAAGCTTTTCTGCCCACTCAAACAATGCAAAAGCATGAATATGCCACCAAATGCTCCAGAACTTTTCACCCCTCTGGCACCGGCTGCAAATTAATGTGAGTTTTAGGGGGCTGCAGAACAATTGGACGACTGAGCAAGTTGTAGAATCCCCTTGCGAAAAGTGGCCGTAGATCAGTCACTAGCGGAGGCGCTCAGGGCCCCTTGCAATGTCTTTGTTCAGGGTTGGACCAGTATGTATCATGGTTCAAGCTAACAGTGCAGCTTTGCAGTGTGGGTTAGGAGGAAGCCTGCGCCTCAGCTGCAGCATGCAGTCCGGTGGCTAACACTGCCGCCAGTAGCTCAAATGGAACGGGCTGGAGGTGGGTGGGGTTTCGGACAGCCAATGAGCACACTACACACTGGCCATTCAAGTGGTGGCCAGCACACTCCGACATGCATGAAAGAGGCCTTGAGACTTAACCAAGAGAGGTTCTTAGGTCACCTATGCTAAGCCACGCGTCCCTCTCTTTGATCCTGCAGGAAGAGAACATCAGGATCGTGCAGCCTGGTGATTTAGTGGTATGTCTCATGGCTTACAGGGAGAATAAAAGAAGAAGAGTGCGGTGGAGGTGCCTGGCTCAGCAAAGCGAGGGGGTGAAGGGGCAGCAGGGCCTGCTGCACACGCAGCTGAGGATCCACAGCGAGCTGTCACTCATAGGCGCCTTGCTAGACCCAGGGTCTATAAACAGCCTTTTCATCCCTGCAGATGATAAGAACTATTGTCGCCAAAGACTACACATGTCTAAGGAACTGGTCGGTCATATATACCACCTGCTGAGGGATTTGGCACCACGGGTACATCCATGGAGGGCATCCACTGCCAGCAGCTGTGAAAGTGATCAGGGCATTCAATTTTTATGGCAGAGGCTCCTTTCAGGGCTCCACAGGTGACCTGTGTGGGATCTCACAAACCTCCACACACAAGTGTACCCAGGAGGCCACTGATGCCAGCTTCACAAAGGCATAGAACTTTGTGCATTTTGCCCGGAATCAGGAAAGCCAGGAAGCAAGAGCATTGAGATTTGCTCAGATCTTTGGTTTTCTTCAGGTGCAGGATGCCTTCAAATGCATTCATGTGGTGCTTAGATCTCCATGGCAACAAACAGTCAACTACGTCACCCGCAAAGACTTCCACTCGCTGAATGTTCAGCTGGTGTGCAACCACCACAAACGCATCCTACAGTTCTGCGCACAATTCCTAGGGAGTGTCCATGACTCCTACGTCCTTAGTGGGTCTTAGATCCCTGGCCTCTTCCAGGGTCCACAGAGTCTGCAGGATTGGCTCCTCAAGGACAAGGGCTACCCACAGAAGACATGGCTGATGATGCCTGTGCGGCAGCCTCAGACTGCAGCAGAGCGATGGTATATGAGGCTCATGCTGTGACTTGGACTTTGGTGGAGCAAACTACAGGCATTTTGAAAATGTGGTTCCGGTGCCACAGAACCGGTGGAGCGCTGTAATAAAGTGCGCTGAGGGTATTGTGCACCATCGTAGCTTGCTGTGTGCTGCACAACCTGGCACTGCAACGGGGGGATGACCTGTCTGAGGAGAAGATGGAAAAGCTGCACATCTCGTCTGATGAGGAGGCCATCGAAGGGGGTGATGATGATGAGGTCCTCGAAGATGAGCATGCCGGCGATGAGGCCATCGCACTAGCCAGATAAGCCAGACATGCTCAGGAGACCCTCATAGCAGCAAGATTTGTGAAGGGTGATGATGAGATGCAGAGAGAACAGTCCTGACATCCTCGCTTTGCATCTGTGAATGTTTGACTCCTGTGTGGCTGACGGCAGTGCACATACTCTCAGTGCTCAGGCTCATGTCATGGAGATGCAGCGGAGGCCCTAATAGTCGCTAGGTTCCAAGAGGATGATGACCACATGCAGTGAGGACACTCCACAGCTTTTCACATTGCCTCTGTGAATGTCTAACTGCTGCCTGGCTGAGGGCAGTTTGCTTGTACTCTGTGATCAGGGTCATATCATGGAGACACAGCTATGAAACGTTAAATGCACCTGGCCCTTTGCCAGCCTTCAGCACCTGACCCCTTCAGGGACATGGCATCACTGGCCACAGATGCTGAAGAGATGGGGGGGCCAGCCCCACCTTGTTATACCGTTGCTCTGCTGCAGTCTGAGGCCACCACACGGGTGTCATCAGCCACATCCTCTGTGGGTAGCCCTTGTCCCGGAGGAGCCAACCCTGCAGCCTCTATGGACCCTGGAAGATGTCAGGGATCTGAGACCTGTTAAAGATGTAGGAGTCGTGGCACTCCCTGAGAGCACATAGAGGCAATGATGGAACTCTGTGATGCCTGCCCATGATGTTCTGGCAGTAATGACCAGCACCATCGAGGTGCAGGCAACACTAATACATCCAGTGACTGTGAAGCCGGACCATCACTTTGGTCTGAAGGTTACACACTGCACAGGGAAGAGGCCCTGGACTGAGACACCTGCCTTTATCTTGTGCAGGGACCAAGGTTTCACATCTGAGTGACATGAACACTGCTCATCAGAACAAGGAGTGATAGGCAGGGAGACATTCTTGGGAGTTTATTGACAATCGTGAACATTGTGTACAAACGATTAACACTTGTACCTAGGCTGTGCAATTACACCTTCTTAACCTTCCTAACCCTGCCGCTATGTCTTGGTGCTTCCCCAACATTCACAGTGGAGGTGGATGCAGCCTGCTGACTGCTACACCCTGTCTGTGACAGGCATCCTCTGAAGCCCTGGCCTGCTTTGGGTCCCCTGCTGTGGGTCAGCTGCACCCTCCTCAGCCTGTTGAGCTGGAGCTGCGGGGGTCACAGGAAGATGGGATTTGGATCGGCCGAACACTCCCAAAATCATCTGGGTGGATGGCCACAGGGTGTTGAGCTGCTGATCCTCCTCCCTACTGACTCCTTGAGGAGAAGGGGATGCTGGAGTGAGATTGAGCTGCCCTGCACCCCTCTCACGTACACATTGTTGGAGACCCAGCTATGCCACCATTGATGGAGTTCAGCCACGCAGCAGTGCAGGAGTGATATCGTGGGACAAGGTCTTCATGGTGGCTGCCATCCTACAGTGTTGGCCTTGTGCATTGGCATGCTGGCGCTATCACCTCACGTTGAAGGCGGACAGACTCCTCCATCGTGCCTTGCAATCTGTGGAGTGCAGTGGACATCCTTTTCTGATGTTCCCAAGCTTGCCCTTGCAGCTCCAGCAACTGACTGAGCCCAGAGGTTCCTCATCTGACTTACCTCAGCAGATTTCTGGCCTCCAGCAGTCCTCCAAGTGCCGGAAACCTGGGAAGTCCCTGCCTCCACCTGCTGTGGATCAGGCTGTGCGATGTGCTCACTGGATTCTGATCCCGAGACGACTCTAAAGCTAGATTTCGCTGAGGTGTCTGTCTCTGCACTGGTGGAGGGTGTGGGTGAGCGCTGTGATGGGTCTTCAATTAGGGTGTCATCAGATTCTTCTTCTGAGGTGTCTTTGGGTCTTGAGTCAAGGACCTGCCTCGTGGACCCCCTCAGCTGCTTCCCAGATGTGCCTGCGAAAGCAAGGAGAGATAATCAGTGCATGGCAGGGGACTGTGTAACAGGGGAACTGACTCGCAGCATTGATCCTCACTTGGTAGAACACCATTAGCACAAGACCAGTCCAGATCCTCGCCAGCCAGCTGGATGACTCTATTTTCAAAGTCTGTGTGGACCTTGTAGTCGGGCATTTCTCCACCAGTCTGTGACCTCTCCCTCTTGTGTGCCAGCTTGTCCTGCATGAAGACAGATGGAAACAGTGTAAGCACTGGCCTGTTACAGGTGTAAGCTTGGCATGTATGAGTGGTGAGTGGTGCCATGGATAGGATAAGGACACGATCCACGGGGCAGATGAAGTTTGTGTGAGAGAGTGAATGGTGATGTTCCTTGAACTGGCAGTGAGTAAGATCCCTGTGGACGTGTGATGGGTTTGTGAGTGTGTGAGTTGAGAGTGATGAGAATGGTGACCTAACCTGGCGGAATGGAGGAGATCATTCATCCTCTCTTGGCACTGGGTGGCTGTCCTCTTTTGCAGGGCGTTGGCACTAACCACTGCTACCCCCGCCTCCCATGCTGGATTGGTGACCTTGCTTGCTGATCTTTGCCCAGAATGGAGGTAGTGGATTTCATGGTGGGCGTCCACTGCACCCAGTAGATGCCCGAAGGAGGTGTGTTAAATTTGGGGATGGCATATTTCCTCCCTTTGGCAGCCATTACTTTCCAGCAGCTTTCTGTCCCTTGGATAGTGCTAGCTCTGTGCAGGGGCCCCTTTATTGAAGGCCTGAGGTGACAGTGGGGTGGACGAATCAGAGACCACCATGCCAGCGATCTGGCGTGTTTCCCAGGAATGCATTATTAATGAAGCTGGACGTGTGGGGAATGGGACGGTACGGCCCGAAAACCTGCCATTGCAGCCGGCCGGTGGAACGACTATTTTCACTCCCACTCCCGCACTTAGTGCAAACTTGGGGTGATTCTGCTCTCAGCGTTTGCATTGTTAGTTTCACAATCCTTTAATCCATTTGGTTAATGATATGTACAGCTTGCCCTGTTCTCTCAGATCTCAGGTGCCCTGTTTCCCAACTCACACTTTCAGCAACTTGCTATGCAATAATTTAAAACCCTTAACATGCAAAGGTAAATCTAACTAATTGCAGATTAGCTACTTGCCCTGACACAGAAAATTTAAACCCATTACTTTCGAGACATTTAATAAATTTACAAATATTGATGTGTTGTACAAATAGAACTCAGTGGATGCCTCAAAAGCGAATATAGCAAAATCACTAAAAAAAACTTGATAATGTTATTACATAATGAAAATAAAGACCTTCTTATAGTTTTTGAAGAGGTGACTGACACAAAACACCTAGGATTATCACTGGAAAGTTTATCACAGACTCAAATGGTAAAAAGCTCTTGATTAAGCTCAGTGCACTAGTGATTCCCGGTTTGGTGAAGGGAACTCTTTGAGTCCATAATTTTACTAAAAACATCAGCTTAAGTACAAAGCAGGAAATCCCATTTTGTTCTCCTGCTGAATTTTTTTAATGTAAGCTAACAACATGGGGAAGCCGAACAACAAATTGGACCATCAAAAAAAGATATTTCAGCTTTCCTAAAAGTTGCTTTGATTGACTTTGGCGATGCGTTTGTAAAAAGTGAGCTGCATTTGGAGTTGAACACACATATGCTTCAGTGTGCAAGAAATATTACATTTCATTTAGCAGACTCAACGAGATAAAACATTTGAGAAGTCAGACTAAATTCAATGAATTTTACTTTGATGATCTTATTTTGGTGCATTTTCCCAAATAGTACTTGGGAAATTTCACAGAAAGGGAATGCTTTGAGGAAAGGGTAGAAACTGGTGCCAAGTGTTAAAAAGACACGCCTGTTTAAAAATCTGGTTTTAGCATGCAATTTAGGGGCTGATTACTGATTACCATGTCTAAGATGTGCCTAAAGGTGCTAAAACAGAGCCCTGCATATTTAGCATTCAACTGGTGGTTAGGGGCAAATTTTCCTGGGTCAGCATATGTAGCCTCCATGCACACACTTTCATTGAAGGCGTGGAGTGCACTGGCTGACACGCAGTGAAACATGGCAAATGGTTCAGGAACTGAGGGAGAGGCCACACAGGTTCTTGGATGCAGCACTGAAGGTTCTAGTAAAGGAAGTCCAGAGGAGGAGGCACGTTTTGTACCCAGAGAGGGGAAGGAACCCACTTCACCACCTGTCCCTCTTGTACCTCTCCGCTGCAGCAACTGGTGTGTTTCTACTTAGTGTCACGCCTTCCTCCCATTCCTCAATCAGACCAAGGGGGTCCCCTGGTGAGATTCCCATCACTAACTTTCTCCTGGTGATTCCTATGAGGTCTTCAATAATGCACAGTAACACAACACTTACTCCCTTTAGTTGGATTCCTCAGAGATTTTCCAGGAAAGATGTTGGTAGAGTATTGGTGAAGTCTTGACATGTCCCCGGAAAGTCTTCCAAAATGTCTTCAAAGTCCTCTTCAAACACAGTCTAGTCAGCTGACTTTCAACAGCAAGTGAACAGTGGCATTAAATAACGCACACAATCAATATACCCTCTAATTTATTTTGGAGTGCACGGGCAATTTGCATAAGTGTGTGGCCCCTTTAATTTTTTTGCGTAGACGAGCTCATGCAGTAAATTAATGGAGCCAACTTGTGTGTGACCTGCGTGGGAACATGCAACCACACAGCTTAGAGGAAGCATTTCTCACAATCCTCACCAACAACTTCCTTATGTCCATTTAGCTGGTTGCTGTTAGGGGTCATTAATTGCATTGCTAGGCTGCAAACTGATATGGAATCTCTTTAATGAGTGCTAGCGGGCAATTTAATTGTCAATCAGAGCCTCAATAATCCTTTGGACTGTCATTCCTAAAGTGTACTTCAAATTTTTTACAAAGATGTAGTTTTGTGCTGAATGAGGTGCTAAACTGGAGTTGCAGCTCAAGACCTTGTCTTGCTCACCACGCAAGGGTCAGAAGTATCCAGGGGAAATCACCCCCAAAGACTCATGCTGCTTGTGCCTTTATATAAGAAACAAGAAACTGTCATGGAATGAAACAGCAATGTTAACATATGGCTCTTACATTACCAAACTACTTGTGATATATGTGTCATTACTGAATGAGACTCAATTCCCCAATGGAAAGAAAGACTACAGTGAAAAATTTAACAAAAAGCTCAATAATTCCTAAGGGAAATTAATTTCAGAACTCTTTTGGAGAAATATAGACATTAATATTTCAATACAATGGGGGAGAGAGTCCAATTATTAAATCTGTTGGGAAGGTTTATCTTCATGTGGCATTTTTTCTTAGCATTACTGAGCCTTCTTCCATGGGAGATCATTTGTGTTTCTTTAGCCAAAAAGGAGCTCAAAGGAGTACAATAAATACTCTTGTGCTCTATTTGTTTCTGAGTGCCGTTGAATGGCTTTGGAAGTAGTTCAAAAATAGAATTGTAGAGGTGTTGGTTGCCCTTTGGGATCATTTGATGATCATTTTTTTTGTTTATACTCCAGCAATGGTTCGAGTCACTGATGTACCAATTCCTTAAAGCTTGGAAATTACTTCAAAATATTCAACAGTCTTTATTTTCTTATTCTTGATATTAGTTCATGCAAATTGATTACCAGTTAAAGACAGGATCGTTGAACCCCATCCTTTTAAGTGCAGGGGTGTTACTGCACTAGGCTACTCTGGTCTGTTATTATGGATGCAATAAACTACTCATTTCAACTCAGTTTCATTTACTTCCTTGGTCTGGAAAGTAACTTGGATGGCAAAAAATTATTATAATTTACATATCAAAGGAGCAGGTATTTAGTTCATATTTTACTTGCTTACTGAAAGATATTTATTATCAGCAGAAGGAGTGAGGTTACATGTAGAAATGTTGAAGGTTACTAAAAACACCCTGCAACTACAATCATTCACCAGTTGAAAACGAAGCAGAGAGCTGCTCAAACAAGTAAAAGAAGGAGTCATAGGAACATAGGGCAGAAATTTCCAACCACCGGGGCGGGGGGTGGGGGGTTGTGCCCGAAAGCGCTGAGCTCTCCCTGTGCAGGCAGGGAGGGGAGGATACCCTGAGTGGTTCCCTGCGCTCTTTCACACATGCGCGCAAAAGAGCGCAGAGATCTCTGTGCCTCAGGGAAATCAATTTAAGATTTTAAAATTTAAGTAAAGGAAAAAAAATCTTTTAAAACATGTCCCCTCATGTGACAGTGTCACATGAGCTGGGACATGTCAGTGAATTTTTTCAAATTTTTTTATTTAATTAATAAATCCTTCATGAAACCTCATCCCGCCCGTGGATGAGGTTTCATGAAAAATGCGAAGGCCGCCTGGGCTCTTCACCTGCCCGTCAACTTTAAGGTTGGACGGGCAGCTCAGTTAAGTGCTTTAATTAGTTTTTAACAGGCCTTAATAGGCCTTTGACAGTTCGGTGGGTGCGCAGCCAACTCTGCTGCATGCCCGCCAAACTGAGGATCAGAATGATTCGCGGTGACATCAGGATGACTGCCCAATGTCACCGTGCGCCATTTTACGTGTCGGTGAGCGGGCCCCGCCCCCTGCTCACTGATGGGAAAATGCTGCCCATAGGAATCCACGACCAGGAGTAGGCCATTTAACTCCACAAGCCTCTTCCAACATTCAGTGAGATCATGGCTGATCTGTGACCTAACTCTGTGAGTTGAATTTCCCAGTGGGAGTCGAGATCCCAATGTCGGGCCCATATGGAGATTCTGAGTTCCTCCCATGATATCAACACGCACACTGGCACAACTTTCCAGGAGGTGACCTTCTAATTGGCCACCTTTGCACTCGCCAACCAATTAAGGGTGACAGGTGGGTTCCAAGGGCGCACAGCAATGTTAGGCTGACAGCCCCACTCAGAGAGGGGAGTGCTTCCGAGGCAGGTAAGTGAGTGCGAGGGGACCTGTAGCGGGGAAGCCTCATTGATAGAGCTTGAGGCTTCTGCACATGGTGGGGGCGGGGTGGGGTGGGTGGAGGGTTGGGGAGTTGGGGTGGAGTGGGGGGGGCAGTGATGTGTGCTTTGACGTTGGTAAAAAGCCAATGGAAAATAGCCCCTAAGTGGGGCCTTATTGGACTAATTGGCTGCCCACTTCCATGGAGCAAGCAGTTGACCCAGTTCCCAGCCCACCTGTGGGAAAGTCCCACAGAGGAGGGAATGCTTCCGGGAACTATCCTGACATTGCTCCCCTCTGACCCCGTCTGCATAGGGCCAGAAAAATTCTCATATCCCTGTCTTTACTCTATATGCATATTTATGTAATAATATAAATATTACAATTTGGATACTCTCCAGATATTTCGTATTTTGCCAACATCTTCCATTACTCAAAATGTGATAATGTCACTGAATGTAGCATGTGCCACTTGTACTCTCTGGCCCTGAGATTTCCTCCAGAGTGAGAAAAAAGTGGCAAGGAGAACGATTTTCAGACAAGAAACCCAGAAATAAGGGCTGAATTTAATGATGGGACATCGTTTCGATTTTTTACAACAGATTTCCCACCCACCAGACAGATGGACAGGCTACTTCTCCAGTGGGAAAGCAGTCGGTTAGTCAGACATTGCAGGGATTGGTGTGAGTGCGGGGGTCAGACATCATGGGGAAATCAGACATCACAAGGGGAGAAGGGATGGCGTCAGACAACATGAGGTGTTGGGAATTGGCTGATCTTGGGGTCCTATCGTGTTGAGGTAACGGTTTTGAACCTTGCAGAAATACTCCTACTCCTCTTGACTCACAAGCAGTGCAATAAAGGCACTTACCTCATCATCTGGCCCTTCTTTCCTACACATAGCTGTAGAAACTGCAACTGCACAAAATGCTCAAGTGTGATCGAACCAAGGTTTTATATGAATTTAGCATTGCATTCCCCCTCCAACTTTCGCATTTTATTCTTCTAGAGGTTAATCCCAGTACTTTGTTTGCACACTTCATGTACATGTCAATTTTTGTTGATAGTTTTAGTGATTTATGTATCTGCCTTCCAAAACTTCCTTGCTTCTCTAACCTAATTAATTTCTTACTTCTCAAGGATTAAGTAGCCTTCTTATTCAACCTACCAAGATGAATCACCTCACGCATTATATAATTACATTTGCCATTTATACCCTTCAGTCTGTAAGCCTATATATCTTTTCCATATTTTGGGACATTCCTCCACATTATTAGCTATACCATCCAATTCAGGATAATGTACAAATTGTAACACTATGCCTCAAATTTCTGAGTTCAAATCATTTACGTAATGAACATTAGTGGATCACTGCAGGATACCACTTCCCACTTTTTGCCAATCTGAGAAGCTTCCTTTAATGCTGATCTTCTGTTTTCTGGTTTATTGCCATCCTTCAATCCATTTCACTACCAGCTCTTGATTCCACATGCCCTGAGTTTTGTCATGAGTCTCTCATGCAGTAACTTCTCAAAGGCCTTCTGCAAGTCCTTGAGGTAGAAATTGGTTTGCATTGCACCCATTTTTTGGATGCAAAACATACCAATTTAACAGTGAGAAGTCTTGCATCCAATCCCAGTCAAATGGCTTAAACAAGAACTAAGCCGCTTGAAGAAATTGGCTGGGAGCCTAATGGCTGTTGAAGTGCCCCTCTATTAAATAAGTCAAAATGAGCAAAGCAAGCATCAGGCCTGCTCATCTTAGCATTCCAACTAAAAGTTATTTTTAATTTTTTATAACTCTTTCCTGTGAAGCCAGGAGGTGGAGAAATGCTCCTTCTCCTTCTCTCCACCATCTCCATAGTCCTAGTGATTGCGGTCTAATGAGTCAGGTTGTCCGAAATTCAATCCTGAATGTTCTTATCCAGAAAGCTAAACAGTGAAGGACAAAACTGTCTGGTTTTGAGGCCAATCTTCCACATCTTTATAAACTTCTATTTATAAACATGCACCTCTTAACCCAATGATCACAATTTCAATCTGTTCCTGTCTACAGGAGCATAAGTTAATGCCCACCACCTGCATACAATTAAACACAACTAATATATAATGAACGCTGGAGAAGAGCATGGTGGTGCGATAGGGCCTGGCAACTCATATGCAATACTTAGATGAGGCCCTAGGCTCAATTTTGTCCAGACCTGGGCTTTTCTGTTAAGGTATGCATGCTGGGGTGCTGTTGAGGCCCATAAATGGGCTAAACTAATTTCTACCCTCACGTGTACCACATCAACAGCAATGCTCTGTCTGCTTTCTCTGCAACTTCAAAGAAATTAAGATTGTTTAAGGTTGATCTTCCTTTTTGAAGTTCATGCTGATGATTTTTTAATTGCATTCTCAGTCTGTAGACATTTTGTTACCTGTTCTTTGACCCAAAGGGTGAAATCTTGTGGCAGCAACAGAAGTCTTGCTGGATATCTGGTGAAAGCCCCATGTCTCCTCTTTTCGGGGAGGCCCACCGCATCTTGTGCACTTGACATCAGGCCTTCCCAGGGACCAAGGACCCCAGGGTGAAAGTCCTGCCCACTGAGAGCTGCTGGTCAACCACAAGCTGGCAGCTCTATTGAATGGCAGCACCACCAGGGAGGTGGTGGCTGCTGCTAGTTCAACACTCATCTGAGGCCTAGGATCGTCACTGGATCCCAGACCAGAGGTGCCTGAAGGTGGGAAAGGGGTCAGCAGCAAGGGCCTAGGGTTGCTCTCAGCAACTTTACCGATGCTGGCTCCCTTGATCAGGCACTGAGTGCCTTTGAATGAGGGGACCTCCCCCACCACTCCCCAGGAGCTGGCAATCCACAGGCCTTCCTGCCATGGGCTTAATTAGGATGGAGGCAGGAGGTTGGTGGGGGGCGGTTGGTGGGGCCATCCACCTCCTTCCCTCCTGGTTGAATGCTCTCCCAGCCACCAAAATCACCATGGGGAAGGGCACTAGATTCCGCCCCACGATTCTAGTATCTTTTCCACCTTTGGCGTTAAGGTAACTGATGGGGGCGGGGTGAGATGGTTTACTTTGGGCAAGGCACTAATCAGGTGCTGTGATAATGAAAAATAAACACACCTGGTTTAAAGTCTGAATTTAGCACACGATATTCATCCTAATTGCTGATTATCATAATTCTAACTTGCCTTTGGGAAGGATTCTTCCTCCTGTCCCTCTCTCCTACAGCAGCTGGTGCTGTTCTCATCTCCTCCTTCCATTCCTCATCCAGACCAAGAGGGGGCCTCCAGCAAGATGTCCCTGGCCACGTACTCCCTTTTCCTGGTCTCTCCTATAAGGTGTCCAATAAGGTAGACTAGCACAGCACTCACTTTTTTTAGGTGAAATCCTCGGAGAAGTTGCTGAATAAATACTTTAAAGTGTTGGTAATGTCTTGACAAAGTGTTCCATAGGTTCTCCAATGTGTTTCAGAGCCCCCATTCATAATTCCAGCAGTAAGTGAACATGAAGTCGCACTTTAAGTAGCACTTGAAAGCCACATCTCAAACAGCTGGTTATTTTCAGAAGAGGGATTAGGGCAAGCGCTAGCCACCAAAATGCCATGCAGCCTCTTATTAAGCCTCAGGACAATTCCTAGCACAGGCTTACTTTACCAAGGCAGTGCCTGGCACTAAAGGCAGGCTAAACTGATGTTTCAGTTCAAAACCAATCTTGGACACCTCAGAGGATCTTTAGTGCTTGAATGCACTTCTGAAAATTGCACCCCCACCACCCTGGGTCTATATGGAAGTATAGAAACATTGCGCCCGATCAGATTTTAGTTGACATGAAATGAGCTGAAAAGACTATTAATGTAGCAGTTCAAATTGTTGTGCCTCACCAGTAAGGGTAACAGTCTTGAGTTCCCATATTGGCTTAAGCATAATCTAAAGCACAAAAAGCCTTTCTCAGTTTTGTTTGTTTCCATCTGAGCCATTAAATGAAATTCTTGAGGCTCTATGACAGGGGGTCCTACACTTTTAACACAAGCAGCCTTCTGTTCACTTAGCGTTGTGTCAGATAGTCATGAAGAGTTCATGACTCCTTTCTTTGTCACTGACATGTCAATAGTTAAGCAGTTTAATAGATAAGAGCTAGAATTAATTGCAAATAAACTTGAAATTGTATTCGAAAGGAATGGTTGTTGTTGTATCTCTTATGCTTCTAAAGTGCCTCTCTCCTTTGTGTGTTGCTTTGTTCAATTGAAAAAACAAGCATTTGTACATAAAGAAGCACTACTTTATTTTTTTTGACTGCCCATGCATTCTTCTTGATGAGAATGAGAAACAGTTTTGCACAGAGTGAAATAGTTGCTCAAAGATGATTTTACAAAATCCGATCAGCCTCCGCCCAATAATCAGTAAACCAATGAAAGGAGACATCCATTGGGCCATCAAGCAACACCTACTCATTTATAACCTGGTCCTTGACACTCAGTTCAGGTTTTTAGCACCAATCTGCTCCAATCACAATTTTGATCCAGGTATGGAAGTGAGTGTAATTGCCTTTGATTTTAAAGCAGCAGCCAATTGAATATGGCATCAAGGATCCTGAGCAAAATTCATTAGATAGATTCAATGGCTAGAATCATAACCTGATGCAAAGCAAGGCCATTGCGGTTATCAGGGACAAATCATCAAAGGCATAGGATGTAATTGAGTTTTTCAGGGAAGTGTCCTCAGCCGAACCATCTTCTGCTGCTTCATCAATGGTGAACGTGGTCAGGAGTGGAGCTGTTCTCTGACGATTCCACAATTTTCAGCTCTATTCACAACTTCTCTAATAATGAAGCAGCTCATTGCTAGCTTACACCAGGGCCTGGACAACATCCAGACTTGGGCTGTCAAGTGGCAGGTAACATTCACACCACGCATTGCCAGGTAATGGCCTTTGAAAGCCCCACAATTTCCCTTGACCTTTTGATCTTTGATCACAGAGTCCTCCACCATCAACACCTTGGGCTCCACACTGACCAGAAGCTGAACTGAATTGGACCAACCATATCAATAAATATGGCTCTAAGAGCAGAGAAGAGACTGTAGTTTGCAATGAGTAGCTCACTCCTGATCCCTCAATGTCTCTTCATTATTTACAATGCTCAAGTCAGGGGTATAATTGAATATTCACCACTCACCTTGGTTGGTGCAGCAACAACACTCAATAAACTCTGTATCATCCAGCACAAGGCAGTTTGTTTGATCAGTATCCATGTTGCTGGACTCGAATTCCACCACCAGTGCAGTGTGCATGAGCTGGAGGATGCACTGCAGCAACTCAGTAAGGTGACTTTTACAGCACCTTCCTTCCCTGAAACCTATGCCATCAATAAAGACAGGAACAGCAATGTTGTGGGAACAGCGTCAAATCAAAGCTCCTGTCTACATCACAGGTGCTTATAACTCAAACATATACTGCCAGTCATTCATCATTGGTGGACCAACGTCATGGATTGCTCAACTTAACATCAGGTGGAAGCTGCATTGCCACAAGGAAGGCAACAGTTCAAGGAGATGACCCAAAATCATTTTCTTACAGCAGCTGAGAATGGGCAATGGATACAGTCTTGCCAATGTCATCAACATCCTAAGAACAAATTTTTAAAAATATTTAGTGAAAATATGTTAATTGATTCATCTTTTGGTTTTACAGTGAAATGGAAATTTACTGCATTATTTTCTTGAAATACTAGGACTGCATTATACCAGCCCTCAGGGAACAGGCCCTCAAAGCCATGCCCAATTGAGACACTTCAGTCAATTAAGGGATTCTTCCTGCTTCCCTTGGCATTTTACCAGTGGTGAATGGGCCCTCACTGGGTAAGGTGCTTATCAAGTAAACCCAAATGGTTCCCGGCAAGTTCCAGGCAGGAGGTATCTTCCTGTTTGGGTACCCATTAGTCCATGGTGGGCCCCCTCAGTGGCAATGGCCACCCCTGCAGCAGCAGTGCCACCTGCCCTCACCAACCACTACAGCACACACCCCCACCCCCCAACCTTACCAGGGCCTGTCTGACTATTGCTGATACCCCCAGACCCCACTTATCTTGCTTTGAGGACACACCGTCATTACTGCACTCTCCTCCTCCAGGTGCACCACCAGCAGTGGTCTCTGCCCCCAGGGGCGCTGCAGGGGCTGCTAAGCTGCCGGCCTTCTGATTGGCCACATCATCGCTGACAAGATGCTGCCCAGGTCCCATTAACTGCTGAAATGAGTTCACCACTCCCCCATTGTTTAAGGTCTGGCTAAATGTGAGTTATAATGCTGGTACAATACGTAAAGAAAGAAATGTTTGTTTATATAGCACATTTCATAATCTCAGAATATCCCTAACCGATTCACAGCCAATGAAATATTGGCCAAAATCTTCCTGCCTCCAGATCGTCAGAGATGGGACGTACGTTGAAAGATGCTTCTCTGGACCCTGCAGGTGTCCTGATGCTAGACATAAGTGGGAATTTCCCGGGAAGTTTAAACTTCCGATGGACAGATTCCTTGCTGTCCAGGCCCCTCTGTGAATGTCTCTGACCCTGAGCTCAGGCAGAGACTTGAGCCAGATACGCAGGACTTACCTGGATACTTATCCAGGAAATGTTAGACAGTTTAATACCTGGTCTAACAACTGTGTAACTCAACTAAGCAACACAACCAACACTCCCCAATCACCCCCCCGGACCACCCAACTACACCACACCCACCGAGTAACCAAAGACCCCCCTGACTAGACCCAACTACACCCCGACCGTCCAACTACCCTGACAACGTGACTATCTCACTGACCAGACCCAACTACCCCCCACCTGACTACCCACCCCACCCAACCCAAAACCCTCTGCCCACCTGACTACCCACTTACCACCTGACTACCACCCGACTACCCCTGACCAGATCCAACTAGTTTTCTGTGCACCCAACTACCCAACCCCTGACTACCCCGACCCAACCTGGCCTACCCCACCCCACCCCCAACCACCCGCTAACCCCAAACCAAGCCCGACTACACCCCGCACCCGACTACCCCTCCAACCACCTGACTAACCCCCGACCCATCTACCCACTTCACCCACCTACTTAACTCATCCGCCTCACCCACCTACTCATTCACTCATCCATTCACTAACCCACAGTCATTCATTAAAAGACCTGAAACCCTTAAAACCTTACCTGAATAAGGCAACTACTGTCATAATAAAGCGGTGTTCCCTCTCCTTTCCCCAACACCACGACGCTTGCTGGACTTACCCTGAAGATGATGCGCTATCCATTTCTGCTTCAGCTGGGATTGGAAGATCCCAGAAGAAATGGATTGTATCATCAGCCTGGAAAAAACATTACGGCCAGCAGTGCTGCGCTCAGCATTGCCACTGACCAGAAGATCTAGGCCATTGTCACTGTTGTAATGTGGGTAAACAAAGTAGCAATGCTCTTGCAGTAAAGTCCAAAAGGCAGCATCTCTGACACTGCAGCACCCTCCCAGATGATGCACTCAAGCCACTGGAGTCGAATTTGAACCTGTTACTTTTTAACTCAGATATAAATGTTCTATCACTGACCCAAGACTGACACCTACAAAATCATTGTTTGGAATATACAGTGTTACTTAAATTGATTGGATTTGCTACCTCAGGAATTGCCCAATTGTCATTTTTAACCTATTGGCAGAAACTATTGTCAGCTGTGTGGAATATATTGTTTATTTTGGCAGGAAGAATAAAAGAGAAGCATATTATCTAATTGGTGAGAGGTGCAGAAGGATCTGGATTTCTTAGTGCATGAATCACAAAGGGCCAGTATGCAAGTACAGCAAGTAATTAGAAAAGCTAATAGAATGTTATCATTTATTGCGTGGAGAATTGAATACAGAAGTAGGGAGGTTATGTTTCAGTTATACAGAACACTAGTGAGACCACATCTGGAGTACTGTGTACAGTATTGGTCATTTTATTTAAGAAAGGATGAAAGTGCGACGAAAACAGTTCAGAGAAAGCTTACTAGACTAATACCAGGAATGGGCAGGCTGTTTTATCAGGAAAGGTTAGACAGGCTAGGCTTGTATCCGCTGGAGTTTAGAAGAGTAAGAGGCGATTTGATTGAAACATATAAGATCCTGAGGGGTCTTGACAGCGTGGATGTGGAGGGGATGTTTCCTCTTGTGGGAGAATCCAGAACTAGGGGTCACTGTTTAAAAATAAGGGGCCACCCATTTTAAACAGAGATGAGGCGAAATTTTTTCTCTCAGAGGGTTGTGAATCTTTGGAACTCTCTTCCTGAAAAGGTGGTGGAAGCAGAGTCTTTGAATATTTTTAAGGCAGAGGTGGATAGATTCTTGGTAAGCAAGTGGGGGGGTGATAGGTTATCGGGGGTAGCTGGGATGCAGATTTGAGGTTACTATCAGATCAGCCATAATTTATTAAATGGCAGAGCAGGCTTGAGGGGCTGAATGACCTACTCCTGCTCCTTGTTTGTATGTTTGTATATCAAAATATGCAATTTTCCATTAATACCATCCTAAGTCACTGCCCGGACTACTATTTTTCCCATTGTGGTAAATCCACACAAAAACTCCAGAGAGTTGGAATATTGCCTCTTAATCTCCCACCTTTCAATCTAAATACATCAGTAAAACAAATGGGAAAAAAATTGTGTTAAAAAAATTGTGTGCTAAAACATTAATAAAAAAATTAAAGACCATTCTCTTGCATGCATGAACTATTCTCCTCCAAATAGCCTCCTCGATTATTCAAGGATCACTGAACCACGGCTTATGCCATGATTTTACACAGGTTCGGGCATGGAGACAAGCCCCAAGTCTACCTCAGCTGGAATGGGGATCGAAGCCTGTGCTGTTGGTGTTATTCGGAACCACACGCTATCCATCTAGCCAACTGAGCAAACTGGCCCCCTGTGCGTGAGCAATTAATTGGCATTTAGCTGTGAGCTGGCAGCATTAACTGAAGGGAAAAATAGGAAGTCAGATTTCTAAGTGAATATTGTAAAGCACAGCAATTTCTGTTTCAGATGATGAAGCTGCACTGTTCAGCTCCTTGTGCAAAATACTTGAAAATCCATTATTTGCTTCTTCTCTCATGTAACAGAATGATGAAGTGAACACAGTTCGAGTGAAAGAACGAGGCCAAGATGTACTCATCCTGAAAAAAGTGTCGTCATCTAGCCCAGCCCCCACAGCAGGGAGTGCCCGGAATGATTGGAGGTAAGTGGTTCACATACTCTGCAGAGCACTCAGCAGCCAGATGGATCAGATCAGCTGGAGTCTAACAGTGAGAAAGAGCAAAAGACAACACTGAAATTATGTAATGCTCTAATAGTTAGAAATAAAATAATAAGGGAACAGTATGGGAAGTTCAATACTAAGAGTTTTTGATCCCTGTATGGAAGACAAAAGGGTTTCCAAAATCTTTGAAGATTGTACTGATGTGACCTTGCCAGCTTTTGATGTGCCTTATTTTAAATATATTGATGAGGATTCAGAGGATGAATGGAGTAATCCTTCACAATCTTCAGCAGAAGATGACTCAGTCGGAACTATACTGTCTAATAGGTACATGGTTGTGGCTGGAACCCCTGAGAAGATTCTGGAGCATCTGCTGAACTATATACACCTGGACGAAGGTGAATGCAAAGAGACAGGTAAGGGCTATTATCCTGCCATTGAATCTATGGATACATTTATATGATTAGGTAATATTTATACGTACATCTTGCATGGTGCTGAAAGTTCGATTTATTATTATTTTGATTTTTCTTTACATAAATATTTTTGTTAATTGCTTAACTGAATATAATTTATACAATGCTGTACCACAAGGAATTTTAACCAGCTCTCTAGATCTTACTGACCTTTATCAGGTTTTACCCCTTGTTTACCATTTTCTAGTTTTAGAAGCAAATTTTTAAATGATCGTTTGCAGAAAGCTAAATTCAAAGCAATGATTTTCACCGTGTTAGTTAACCACTACCTGCCACTGTTTCTCCCTTCCTGTGATATAAATTATAAATCCATAACAAAATGAATGAAAATGGTTCTGAATCACGCACTATGCTCCGGATAGAAAGATGGAGAGGCTATCTGTATTCTAAGTGGTGAAATAATACATGAGATAGGATTTCCTCATGATGCATTAAGTGGTAAAGCATTGTTGTTACCTACCAATAATTAGAGGAATGAAACGAGCATTGTAAACCTAATGGCAGCTTTAAAACAATGAGAGAATAAACAATCCCAAACTATTACTGACCTTTAAATGTCAACATCAACCCTACAATTCTTCTGGTCAATTGCTGAATCATATTAGGTTCACTTTTTGTGTCTAGGTGTTATGTGTACACCTCTGTCAAATAAATTGGGTTCAGAAGTAAGGCAAATACAAATCATTCATTACTGTTGAATTTTATATGGTGATGAACGTTGCGCCAGAAAATAATCTGCATATATTATAGTAGTCTTATTATGAGCCTTGTTAAAACACTTTGAGCCAAACAGTGACACAATACATTTAGTGAAAGCACTTGAAACTGAAACATTACTTTTACTGATTGCTTGTGCTAAAAGTTTGACTGTAATTCATGTTAAATTCTAGCTTAGTGATCAAACCCATGGGATTCTATAGAATGCGTTGCACTTTATTTTGGATCTTGACTGCGCCTTGCTGGATTTAATTGGGCAATGTTGGAAAATTTCCAAAACCCTATATGAATAAACAATGTTGCCTTTTTCAGCATTGGGATTCCCAGGGAGGCCTGAAGCAGGGCAGAGTGGAACTTCCATCCACCCATTTCAAACAACCGTAAATCTATCTGAAATCTGGGGTCAGGGTTGTACAATGGTTCTTGGTAGACTCTCATGTTAGCAGGGTGAGGGAGGGATGGTATCTGAGCCACTGTGTCACAGTGTTAGTGGTTCTGCAGGGCTCTATAAAGCATTAAAAAAAATGTATCCTTGGTTTGCTTCTTCTGCTATTTATTGACTCCATGGCATCAAACACAACAGCATGGGTTGGTGGGAAGGCATGGAGTGGCCTGAGGAGATTAACATGAGGATTAAAATTTACTCTCATATGGAATCCTTGTGGGCTAAGAGAAACAGTCCCAACCTTGTCTGTCCCTCTTTGTGCTGGTTTCTTCCTTTAAACCCCTCCCCAGCACTAACTTAATGCCAGGTGTTCCTTTGCATTCCCAGTGTCCTGGGGCTCCCAACCCAATTTCTGTTCTTGCCCACCAGCCCTGACATCACTCCAACCAGTTTTAGTTTGGAGACAGGTCTGCTTTATTGAAAGCAAGCCAAGGAGTTAAACTAGCTTGGGCCTCATGGTGAACTCTCTGAAGGAGTTTCCCTCTGGCCCTGTGGGCTCCTGCTCCTAAAATGGCCTGAGTTAAAATCGTTCCCATTTGTCAGCTCATAATTTGGTTGCACAATCCTCCCCAAATGTCTGAATTTTGAAGCTTTGTCTTTGAGAGAAACAAAATGTATTTCTGCAGGGGAGCCTCCAGCAACCAGAAGAAACAGATGAACATAAAGAATTGTTCACATCACTTTCTAAATAAGATTTATATAGGAGAGAATTTTCCCCCCGTTGAGGGGGCTTGTGCAGGGGCAGGCAGGCACGGACCCAATCGGCATCCCTGATCGGGTCCGCGCCTCCATTTTATGTGGGCAGGCCAATTAAGGGGCCGCCCAGCATGACGCTCACCCGGAAGCGCTGTGCACTCCCTGTGCAGGCGGTGGGGTGGGGGGGGGGGGGAGGTTCCCTGAGTCAGGAGTGTGCTCTTTCGCGCATCTGAAAATCTAAATGACGCGCAGTGACCTCGGGACGCACGCCCAATGTCACCCCACGTCATTTTACACCTCGGTGAAGAGGCCCCGTCCCCACTCGCCGAACCGAAAATTCTCCCCATAAAATCGCTATTGCAATGTTATTGGATTAAGTGAACTATTTCTGCTCTCTGCTCTTATTTTTAACTTTGTTTAAAAGTAGTGCAACTCGAATTTATTGAACTTAAAATAATGTCGCTCTGGTTTTCTTTGTTTTGTTTGTGTTTTGTACACTGTCATATTCAGTTTTATATGCTTCCAGCAGAATATTTTAGAAGAGTTTAATAAGTGCATAATTCTGCATATGATGCTTAGCAAAGAATAAGGTGAGCTATTACAAAATTCCAACTTTGCAGTTTACTCCTATAAGGTAAATATTTGCAGTACTTACACCACCAAAACTGTAATATATTTCCAGCTGCCATGTGATCCTGCCAACCAATATTAACTCATGACAGTAAAGTCATCATTTTAAAGGAAAACACGCATGTAACATTAATTTATAAAGAATATCAAATATTGGGAAGAAAGTGGGTGTAACCCAATTTTGAAATTAGATACTGTTAATAAATTGTGTACTGTTTCAACCAAACTAATACATTGAAAAACAGCCTATATCTCTCATATAGGTACTTACTATAGCAGTTGTGTTACTTGTGATCCTTACTTAATTATTCTAACCTTTTCACCTCCATTTTATTACCTACACAAGGCCTTAATTCCCAAGGGCTTTTGCTGTGTTGTCAATAACAAGGCGATTTTTAAGATCAGCAAGAATCATAGAAAAACGTAGAGTTGTTTTTCTTTTCAGAGGAACATACATGAAATAGACTACATTTTGACAGCAAATTGAGTGATTGTGATTCCTATTGAGTGACACCTGCCTTTGGAGTTTAGTCACTAGCACAATGCGCAAGCATACCTTGTCCTGCCTCCCCTTTCAGTATCAGAAAACAGGCGAGTGCACACGCCTGGACTCCTAACAACTCACACAGCCATAGCTCAGTTCCCCTTTTAACCCCCCACCCTGTGGATGAGAAAAGTGAAAAAACAAGTTGGCCGCCTGCCCGTGTTGCCCGTGTGACGGCCGCAAAGTCGCAGGGGCAACCTAAAATTGCCTTCAATTGCACCTTTAATTGCTGTAAGTGGCTGATTAATTGTTGGTGGGTGCGCTTCTGAGTCCTGCACATGCCCGCTGACTGTAATATCACGCAAGTGCGCTTTAACGTTGGGACGTGTGCCTGACATCTTCTCCCAAGATTTGAACCTGTTTCAGGTTGAGCGTGCGACCGCTACTACTATGTAAAATTCTGGCCCATATTTCTGAATGATATTAATGCCTTCAGTATATTTATGTTAATGGACTGAGCAAGAGATACAAGTAAAGATGCATAACTATTTTGCTATGTTTCAAAGTCATTACCAAGGACTGAAAGCTTCCCAGTTTTCCCAAAACAAAAAAAAATATTTTTTATAGATTAAGGAGACATCTGAATTCTATTGTTCCCAGTTTACATAGTGAAAGTGAAATATATTGGCATATAATCCAACACCAACTCTGTAAGAAATGGAAACAATGCCCTGTTGATAGCTGTTAGTGCATAGTTGGTTTAATATAGTTATCCCAACTGTGTGAATTTTGAGTTTTAAGTAGTTTCATATGCTCTTGGCACAAATAAAATAATAGGCTAAGAGAAAAGAAAGTGATATGTGAGCTACATATAACAACAACTTATATTTGTATAGTGCCTTTAACATAATAAAACATTTCAAGACACTAGAGAGACAGTGAGGTATAAGGAGGGCATTCCAGATCTTAGGGTCAAGGCAACTGAGCAATCAAAACAATCTAATAGCCTACATTACACATTGAAGGTATACATTTCAGGGTGAACTTGACTTCCTTTTATTCAATTTTTCACACTTTCACATTCCCCCACTGCTGATTTGTAAATAACTGTAGGCTGTCATTTAGTTTAACTCATTTCTTGTTTTCCGAGGTCCAATAATATTTAAAGTAAAATGGTTATTGGCATCTATTGATTTTCCCCTGATTTCTCCCAGTTTTCAAGGCTAAACATAAACACTGAAAGGCTCCCCAAAAAGCTAAGTTAGCAATAAAATCTGACTTTAACAGCTTTACGTTTATAATGCTTTATTACATCCCTCAAAAACGTCCCAAAGTGCTACACACACAGCAGTGTTTTTAGGTTGGCGGACGGGCGCAATCAGCGGTCCCGGGACTGGCCAGGAAACGGACCGCTGACCATGATCGGCCCACGATCGCGGTTTCATGCTGGCTGGCCAATTAATGGGGCAGGAGGAGGCCGGGCGCTGAAGTCGGTGCGGGTGTGGGCCAGCGCTGAGAAAAAGCCCCCTGAAGGCAGAGAGCTGCCTCAGGGAACTGCAGACCCGAAAATCCTCAAATAAAGTTTTGAAAAGCAGAAAAAAAATGTTCAAGCATCCCAATCTGGCACCTGAAAATATGCATGATTAAAAATGCTGCCCACAGATTTTTATTTTTATGTTATTTCATCACGGAAACCTCATCCCGCTTTTGGATGAGGTTTCATGAAAAATGTAAAGGGCACCTGGCCGATTCGCCCGTCGGCCAGCCGTAAGGTTGGATGGGCGACATAAAATTAAAGACAATTGCGCTGTTAATGACATTAAATGGCCTCTTGATTGTCGGCAGGTGCGCTTCCGTTTTTTGCGCGCGCCCACTGACTGAAATATCGTCTGAGCGCGGGAGGAGTCAGGACACTCGCCCGGCATCATCTCACACAATTTCACGCCGGATTGTGTCAGGTGCACGCCCGCCTGATCAGCGTAAAATTCTGCCCATAATGAATGCTGTTATGTGCACTAACAGATACCTCGTGAACTTATGCCAGACAGTGAGATTTCTCAGAATCCTCATGAATTTGTAACATGCTTTCATTCTCTCCTAACCATGATGTAATTTGTATTTCCTTGTTATGACCAAGCAGATTGTGTGATGATAGTTGGGAGAGCAAAATGAAAGCAGCTTAGAAATCCACCTGAAATCTTTCATATCCCTCTCCTGTTTATGTGTTAACCTCTATATATTACACTCTAGTTATATATTATTCATACCTATGTACAATCCCTTCATTGACATCTTTTCTAATTCCTGTGTATAACACACTCATTCCTATTTATTACTCTGTTATGTCATATACTTCTCACTATGTGCTCCGCTAACCCTAGTTGGTACTAATGGCCACCTTCTTTCTCATATCACGTAGTGGAGGACTGGAGTCAAATGTAGGCTAGGCTTAAAGGATGTTAGTAAACCAACTGGGATTGCAGTTTTCACTGCTTTTTTCCCTAATGCCAGTTGAATTAAATTTTGCCATAATCTGATCCCTAGGGGCAGGATTTTCCAGTCGTCAGGCAGGCAGAGCGGGCGAGCCAAGGAGTGGCTGGGAAACAGTCCGTCACCCATGATTGGCCCCCGACCACGATTTCACCTTGCTGGCCAATTAATGGCCGGCCAGCGTGAAAGGTGCACTGAGGAGCTCAGTGCCGCTGGGGTGGGGGTGGGAGGAGGGTAAGCGCTGAAGTCTGCGCAAGCGCAGGGGTGCACGCACCGAAAGCTGCCTGAGGGTACAGAGCTGCCTCAGGGAGCTAAAGAATTGTGGATACAAAAAGAAAGATTTTAAAGATGAGAGAAACATGTTCCACATGTGGCTCACTCAGATGAAAAGGGACATATTAGAAATAATGTGTAAATTTAAAAAATTTTTAAAAATTATTGCTGGAAACCTCATCCTGCCCGTGTTTGAGGTTTCCTAAAAAATCCAAAGGCCCGGCTGATTTGTCCACCCGCCAAACATCAGATTGGACGGGCAGCGAAAAATTGCTTTTAATTAATTGATTAGCGGCCTTAATAGGCCTTTAAATTGTCGGTGGGCGCACTGCCGACTCTCGCACATGCCTGCCGACCGAAATATCACATGCTATTTTACGCTCGATCAGGTCGGGCACACGCCCGGCCGTGGGACATAAACTCCTGCCCTAGGTTGCTAACCCTGCACCATGACTATTGCACACTGTATGCACCACTGTAGTCTCTCTCAACTTCCCTCTCCTGTCCACTGTACAAACAGCTCACCTCCATTGACCTCCTTCCCAGGCATTTTTTTTAATTCATTCGTGGGATGTGGGTTTCTCTGGCTGGGCCAGCATTTATTGCCCATCCCTTGTTGCCCTTGAGAAGGTGGCGGTGAGCTGCCTTCTTGAACCGCTGCAGTCCATGTGGCGTAGGTACACCCACAGTGCTGTTAGGAAGAGAGTTCCAGGATTTTGACCCAGCAGAGTGAAGGAACAGTGATATATTTTGAAGTCAGGATGGTGAATGGCTCGGGAGGGGAAACTTCCAAGTTTTGGTGTTCCCAAGTGTCTGCTGCCATGTCCTTCTAGACGGTAGCGGTTGTGGATTTGGAAGGTGCTGTCTAAGGAGCCTTGGTTAAATTCTAGATAAAGATTATGGAAGATTGATGGGACAGTGACTGCCTTCAGGGCTTTTGTTTATAATTCAAAGTATCCAATGAGACGGTCTGATTTTTATTTCTAATTATTTGATTTGATATCTCAATTAAATTATCGTGTAAATTTTCATCAATTGATAAGGAACTGATATTCTTTTCAAAACCCCTTGAAAAATGTTAAATGCTTTAAATGGAAGCATGTTTTTAATGTTTAAAAATAGCAGCAGGATATAAAATCTTAATTTGCAGTTAGTGTGGCCTATCTAACCTAATTATTACTTTCTCAGAACACACTGGTATGTGTTTTAACTTGCGTGTAATACAATGCAATGTTCAGAGGCATTGCAAGTTACTGCAGGAATTATCCAACAGTTCTGAATGCTGAGTTCCAACTCTTCACTTAACTGTTAATGCCTTGAGGCATGACCAGCATACTTCCCGTCAATCACTGAAGCACAACTGTGAGTTTGCCAGCACACGCCATTCTGCAATACAGCACAGCGGTGAGCTGCACTGATCATTAAATGTTAAGAGAAAATCACGACAATCAATGAGGTTTTGTGAAATCTTTAGTGACTGAAAGATTCCACTGTTGTAGATTTAACTGCTGTAAATCATGACAATGATTTTAGTCAGGATTTTATTTATGCAGGCCAGTTCCAAAAGTAGTAAATCTCTGCCAGATACACACAGCATTTCAGCCTTTGTACAATGTTCTGTAACATCCTCTGTTAGGGCCTTTAATTATTGTACTGATTGATACCCTCTAATCCAATTAAGACAATCCCTTATATCTGTGGGCTACGATTCATTCATAAGAAAAGCAGTGTGGTCTTAGTTTTCCTTAGTACATAAATCCTGTAACTTTTAATACTCGTGGTCGTATTTAATCAATAGGCAAACATTCGACTACATTATTGCTTGGTCCAAAGGGAACATTGCTGTGTCTTTTTACCCTGACCTTTCCTCCTCCATTCTCCTGAAGTTGCTGATTCACTGTAATGATTCAGCTCCATGACACTGGGAGCTTTTTGGTACCTTGTTCCAGCAGCCATTGTATCAATCTAGACAGTGAGCCCCAGCAAGCTATTCACCTTGGAGAGCATCGGAATTAAGCCCAATTTCCTTTGTACCCATTATCCACACACTCGCACTTTCCAAAAGGGGTTGCTGAAGTAAAAATCCTGACAGATGATTTGTCCCTTTCCTAGCCTAAGTATTTTGTTGGAACATTCTTATTAGCCCTTTCACACTGATCTGTTCTGATCATGTTGATACTGTTACTTTTCCATAGTTCTTATTAAATATTATCCAATTTTCATTTGCAGAATATTCCACACTTAGAAAATATGAAATGATTACACCATGCTTTAACAGTCATTTCAGATATTTGTTTTTTTGGTAAATTGTAGCTGATTCTTGATTAATTTAATTAACAAAATAACAAAATTATACAATCTAACAAATTTTAACAAAAAGAACATAGCAACGAAAGAGCAGGAGTAGGCCATTCAACCTATCAAGCCTGCACTGCCATTCAGTATGATCATGACTGATCATTCACTTCAATGCCTTTTTCCACACTATCCCCATGTCCCTTTACACCATACATATTTAGAAATCTGTCAATCTCTACTTTAAACATACTCAATGACTGAGATTCCACAGCCCTCTGGGGTAGATACCAAAGATTCACAACCCTCTGAGTAAAAAAAAATTCTCATCATCTTGGTCCTACCTGGTTTCCACCTTATTTTGAAATTATGTCCCCTGATTCTAGACTGTCCAACCAGGAGAAACATCTTACTTGCATCTACCTTGTCCATCCCTTTACGCATTTTGTAGTACTCAATGAGATCAATTCTCATTATTTGAAACTCGAGAGAATGCAAGCCCAGTTTTCCCAATCTCTCTTCATGGGACAGTCCTGCCATCCCGGGAACAAGTCTGGTGTACCTTCATTGCACTCCAACTATGGCAATAATATCCTTCCAAAGGTAAGGGGTAAAGCTGCACACAGCACTCCAGATGCAGTCTAACCAAGTTTCTATACAATTGAAGCACTACTCCTGTGCTCAAATCCTCTTGTAATAAATTATGAGCCAGGGTTCACAGTCTGAGGATACGGGGTAGACCATTTAGGACTGAGATGAGGAGAAATTTCTTCACCCAGAGAGTGGTGAGCCTGTGAAATTCGCTGCCACAGAAAGTAGTTGAGGCCAAAGCACTGTATGCTTTCAAGAAAGAGTTAGATATAGCTCTTGGGGTGAAAGAGATGAAAGGATATGGGGAGAAAGTGGGAGCAGGCTATTGAGTTGGATGATCAGCCACGATCATAATGAATGGCGGAGCAGGCTCGAAGAGCCAAACGGCCTACTCCTGCTCCTAGTTTCTATGTTTCTATGTTTCTAATTGCCTGCTGCAACTGCATGTTCGCCTTCAGTGACTTATGGACAAGGACACCCAGGTCCTTTTGTACATCTACACTTTCTAATCCCTTACCATTTAAGAAATACTCTGCGCATCTGTTCCTCCTACCAAAGTGGATAACCTCACCTTTTTCCACATATATTCCATCTGCCATGTTCTAGTCCACTCACTAAGTCTGTCCAAATCCTCTTAAAGCTGCTTTGCATCTTCCTCACAACACACATTCCCACCTAGCTTTGTGTCATCTGCGATGACACAAGAGGCACTTTAGAAACTCACCAAACTTCCTTAGACAGCACCTTCCAAACCCACAACCACTACCAACTAGAAGGACAAGGGCAGCAGACATATGGGAACACCACACCTGGAAATTCCCCTCCAAGCCACTCACCATCCTGACTTGGAAATATACCACCATTCCTTCACTGTCGCTGGGTGAAAGTCCTGGAACTCTCTTCCTAACAGCCCTGTAGGTGTACCTACACCACTTGGACTGCAGCGGCTCAGGAAGGTAGCTCACCACCATCTTCACAATGGCAATTAGAGGTGGCCAATAAATGCTGGCCTAGCCAGTAAAGCCCACATCCCATGAATGAATTTTTAAAAAACTTATAAATATTGCATTTGGTCCCCACACCCAAATCATTGATACATATTGTGAACAGCTGGGGCCCGAGTACTGATCCCTGTGGTAGCCCACTAGTCACAGCCGACCAAAGTGAGAATAACCCGTTTATTCCTGCTGTCTGTTTTCTGCCTGTTAGCCAATCCTTAATCCATGCTGGTATATTACCTCCTATCCCATTTGCTTTAATTTTGCTAACCAACCCCCTGGAGGAGATTTTATCAAAAGCCATCTGAAAATCCAAGTATATGACGCCCACTGACACCCCTTTATCAAATCTGTTAGCAACATCCTCAAAAAAACTCCAACAGGTTCGTCAAACATAATTTCCCATTCATAAATCCATGTTGAATATGCCGAATCAGATCATTATTATCCAAGTGTACATTTACCCCATCCTTTAGAATAGATTCTAGCATTTTCCCTACTACTGATGTAACTGTTGAGCATGCAACTTGTTTGCCTACGTTGTGCCAGATTGGATGTGTTACATTTTAAACTTGAGGGTTTCCTCAAAGGCAATGAGAGGCTGAACCATAGAGAGCAGAAACTATCCAAGTTGAAACCATGGTCTATGCTGAATTCCGTCATCTAATTCAGGTTGTGCTAGAAAAAGCCACAACTCGCTTCAGTCACCCAGGTTAGAGAACAGAAAATCAGCTAAAATTCCTGATCTTGATCAGCTATTCAACAAGTATTCAGTTGAGGATTAGGCTGAGCTTCCTTTTACCCTATGGCTAAGTATCCTGCTAACATTCAACATCCACGCTCACCTGAGGCCACATTATTAAGATGTCAGAGAATGATTAACATCTGTGATACTGTACCCTAGCAATGAGACAACACCTTAAAGAGAGAAGAAATGATTGACAGGAAATGAAGGTAGAAATAAAATACACTTTAGCGCAATGGTAATTAATCTTTCAGATGTTCCAAGTTTATGGAACTAAATTTCTGTGGGGGTTCTTCCAGTTTCTTTTGGAATTTCAGGATCTAGGTGTGCAAATCATTGATAATATCATTGAGTGATATTGAATATCACTATCATTGAGTGATTCTGAAGAAAACTAGAGTTTAAATATGTGCCAGTTCTAGTCTTGAGTTTGATTGCCGGGGTGTTTGGGACGGGGGCAGGGTGGGTTGCAGGGGCGGGATTTTCCAGAGTATTTTTTTCCCTTTATAGCACTTTGTTTTTCCATTTTATGGTCCCAGGAAATTAGAAGGCTGTTAGGAGATAAGAAAAGGGATGGTGAAAAGTGTTTTGTCATGATGGTTCAGCCGCCATGGTGTTGGGCAAGTTTGATGGACTAGCTGCTCATTTCCTGCCTATCATTTTTGTATTTTCATATGTTTGTAAAAGGGAATTGTCCCTTTTCTGATGTCCTTTTGGCGATTATTGCAATTTCTCTACCAGAAACCATTTTCTGATATCTTCATCATGTGTCCATGTACTGTTGGCATTATAAGAGTGTAGCAGAGAGTTAAAAACACTCTTTGTTCATTTTGCTATAGCTTATACGATGGCTACTATAATTGCAAAGTGTTTAAAAAATTAAATATTTATGTCACAGAAAGGGGATAGAAGCCCTAATTTCCACATTTGATTGCCAACAGGACCAGCTAACTAAGTGTGTCTGCCTCAGGCTGTCCTGGGCAGACTGTTGTAGTAATTATGGTTTTATTAAGTGTGTAATGTACCTTTAAGAATACTATTTGTTAAGGAAGATCACATGATCTGCAGTAACCAATAGGAGAGCAGCACGGGCTCCCTCAGTAGGAGGTATAGAGATAGAGTTGGAGTTGAAAGCACACGTGTAGATGCTGCTGAGTATGTTGTAAATAAACTTAATGCGCAGAATATTGTGCTCGTCAGGTGGGCACGCGCCCGACCCGAATGAGCGTAAGATGATGTGCGATGACATCAGGCAACTGTCCCGACATCATCGCGCACTCGGGCGATATTTCAGACGGCGGGCACACAAGGCAGTGCACCCGCTGGCAATTAACAGGTCTATTAAGGCCATTAAAGTTCTAATTAAATGGCATTTTTCACCGCCCGTCTAACCTTACGGTTGGCGGGCAGGCTAGAAAACCAAGAGGCCTTTGGATTTTTTGCGAAACCTCATCCACAGGCAGGATGAGGTTTTGAGCAGTGATTTAAAAAAAAATAAAACTTTTTCAAACTAATTTATAACATGTCCCTGCTCATGTGACAGAGTCACATGAGTGGGGACATATCATTAACATTTTTAAAATCTTTATTTTTTATGTTCAAAAGGCTTCAAATTCCTAAGGCAGCTCTGTGCCTCAGGGAGCTTTTACTGCGCGCACCCACATACATGCGTGAACTTGCACCCTCGCCCTCCTCCCCTCCCCCCACTCAGGCAGCACCGAGCGCTACAGCACGCAATTCACGCTGGCTGGCCGCTAATTGGCTGGCCAGCGTGAAGTGGCAGTGCGGCCTGATAGCAGGCAGCAGTCCGTTTCGCGGCCGAGCCTGCCCGACGACCGGAAAATCCTGGCCAAGAAGTGTCCGCAGATCAACTCTATCATTAACAGTACAACTCAGCCACCCTATAACAACTGTGATAAAATGTTGCAGCTGTATGGTAAAAGTCATTGCGTTCCAAAGTAAGGAGACCTGATGCATATACAGTAGGAGTGATGGCATGTCTGGCCAAAATGATGTGTGACACATAGGACATGCTGATGCCTTTCACTCTCAGGCAATGAGGTGCAATGAGGTTGGGGGAATAGGCTGAATAATCTCATGTCATTGCAAATGTAATTTAATGAATATTTGTAAAAGAAACAGTTTTAAGAAACAAGTTCCTACTTGTAGTGAGATGCTGCTTCATATTTCTTTCAGACAAGTAAAAAACACAAGTGTTTTCCGCCTACTCCCAGGGTTCACAGAAAACTCACACTTAGCTACAAAGTATGCACACAAAGACATTCAAATACAATACACATGCGATCAATTTCCACATTCGGTCAGGAGAGAAATCAACACTTCAGCCCTATGATGTCAGCTCCAACATTTAGCACTATGAAGAAAATGTCAAGAGCCAAATAACTCCATAGCAATACTGAGGGAGTGCAGCACTGTTGGTTGTGCTGTCTTTTGGATGAAACAATAGACCAAGGCTCTGTCTGTTCTCTCAGCTGGACATAAAAGATCTCATGGCAATATTCCGAAGAGGAGTAGGGCACTTATCCCCAAGGCACTGGACAATATTTATCCCTCAATCAATATCACTAAAACAGATTAAAATAGAAAATCACGCATTTTTGTGGGAGCTTCCTATGCACAAATTGATTGCCACATTTTCTACATTACAATAGTGATAACACTTGAAAAGTACTTCTTTAGCTTCAAAGTGCTTTTGGACATCGTGAGGTCATGAAAGGTGCGATATAAATGCAAATCTTTCTTTTTTCTTTCAAAGAGATAGATAATAAGTGTCAGCAAGATATTCAACCATGGGAAGTATCAGAGTTGAGCCTAATGATGCCCACATGCACATTGACTGGAGTTCAATTCATAAGGCCTACCAAATCTGTATGACTCAGTTCAATATGACAGAATAACAATAGCACACCACAAACTAACCATACAGTGTTTATTTTAGCAGTGCCAGTACTGAAAATATAGCACAGAGATCTGTTTCAATTCAGAATTATTGCTGTGGAGCATTGATTGACAGGCTTGGCACCCTGTCAGGTAGAGAACCCTGCAGGGGAGACCATAGCTCAGGAGATAGAGCAGGTGTGTTCCTGCTCTTCAAGATAGTGATTGCAGAGGGGATTGGGATGGGCACAGTGTGGTTAAAAGGGTCAGCTGGTGATCGTGGGGGTGAAGGGAGGGGGTTGGAGAGAGTTCAGGGACAGAGCTGGGGGTTGACAATTGCAGAATTGTCAGTGATTATGGGGGGATAGTGATCATAGGAGGATCCGATCACTTGGGATTCCTTCATGGGGAAGGGACAAATGGTGGGAGAGGAATTAAATTGCGGGTGGTTAAGAGGTGTGCAGGAAAAGCTGTTACCTCTTCTATGCAGCCACCCTCACCTCCTTTTAGCTGCCGGGTTTCCTGAGGTCTGGGAAACCCAATGGCCAGCAGTAGACCTGGAAGAAAAATAAAATGTGAGGCACATCACCTCAGTAAAATATTTACATAAACAACCCACCTCCTTAGGGTGGGTTGGTTGCCTGCACTCACTATCCCCAGCCACCACACCCAACCATTCTGCCGCTATTAAGATTAGATGTGGGCAGGTTGGAGTGATTTCCAGCATCCACTGTATTTTGCTTTCAGTTTGAGGTGAGTTGAATTTGGGTTTGAGACTTTTTAAATTTTATCATTCCACTGAGCCCAAACCCACTTGTTTTTATGGGACAAAATCACCCCATTAGTTTGGGCTGCACCCTGCCTGAGTCCAGAGGAGGGGGTTTATGGAGCCTTGAAGAGTGGGAAACGAGGCATGCAGGGTGACTTAATTAGGTGGGATGCAAAATTTCAATTTCCCGGCTTTTGGTTGAGGTGCAGAGATAAAGTCAGCTGTGTGTTTGCAGTGTGTGCAGCATTACACTGGCCTGCGGCTGGTTCCTACTTGTAATACATTTGCATGCCATGAATATTATTAGCATAAAACTTTTCTAATTATGTCCTACCTTCAAGATGAAGTCAGCGGCACACGAGAATCTTGTGGCACCCGGTTCACTATTGCTGAAAAGTGGCGTGCACCAGTCGGCTTTGTGCAATTGTGTGCAAGGTCAACGGCTTTCCTCGTTTAATTCTATGGCACAGGGAGGGGAGCAGAAGAATGGACTGTTGCATGGAGGCCCGGGACCTGCAAGGGTGAGTCAGTGGTGAGAGGGTTTTATAGTGGGATCAGGAGCATGGAGGAGTGGAAGAGGGATCCAGCGGAGGACAGAGAGTGGGGTCAGGTGCATGGAGGAGTGAAGTGAGATGGGCCTGGTGCCCTGAGTGTGGTGGAGGAGTGATGGTGGGGACAGTCCATCAAGGTAAGAAAATTAAGGGCCTAAAGGGCAGTGTCAGCACTGTCCAAACATGTGTCCATCTCAGGGTGTTGCTGGCAGAATCCTTACAGGGCTTTGAGTTCACCTACAACATTTCATTTATTCTCCCTGAGAGTGATATCAGATAATGTTCTTTACAATACACAGAAGAGAGGGTCAGCCGCCCACAAGTTCAACCACGTCCCACAGAGTGATGAGTACAACACTGCACACTAACGTGAACATTCACTAAGGCATGAATGCAAAAACACAACCTTAACTGTTTCTTCCACAATAAACCAAGTGTCCCTAACTCTTGTAACCATCAATATTTACCAACCAGGAGGCATGCCAATACTTTTAGCTCTCCATAAGCTAGTCTTAACAAATAATGATGATGCACACATGAATAAAGTTTTTAGATATATAAAGGGTAAGAGAGAGACAAAAGTGGACATTGGGCCACTGGAAAATGACGCTGGAGAAGTAGTAGTGGGGAACAAAGAAATGGCGGAGGAACTGAATAGGTACTTTGCGTCAGTCTTCACTGTGGAAGATACGAGTAACATCCCCAAAGTTCAAGAGAGTCGGGGGGCAGAGGTGAGTATGGTGGCCATTACCAAGGAGAAGGTGCTAGGAAAACTGAAAGGTCTGAAGGTGGATAAATCACCTGGGCCAGATGGATTACATCCCAGAGTTCTGAAGGAGATAGCTGAAGAGAAAGTGGAGGCGTTAGTGGTGATCTTTCAGGAATCACTGGAGTCAGGGAGGGTCCCAGAGGACTGGAAAATCGCTAATGTAACCCCCCTGTTTAAGAAGGGAGTGAGGCAAAAGATGGGAAATTATAGGCCGATTAGCCTGACCTCGGTCGTTGGTAAGATTTTAGATTCCATTATTAAGGATGAGATTTCAGAATACTTGGAAATGCATGGTAAAGTAGGGCAAAGTCAGCATGGTTTCATCAAGGGGAGGTCATGCCTGACAAATCTGTTAGAATTCTTTGAGGAGGTAAAGAGTAGGTTAGACAAAGAGGAGCCAATGGATGTTATCTACATGGACTTCCAGAAGGCCTTTGACAAAGTGCTGCACAGGAGGCTGCTCAGTAAGATAAAAGCCCATGGTGTTAGAGGCAAGGTACTAGCATGGATAGAAGATTGGCTGTCTGGCAGAATGCAGAGGGTGGGGATAAGGGGGTCCTTCTCAGGATGGTGGCCGGTGACTAGTGGAGTTCCGCAGGGGTCAGTGTTGGGACCAAAACTTTTCACTTTATACATTAATGATCTAGATGAAGGAATTGAGGGTATCCTGGCTAAGTTTGCAGATGATACAAAGATAGGTGGAGGGACAGGTAGTATTGAGGAGGCGGGGAGGCTGCAGAAGGATTTGGACAGGTTAGGAGAATGGGCAAAGGAGTGGCAGATGGAATACAACGTGGGGAAGTGTGAGGTCATGCACTTTGGTAGGAAGAATAGAGGCATAGACTATTTTCTAAATGGGGAGAGAATTCAGAAATCTGGAGTGCAAAGGGACTTGGGAGTCCTAGTCCAGGATTCTCTTAAGGTTAACTTGCAGGTTGGGTCGGTAGTTAGGAAGGCAAATGCAATGTTGGCATTTATTTCGAGAGGACTAGAATATAAAAGCAGGGATGTGCTGCTGAGGCTTTATAAGGCTCTGGTCAGACCACATTTAGAATATTGTGAGCAATTTTGGGCCCTGTATCTCAGGAAGGATGTTCTATCCCTGGAGAGGGTCCAGAGAAGGTTCACGAGAATGACCCCAGGAATGAAAGGCTTAACATATGAGGAACGTTTGAGGACTCTGAGTCTATACTCGATGGAGTTTAGAAGGATGAGGGGGGATCTGATTGAAACTTACAGAATACTGAAAGGCCTGGATAGAGTGGACGTGGGGAAGATGTTCCATTAGTAGGAGAGACTAGGACCCGAGAGCACAGCCTCAGAGTAAAGGGAAGACCTTTTAGAACAGAGATGAGGAGAAACCTCTTTAGCCAGAGAGTGGTGAATGTATGGAATTCATTGCCACAGAAGGCTGTGGAGGCCAGGTCATTGAGTGTACTTAAGACGGAGATAGATAGGTTCTTGATTGGTAAGGGGATCAAAGATTACGGGGAGAAGGTCTGAGAATGGGGTTGAGAAACTTATCAGCCATGATTGAATGGTGGAGCAGACTCAATGGGCCGAATGGCCTAATTTCTGCTCCTTTGTCTTATGGTCTTATGGTCTTATAAAGTGAAAGCAATGTACTTTAATTTTGAAAAACACCCTTGCCATCTTTGTGCTCTTAAGTCTTATATTAATGTCAATGGAGTTGGGCAGGAAAGTTGTGGCCGTGATGCAGAGCCTCCCTGTTTGACCAGGAGGCTCTTTAATAATCTGCCAGTAGATGCAACATTGTCAGCTGATGGCAGTTTTCACCAATGAAAAGCTTGCCCCACTGCTAAATCGCATGTGTCTTCCATGCACACCGCGGGCACTTAGAATTTTAATTGTAATCGTGTGGGAAAAGGCAAAAAGAAAGTGGAAATGGTACCTAGATCTGATTATGACATTGGGAATGATAGGCTGTTGACAATACCCCGGCCAGAGATTTAGCCGTGCATTTTCTGTTCTTCCCATCACCTCGAGTACCAATGTTTGACGACTTTATTCCCAAATCGCAATGAAATACTATCTCCTCCAAATGAAACAAAACCAAATCAATTTTCCCAAAATCATGAGTCCTACAATAAGACTGAATTATTTTGTTTGTGTAAGCACAGAAATTGTTGGAGAAAAACTTTTGAGCAGTATGTCCATTTATCTCTAAAAGGTACTTACTATGTAAATTTCTTCTGGCATCCAATGCAGATATAGTAGTGGTATCTTTACGTCTCATGAGTGATACTATGTAAATGCAAGCTGAAATTGTTGTTGGTATCTGGTTCTGAGATTATGATTATATCTGTGTAGTTTGATTTATGTCACCTGGTGCATCCAAAATCCATTTGCAGTCCACGATATAAAAATCATATAATCCCTGTACATCCAACATCTTAAAGCAATAGTCAATTAGAGGTGACCAAGTGGGGCAACTGTGTACTAGGCACTGACTTTTTATAGTACAATCTCATGATAGTACAATGCAACTTGATGATGATTCTATATTTGAATCTGTTCAAAACTCTTTCATAATGCTGCTCAAAAGATGTTGTTAAACTGCATCAGATCAAATACTGGCACTGGACCATGCACTCACTGCAAGGAGAATCAAGGAGATTCCTTTATCAGGCCATCAGCTTATTTTTCCCTCAGGAATGATCATTTCCATCTATATGACTTTTTATGCAAAGGTAGGTAATTAACCATACCCACGAAGGACAACAGGCATCTCTCTTCATTAGAGAGAAACAATAGGTTACATAGCTTGAAGGGCGCTGCTCCACATCAAGCATGGGGCAAGGTAAGGAGGCATGCCTCCATGAAGTACCACAGCCGGTACAGGGATTAAACCCACACAGTTGGCACTATTCTGCTTTACACTCTTGCCATCTAGCCATCTGAGCTAACCAATTTTTTATGAAAAAAAACACTCAACATATTCTTAAGATTAATTACAAACACCGTCATTTGACTAACACTAGTGTAGTCAGCCACAAGCTCAGCAGTCAGAACATGGGGGGTACAACATAAGCCTTACCATAAATGCAATACATTTGTGAAGCTATTTTCTAGTCCAAGTATGCATATCACTTTCTTTTGAAATAGCCACGCTTATTAGAAGTAGGCTATAATTATTAAGATGTCTTAATTAAAACAATTCTCTTTTTAAGCAAACATTGCACTTCGTAAGAAAGTTTTTAACTGTCAGTTTCTGCGTAACATCTGGGTAACGACATCAGCATGAGTTTGAGTTTGTGTAATTTCAATAGAAATGTGTTGCTCACAAAAAAGAAGCCTCAAGCATGAAATCAGGTTTACTAGTGTACTTGAATGCAAGAGAATATTTTGGTGCAATGCATGGTTTTAGATTAAAGTTGCATAAAACAGAGCCTTATGGGTTTGTTCTTCAGCTATTCCACATGGATTTGTGAGAAGTTAGTAATGATAAATTAGGTTGCTGAAGAAGCAGTGAAAATAAGTAACCATTTAAATGTTGGTGCCAGCAGGGTTCACATATTTTGTGAATAGTTCACCACTCAAAGCTTTAATGTTCAGACATTTTGGATTAACAAAATTTTGTTTTGCAGATATCTTGCTGGATGATTTTCTTCTCACATACACAGTCTTCATGTCAACTAGTGACTTGTGTCATGCCTTACTGAGGCAATATCCTTTCATGTTTCTACAGAGTCTGAAAAGCAACTAATTATGGTTATAAAGCTGTTTGTCAAATACCTTTCCATAAGGACAGACCTCCCAATGTCTCAAAAAATAGATTTAAAGGTTCTCCTAGATCACCTTAGTTGGTGAGTGCTATTAATTTCAGCAAAACAAATGTACATTATTCATTGAAGTCAGAATCTTAAAAATAGTGCTTATGTAGTATTTATGTTCCATTCATTTTACGTTTTTTAAGATAATTTATATTGTATAATTTTATTTATAGAACTATAGTCCAACAAGTGTGGCTTCCTACATGTTTTACATTTGAAAATCACTGGATGCAGTGATGTCAAAAAGAATACTTATATATTAATAATGACAGATTCAAGGATGACCATCTTGACTCACAAACTATAAATTATGTCATTTCTGAGCTGGTAATTCAGGTGTTCTTTTCTGTCTCTACAATGATGCCATTTTATGTGTGTTCGATTCAGGTCTAATATGGAAGATTTTGCTGCAACTCTGACTTTAGATTATGTGGCCATGATGTCACTTTGAGAGTGAGTTAATGAAATTGTGGATTAAAGCATCACATTATTATGGGATCAATAGTATGGATGCAGGAAACTCATTATTATATACTGAAAAGGTTCTGTGAGCTCAGTGTGAGATTTGAGCCTACAACTTTTGAATTAATGTGTTGTCCTATCAACTGAGTTAGGTTGGTGCTTCAAGAAAGGTACAATGGACACCACTCCCATGTTGTGATTTTAGTGCCTGGACCATCCTGTGCAAAGCCCTGGCAAAAGGAAAAGATACCTTGTTGTTCTCAGCCTTTTCAAGGCCCACAAATATCACAGTACTCCTCCACAACTACCTTATTCTGTCTTATCCCAAATGAAGTATAGCAACACAATATGGGATATCAGCCAACCCAATTGATATTCACTATAACATTGTACAGGTGTGTTCAGTTTTACCCTGGTGCTCCTCCTATTTCCTAACCATGTGCTGCTTCTGTTTCCCCGGTGGTAGAAAGAAGTGAGGTGATTAATTGTTATATGTCAGTATCTGTCTCTAAGGATGAAGGTGGATTAGTACCTTCCCGTTCTAGGTAAGAAGACGGCCCTACAAGTACAGGCACCATGGCTGCTGCTGCCTGGGCCTGAATGTTGTCTGACACATCGTGTGTCATTAGAGTAGGGTGTGAATGATGCAAATGTAGTTTAATTGTAAGAGATACCTCCATTATCTGTGCCAGCTCCTGATATTTCTCTGCTGCTGGGCACTTATTCATCCGGAGCTTTCTTTGAAGAGTTTTTTCCAATGTCAGTGTATTTATTTAACAAGATTAAGAGGTATGACATGGATAACAGTTTTTGTCATTGATCCTATGAACGCTGTGGCTAATTCACATTTTTTTTGAAGTTGTAAGTTGAGCAGTTTTCTTCACAGTAGATTTTCAAAGCCCCCTTGCTTATTGTATCAGTTTCATGAACATTTCAAAGATGTGCCATTGGTCCTGTACATAGTGGATACTTGGAGAGTAGGTTTAGAGGATGTATGGGGACATGGGAGATATGAGGGTGCATGCATGTGGCATGAGAAATAAGAAGCTACGTGGAGAGCGCATGGGAGCATGGAGGGGGCATTGGTGGTGGGTGGAGGATGAGGGTTGAAAGCTTGAGGACCTGATATCCATGTTTACACCTGGGTCGATGTCCCAGTGAATGGAGGTAAGCCCTCCATCCTGCTGGTCCACCAGCCGCCGGCCTCTGTTGCTGCCTCTGGTGGCAGTGGATCTGACTCCATCTCACACCCGCCTCCTCAGAACAAAAACATTGTTGGCGTGGACCTCCTTAACAGAGACAGATTTGCAGAATCAGAAACCTTTTTGAAAAGCCAGCCTCTTGTATTGCAAGCATGCTTGGTGTTTGAAAAGAAAGAGGGAATTGCATTTATATGGTGCCTTTCATGACCTCAGGACACCCCAAGTGCTTTACAGGCAATGAAGTACTTCTGAAGTGTGTTAACCCTTGTAATATAGGAAATATGGCAGCCAACTTAGACACAGTAAGATCCCACACAAAGTAATGTGACAAAGAGCAGACTTTTTTCTTCAGTGATGTTGACTGCAAAATAAGTATTGGCCAGGATAACTCTCCTGCTCTTCTTTGAGATAGCACCATGACTTCTTTTATATCCACTTGAGAGAGCAATTAGGGCTTCAGTTTAACATTCCATTTGAAAGACAGCACCTTCAACAGTGCAGCATTCCTTCAGTACTGCACTGGAGTGTCAGCCTAGATTTTTGTGCCTTCTGACTTAGAAGTGAGAGTGTTGCCAACTGAACGACAGCTGAAACATTAAATAGACACCAGGGTGAGCACATTGGGATGGCAGAAATATAGAATGCCCTGCTAAACATGTATGTTTGTATATGTATTTGGAAAGTGATGAAAAATTGCCAGAGTGTTGTGTATTCCCCACTCTTGTTGCTGCTCTAGGTTGATAGGTTGATATAGTAGTAAACTCACCATAGAAACTCCCAATGAGTGGTAAATTTCTTTTTCATCTGATCCCAGGTATTGGGCACAGATGATCAACTATGGCCCTTTGATCCATTTCCTTTCAGCCTGCAGTGGAACTGCTGTTCACCAGAGAATGTGGCTCAACTGCAAACAAAGCACACTTCCCTGCAGGGAAGAGGCTGGCTTTTCAAAAAAGTTTCTGATTCTGCAAATCTGTCTCTGATAAGGAGGTCCACGCCAATAATGTTTTTGTTTTTGCAGCATTATCTCCAAAGCTGCATCCTGAAATATAGCCAATCCTGCTTTGTTCAGTTGTTCAAGCCACTCCAAACCATCTGCAGCAGGATAGTTTTAAGAGTGATCAGTAGCCCTTTAAGAGCTGCTGGTACTGGATAACCACTCCATTAACAAAATTTGGCACCAAGCCACTTAAAGAGATATTAGGACAGGTAACTAAGGGCAGAATTTTCTGCCTGCCGGGCGGGCGGGCCCGACCCAATCTCTGGTGGGCAGGGAACCGATCCCCACCGGAGAAGCGGGCCCCGCTGCCATTTTATGTGGGCGGGGACAATTAAGGCCTGCCCAGTTTGACATCCGGCGGGAAGCACTATGCGCTTCCTGTGTGGGCGGGGGAGATTCCCCAAATGCGAGAGTGCGCTTTTTCGTGCATGCGCGCGAAAGGGCGCACATCTCCCTGAGGCTAAGTGCTGCCTCGGGGAGATCACTAACACTTTTAAAAATATTAAAAATAGAGAAAAAATAATCCTCAACATGTTCCCCTCATGTGACAATGTCACATGAGATGGGACATGTTCATAAATTACACTAAAACTTTATTAAACTGTTTAAATCCTGACATGAAACCTCATCCCGCCGGTGGATGAGGTTTCATGTTTTTTCTATTGCCCACCGGGGCTCCTGGCCTGCCCGCCAACCTTAAGGTTGGACGGGCAGGTCCTTTAATTGTTTCAATGATCCTGTCAATGACCTCAATTGGCCATTGACGGGTCGGCGGGCGCACAGCTGATTTGGCTGTGCCTCCACCTTCCTGAAAATTTAAATGGGGCGGGATGACGTCGGGGGTCCCTGCTCGCCGACGGCAAAATTCTGCCCGAAAAGTTTGGTCAAAAAGGTTGGTTTAAGAAGCATTTTAAAAGAGTAAAGAGTGGTAGTGGTGGAGGGATTTCCAGAGCTTAGGGTCAAGGCAGCTGAAGGCATGGTTGTTGATGGTGGAGTGAGGGGATCTGCAAGTGGCCAGAATTGGATGAGCACAAATACCCTTTAGGGTTATTGAGCTGGAGAAGGTGGGGAGGGATGAGGCTATGGAGTGATTTGAAAGAAAGGTTAAGAATCTTATAAACAAGCCATTGTCTGCAGGGAGCCAATGTGGGTCATCAAGCACAGGGATGATGTGGGATAGCACTTGGAGCAAGTTACGGTAAGGGCACCAGTGTTTGGATGAGCTCAAGTTTACAGAGGGTGCAAGGTGGGAGGTTGGCCAGGAACCCGCTAACTCTCCTTTCTATCCAACAGGAATCTGCATTCCTTAGCTTTGTCTGTTACCCTCCCACTTTCCCAGTACTTCATTGAAGCATCAGGCTGGATTGTATGATGAAGTCTTTAGTGTGGGACTCTAACTCAGGTGAAGAGTACTACCACTAAGCCAAATCTGACACCTTAACCAGGTACTAATGGACCTGTTGCATTTTTCCAGCATTTTCTTTCTACTTTTAATTCAGATTTCCAGAATTTGCAGATTTTTTTTCTTTTAATTTAGAAAGGCCATAGGTTGTGTGGGCAGCAGAATGGCCTTGTTAGTCTAATGGGGAATCCTCAGCTGAGACTGGCAGTCAAGTGCAAATGACATACAGTTAACTGGATCATTCTCCTTTAAAGACTGTCCCATTCTATTTCCACATTCAATGAAGCAATTGTGTTTTTGGTTATCCCAGCATTAATTTTAGTGTGCCACTTTTTTGGCAACAGAAGCATTTAACAAAATAACTTAAGGGCATCTTGGCATTAAGACCATTGCTTCCTCATCACCTTGCATATATGCATCGCTGAGCAGTACAATGCCGCGTCAGCTCGTTTATATGATAATGTGGTGTTGCTACATGCAGTACATGTATCATGGAGGCAGTCTGGAGTGGCCTTTTGTGTGATGTGTGATTTCCAAAATGTGATGAATTTGCTGGTTGCCAGACTTTGACCTCTGTATTAATATTCATAGGATGCCTGATTACAGTGGTAATTGCACTGCCCAATGTGAAATTGAACAGTTCTGACCAGGAGAGAACCAGGTTTGATCCCTGGTCAGTGCTTCTTTAGTTTAATCAGCACAAGAGTAAAAGTGTTACCATTTTCCTGAATGCCCTTAGGCCAAAGAGGAAGAAAATCGACCAAGGTTCTTGTTCCCCAAAAACACAATTGACTCCCACAGAAAAGAACAAATATGTGGATGAGAGCAGGATTGGCCTTTGCTCCGATGCTTCTCAATGGTTAAAGAATCAGTATCACTTAATTTGTTCATATGAAAGATGGCTGTTTTGGCCAAATACCATAGGGTGGCTGGTGCTAGGGGATCTTTAACCCACTAAGATTCAGCACCTTTAGGAGAGGAAGGGGAGGAAAAGCAATGGCCAGAGCAATAAAAAAGACAACACCCAGCTGATGTCTAATTACATAATTTAACATTTTAAACTCAGTACTGTTAAATCCCTATGTAATGAATAAGATAAGCTAATGCATTCGGGACCTGAATTGCCAGAGACAAAATTTACATTCCTGTGATGCTGTTATTTGCAGAATGGCTGCATTGATAATATAACTACATTCTAGAAGTGAATGTCCTCTGAAACGACAGGCATGTCAACAAAATTAGTGGCAGGAAATGTGTTGGTTCCTTGATACTCAGAAAAGTGCAGTTTGTAAATCAGTTATGTTTCCGACAGGGAAGGTCATTGCGGCTGAGCCCTTCTCAAGGAGATAAGAGAATAACTTGATTTAATGGCAAGCCTTATTATTGTGTGTGGTCTAACTGGCTAAGATTCCTGCAAATGGCTTAAATTATGATGGTATGGTTGATTTAGGGTGACAATGTTGGGTATTACTTGGCAGGCAAAACTATAGGCATTACCTTTCACCTTCGGGGACTTGGCAACACAAGGAGAGGTCATTAAGTCTTTTGAGCTAATTAATATTTTAAAGGGCGCCAAGACAATTTTGTGATTTTTTTTTCTCTTCTTGCATTATTGCTACAACAGTTGTACATTTTTTTAAATACAAAGAGTGGGAGTTGGGCAACACTAACAAGGCTATCATTTATTGCTCGTCTCTAATTGAGAAGGTGGCTGTGAACCTTCTTCTGGTCATGCCAGTGTTTGCTTTGGTGTCAAGCCCGCTGATATCCCCTGTGCTCCATTTGGAAATCCAGTAAAAATTGGTGAATGGAAATGATGTGATTATTTTCTAACATGCAGTCGACATTATCACAGCAATTTAGAGGGATATTAAAGTGACAACAGTACTTCTTTAGGAATCAGAAAACCATGAGTATGGAATGATGGGCATAAATCCCAGGGTGGATAAAGGTTTTAGACATGAGGGGCAGCATTTTCCCGTCAGCGAGTGGGGGGGCGGGGGGGCCCACTCGCTCACACATAAAATGACGTGTAGTGACGTCGGGCGTTTGTCCCTATGTCAACGCACCTCATTTAGATTTCCAGTTCTGCGGGACCCGCCGAACTGTCAAAGGCCTATTAAAAAGTAATTAAAGCATTTAAACGAGCTGCCCATCCAACCTTAAGGTTAGCTGGCAGGTGAAGAGCCCAGGTGGCCTTCGCATATTTCTTCCCCCAATCGGGGGCACCAATCGGTTTCGCGCCAGCCCCTGCACAACCACCCTAAATTCTGGCCGATATGTACTTGAGGAGCTTCATATTGAAGAGTTTCATTGAGACATTGAAAAATTAAAACACTACTCTTGGAGCACAGGCTGAACATCAGTGGACAGTGTTTGGAACCACAACATCAATGCTAATTTGTATTAGAGCGAACCAACATTCCTGAAATACTGCATATTGTACAGCTGCTGTTCAGAAATATTCAATTAAATATTGATTCCTGTCCTTTCCCGGCACTTCTGGAGGCAAAGGCAGCAGAGCAGCTCTGTGAGCTGATGGCCGTCACCGTCATTTCTGTTGGCCACTAATAACCATGAAGACAGAATGATTGCTTGCCCGTACTGACTGCTCCCAACCATTTGAACCAGAAATTAAACAAATTCTGTCTTTCACAAGCACAGAAACAGGCAGAATTTACATTATATTAAAGATATGACGTTTCCTAATCATAAAGGTATTTCCTTGACTGAATGCTACCTATTGTTCGAAGACATATACAGAAAAACAAGAAGACTCAGATAACAACTTGTACCGAAAGCGCAAAGTACTACGCATTGTGTCACAATGGGTACATCTTTACAGGACTTTATTACGAGAAGATGAAAATACTAAATTGGTTTTCAAGGTACAGTACTTTGAAAAGAAAGAAGTTATATTTATATAGTTTTTAAAAGCCTTCACAAACAAATGCATTTTTCTTAATTTTTGTATTATAGAATCTTTATAGGTGCGTGCTTGATGATCTTTTTGAGTATCCCAGTTTGGAAAAGGATTTGAAAGAACTCCAGAGCCTGTTTTGGACACCCCGCAGACAGTGAGTACAGTGAAAATAATATTCCTTGCTTGGAACTGTGCTTATTGCTGTTAGTATTTGTCGAATTGACAGGATGTGGCTCCATCGTTAGTATTCATTGTGGCAACAGAGCAAAAGGAGTAGCATAGGGCTTGAGGCACTCTATAAACAACCCATTCCATGGGTACATGCTTTCAACAGAATGGTAACAACTTCTATTCTATGATATTTTACCATTCACTGACCAGCAAAGATTTCCCTATAGTGGCCATTAATTCTTATATAGTAAACTCGCATAAAGTGGTGTTACGTAAGGTGGCAAAGATTGTGCCTTGCAGCAAACTGAGTATTCACTGTTTAAATGAAACACTACCATCTCTGTCTAAACCTCCATCTTTGTGTTGATCTAGATTTAAAACTTGCTAGTTGCACCATGTTTTATCACTTTTCATAAATTAACATAAATTTAAGCTGTGTACAAAGTGGTGCTAAATAGATTTTCAAAAGTCCTCTTCAACAGACTGCTTTCCCAATTTGGTGTGCTAATCCATAGTTTCATTTACTTTCTGTGTATTGGATAGAACTGCTTTTTAGAATGAATTCCTCTTATTTGAGTTGTAAAATTGAGTGCCAAATATTTATTGTTCAGACTGCAAAGAACAGAGGAAATGATACGGATAATATTAGGATCACAAACTTTTTTTTCCACAAAGCATTCAGTCAGATTTTCTTTAGTATAGTACAATAGTCAGATTCCCAATAGTGCTGTGTGGAACACTGCTGTTTGTCTCCTGGAAGCTTCTTGGGAAGGAAGTCAGCCAGGTTTATTCATTTGTGGGATTTGGGCATCGATGTCTAGGCCAGCATTTATTGCCATCCCTAATTGCCCTTGAGAAGGTGGTGTTGAGCTGTCTTTTTGAACAGCTGTTGTCCATATGGTGTAGGTATACCCACAATGATATTAGGGAGGGTGTTCCAGGATTTTGACCCAGCGACAGTGAAGGAACGGCGGTATATTTCCAAGTCAGGATGGTGAGTGACTTGGAGGGGAATTTCCAGGTGGTGGTGTTCCAACCTATCTGCTGCCCTTGTCCTTCTAGATACTAGTGGTCGTGGGTTTGTAAGGTGCTGTTGAAGGAGACTTGGTGAGTTCCTGCAGTGCATCTTGTAGATGTTACACACTGCTGCTACTGTGCATCAGTGGGGAGGGAGTGAATGGGAGTGCCAATCAAGCGGGCTGCTTTGTCCTTAATGGTGTCAAACTTCTTGAGTGTTGTTGGAGCTGCACTTATCCAGGCAAATGGAGAATATTCTATCACACTCCTGCCTTGTGCCTTGTAGATGGCGATAAGGCTCTGGGGAGTCAGGAGGTGAGTTGCTCATTGCACGATTCCTAGCCTCTGACCTGCTCTTGTAGTCACAGTATTTATATGGCTAGTCCAGTTCAGTTTCTGGTTAATGATAACCCTGGGATGTTGTTCCTGGGCCATCTCTCCCTGCTATCATTTAAATGTGACGAGGCAGTCACAGAATGATAGTTAACTTCTCTGCTCGAGTTCCTTTTTCCAGTATGTTTGTAACACCTGAAGTTGGAGGGGTTTCTCCAAGAAAGTCTAGGCCCAAGTGTCAAAAAGGGTGTTTGGACTGTAGGGAAATGCAAGCAAGCACACCAAGCAAAATAGGCCTTTAATCTGATATGTACGCATAGGCACTTAAGTGATGAGGAGATAGAACCCTAGTTGATTTTCTTTCCTCCTCACCAGTCCAGGGACTTCAAAACCAACTGTAGCAGTGCAGGTTGAGACCATCTAATTCATGATGGATCAGGCATCAGGTACACTTGCCATCTGATCCATTTAAGGAGCTTTATAGTGAGGTTTAAGATCTAATTCATGAACAGAAGAAGCAGAAAATACATCTTTAGCTAAAATGTGATAATCTGTCTGTGGATCCCATGCTTATTTTAATCCTGTAATGCATGGTACTAGGATGTAGTCAGTTTCAGAGTTTAGGACATGTTGCTATGTCATTTCATCAAAGTGTCACTTAGTAATGCTCAGTCAAATGACTTCTGGCTTAGTGAAAACCTAATACAATAAAAGTGTTCTCATGAAAAACAAAGTTTAATTATTAATGGCTTCCACTCTATCATTCTCCACACAGTAACGAACTCCTGCTCTTTGAGGCCTTAACTAATTTACATGACGATGATGAATTCAAAGCTTACAAGTTTTTACATTTGTTTTAATTTATCCCCTTATTCTTATTAGGTTTTCATCAGCCCTATAATTGTGAAACTGTGTTTCAGTATATGAAAACATCCAGAGCTTCCATATCAAAAAGGCTGTTTATGGCAGCCTCATGATAATTTCCAGTTCTTTACACACTGTCACTTTATTGTTAGTGGCTGATTATTAGGTGATAAACAATATATTTGACCTGTTAATTCCGTCAAAATAACATTTGTCAACTTAAGACTAATGGTGTTCATCATAATTTATGTGTAAATGGCCGAGTTCAGTCAGACAAGGCACAGATGCATTGTTAAATGTGAATATCAACAAATTTCTAGCCAAGTTGCACCACTTTACCACTAGCTTTACAAAATGGTATCTTGCTGTCAGCCTCACCATTGAAATGTATTGAACATTGTGAAGTTGCAGTATTTGCACAGTAGATAGGAACTAAACCCCAGCAAATAGGGATAGTAGTTGTGTAAATACCCAGTTAGTGATATAATAAGTGTTAATGACTGCCAATTAATCTCTCTGGCACCAAAAAATTAACTATTAAAAGTATGGAATCGTATTCCTTTAGGTTGTGAATTGTTTTAGGAGATTTTAAAATGGTCTCTTTTTTAAATTTTCATATCCTTCCTTTCTGTATCTTTTTTCTCTCTCTTTTAATCCAATCTTTCTTTCTCTCCCTTGACTTGCCTTACTGGACCTGATTCCAATTTACTTCATGTTCCTTCCACTGTTTGTTTCCCAACTGTAGCTCTGATTTGTAAAGGAGGCCACTTTGTTGGTTTTCCTGTTTACTCAGGTTCCAATGCCTTGTTTTCCTCACTGCACCAATATCAGCTCACACTTCAGAAACTTTGTGGGCCAAAACCTTTTGCGTTGATGGATGCAGGGGCAAATCTAACTAACAGTGGATGCTATGAGATGCCCTGATAGAGTAATATCTCCCCTAACCTCTAACTATTGCCACCAACATGACCATTTAATTTTCTTTCAAACTACCATCTGTCATCTTTGATAATGATACCGGCAAAACATTCCTGGGAATTGTAGTTCCACAGTCCACGATAGCAAGCATAAAACATAACAGAGCAGTCTACAACTCCCAGCATGCATTACAATCCCTGAACATGTTTGACTCAATTTTGGCATTATGTGAAGTGTCACAAGTGAATACATGACAAGGTGAGGTCCCTGGCATGTGGTTTTGGTAGCTGATAATTTGCAGCTGCCTCTTGGATTGCCCCTGATTGTACTTTGTAATGTGCTTTATACTCATGTAAATGGTGGTTAATGAGGTCAGACTTTCAGACACAGATGCATCTCATGCATGCATATCAATTACATATAACCGACAAACAGCTGAGTTCCAGCCACCAGAGCAAACTGCCCAAATGTGGGGGCCTGAAAAAACTGATTGTCTGCTCTACAAGTGAATAATTTAAAACGATGCCATGATTAGATTCCAGGCTGTAATTATCTCCCAAGATTTTCCATTGATGCCCCAATGGAGCACAGAACAGAGGTTCTTTATCATTATTAGAGTATTGGAAAATAACATTTTTGTGAATCTTCAACCCTGCAGAGTCAGGCATGTTTCCTTCTAACTGAAAAATCACAGGTTTCTGAGCTCCAGCAGCTCCTATTGTGAAATGATGCACCCCAACGCCCCCCCACCTCCACCACCCCTCCCCTCTCCGCCACCACCCCTCTCACCCCCACCACCGCACCCCCCCATCCCACCCCCGCCAGGCCTGGTCTTTGCTTCTTCTCTCCTGACCCCAGGAATTTGTTTCCTTTAACCTGCACCAACATTTTTGGGCAGAATTTTTTGGATGGCGTGGTTTCCTGCACCACCACCTGAATGGACCCCTGAAGATCGTTATGACCTGCCCCTTATTCTCAGAGTAAGACGTGATGAGGAGGAATTTATTCACTCAGAGGGTGGTCGATGAATCTTTGGAATTCTCTACCCTAGAGGGCCATGAAAGATTAGTCATTGAGCATGTTCAAAACAGAAATCAGTAAGATTTCTGGATACTAATATCATCAAGATACAAGGGGATAGTGGGGAAAATGGCACAGAGATATCTGATCAGCCATGATTGGTTTGAATGGCAGAGCAGGCTCAATAGGCTAAATGGCCTACTTCTGATCTTATGTTCCTTTGTTAATTGGCTGGAGTCAGGGCTTCCACTCCTCTCTCGGGTAGAATTCCCATCTCAGAGAGCTGTCGGCCAATCAGATATGTTGGCAGCTCTATAGTCCCACCATCGGCAGTGGCAGCCAGTATTGTGAAATGATGTGCATATGCCTTCAAAGGAACATATCTTAAACTACTGTCAATCATTGCTACCTCATCAGAATATGATGTATTAGTCCCATTACTTGTAGGTAGTCTGCAAGCCACAGGATAGAGATCAGATGTATCATACTTAGCCTCCCAGTGAATATTATCTGTATATGGTCTTATCTTCAAATAAAGAGCCCACATTAGTGTTTCACCAATCCTTGTGTACGATTAGTACTTTTATGTTGAAGAAGGAGAATGTAACAGCCAGGATTGAGACTACAAGCAGTCCCTAGATTCTAAATTCTGGAGGCCAGGGCCAGGTAAGTGTGGGGTATCTCATGGCGGGGAGGAGAGGTAAGGCACGGGTGGGGTTGGAGGGGGAGGTGGTGGTGGGGAGAGGGTGCTAGGGACCTTGATGAATAGGCAGAGGTGGGTGAAGGGAGCACCCACAAGGGACAGACCTTGTGTGGGGGGAGCGATGTGGAAAGGGCCTCTTGAGGGAAGTGCCGCTCTCTTCCTGCCTGAGGCTGAAGCAAGGTGACCTGCTGGGCTTCTACCCTTCCCGTGAACTCCTTCCACTAGCCTCAAAATAATTGGTCATTTAAGGGCATAGCTGAATTGAGGCAAGGGATAGTGGGCTGTCCTGGGTCTTGTCCATCCCCACATAAAATTGCAGATAGGCCAGGGCAAGAATGAGGGTGGCAGGAAGGCCACCTGAAAAATTTTACGGGCCCCCCAACTTGCAAGCCTGCAAACCCACCAGCAGGCGAAGGGTGCAGGGGTGGGGGGGGGGGGGTTGTGGTGGGCAGTAAAATTCTGCCCTTTGTGCTCTCATCTCGCCATCCATCTTTTTCCCCTTGCGCCCATCTCAAAGTCTGTGTTTCCCTTTGATCCAAATTGCCCCCTGAATTTTTGTTTCTCTTACCTCTCCACCCCTCCTCTTTACCTCCTCATCTCCTCCTCCACACAGGCCCTTTGCTTCTTTCAGTTTCTTTCTTTAGTTGCATAAAGCCAAGACACTATGCATTATGGGGCATGTTCAGCCACCTTCAAACAAATTTCTTGCCAATGTGAGCCAGATTTGAAAAGCTGACCGTCTGTGCTTAAAGCAGATAGTAACGACAATGAAGATACAATCTGAATTCACAGTGAAATAGGCTTTTGACATTGATCTATCCTGCCACAGATCAACAGAGTCCAGACATATGCACGGTGCAGGAGTGAGGGTTAGTTAATCTCAGCCACTTTCACACATGTCCTAGTGGATTATTTCAGACGAACAGAAAGCTTGGAGGAGGTTATTTGCCCTCTCGGCATGATGCAAGTATAAGGAAAGAAGGGTACAAAAAAGAAATAATACATTCGAAATTGCATTAAGTCTGAATTAATTTATTTTTGTTTCAGCACCATTGATGAATATTCACCACATAAAAAGGTAATATATTCATGATAAGTTCAAGATTTGTTACTTACAACATTCCTGTATATAACCTGAAAATGCTGCAGTGTTTTATTCCAAAGGAAATGTTGTCTTGTAAAGTGACTATGGTGGTACAGGATGGAATATTTGTCAAATTTACCTACTGGTTCCAGGCTGTAGCCAATTAGAACACAATGCTATAACTAATAAGGCATCAAACTGGATCTGTTTCAATTAACATTTCAAAACAACTGTGTTTTATCTAGCTGAAAATAATAACAGTGTTAAACCTCTTTGTTTATGCAATGTTATATATATGTCCAAATGTGTGGTGATAATGACAGCCAAACTGTTAGAATTTTGGTGTCATTACTCCACTGAAACTGACAGCAATTTGTGGAGTTCTCACATGCTCAAAATAACACAGAAATCCAGAAATTGCTGTCAGTAATCCTAGAAGGTGCACTGATGAGGTTTCTCCACCTCCCACCCACTCCAACCCCCAACCCCAGACAGCAATCAATAAAAATCTATGAATTGATTGGAACTATCACTCTTTCGCTGTTAATCTCACTGTATAAACCGTTGAAAAAGTTACACTCTGTTGAATGAAGTGTTAGTGGGTTTCATAATTACCACTAAACACTCTCACTGGGCCCTGAGAAGCCCAGTATTGATATTTAAAAAATATCAAATTTCTGCATTACAAAAAAAAATCCACATTTAATTTTTTTTTAAGTTTGTTTGCATTGACATTTTAGCTTCTATCTAATTTGAAACAATCGTTTATTTTGTAATCTGAAAAATTAAATTAAAAGTGATGGATAAAGTGCTTTTAACTGTGAGAATGCTTTAATGTGATTGGCTGTATATCTTGTTTACTGACATTGCAGTTGCTGAATACCTGGCATTCCCTTTGACTTGGTGCCAGATTTGGAAAAAGAGAAGCCCACATCGCACAGATCACTAGATCCTTGTGGGCAGCTTTCTCAGAGGCCAGTGACAAGTGCTGCTTCGTTGCTGGGTCATTACTGATATGTGAAATACCTGCAACCAATCAAAATCTGCTGATGATTGCCCCACTGTGTTATGTCAGGATGATATAATAATTTTCATATTAAGTAGGTAAACATGGGGGAAGTTTTACAATGTAAGTGGTAAAAGGAACATTTTCATTTTAAATAAACCAGACTAGCTTGAATTCAAAGGAGGGATGAAATGTTTCACCTAGCCAGGATAAGTTAAGAAACAGTGGGAAAAATTTTCCCCCCGTCGGAGGTCGGGGGGAGGTTCATGAGCGGGCATGTGCAGGCGCGCCTCCGATCGGCGCCCCAGATTGGGGGCGCACCGCCATTTTATGTGGGCAGGCCAATTAAGGCCCGCCCAGCATGATGTCCACCAGGAAGCGCTATGCGCTCCCTGTGCGGGTGGGGGGGATTCCCTAAGCTAAGAGTGCGCTTTTTTGCACATGCACACGAAAGAGCGCACTGATGTCTCTGAGGCTAAATGCTGCCTCAGGGAGATCGGCTTCAAATTTAAAAATGGTAAATGTAGAGAAATAAAATTTCCCTGACATGCCCCCTCATGTGACACTGTCACATGAGTTGGGACATGTCCATCACTTTTAATTAAACTTTTACTAAATTTTTAAAAACTGACATGAAACCTCATCGCGCCCGTGGATGAGGTTTCAGGCTTTTGCTGAAGCCCGGCAGGGCTCCTGGCCTGCCCGCCAACCTTAAGGTTGGACGGGCAGGTCCATTAACTAGTTCGATTAGTTTTTAAATAGCCTCAATTGGCCATTGACAGGTCGGTGGGCGCACAGCTGATTTGGCTGCGCCCCCGCCGACCTGAAAATTGAAATGACGCGGGGTGATGTCGGGAGTTCCGCCCGATGTCATTTTATGCATTGGCGAGCGGGCCCCACCCCCCACTTGCCGACCTCAATATCCTGGTCAGTGTGTTTGTTTTTCCCAAAGATTACTGGAAAAATTGGTACTATGAGAGATTTTTATTATTAGAGAGGTAAAGTCCAAAGACATAGCGAAACAATGGGAATTTGCATTTAAAGGGGAAAATGTGTATAAAGGAGAGAAGGTTGTGTGTAAGCGTAGGCATTCTAAGGTCTAAAGCAAGTGTGAAAAGCTTCCAGAACCTAAGCCTCAAGCTGCTGTCTACAAAGAACTGAAGTTAAGAAAACTCACTGTGAATTGGATTATTCAGGGTATCGTGTTTCTTTGCCTGGGTCTTTTAAAATCTTTGTGTCTTACTGTTGCCTTAATGAAAGTGTAGCTGGGAGTTAGACTAAAAAGGGGATTTAGAAGTTAACATAGTAGTAATTTGTAGATCTATGTGTGTGCTTAAACTAATTTCTTCTATTAATAAAGGTTTAATTTAGTTTTGTAAGAAACCTATAAGACTCGGTGGTCTTATTACTATTGAATTCAAGGCCCGTATCTCAAAATTTACGCAAATTGCAAAACAGTTGTGACAGTTGTTCAAGCTTCCCTTTGGGATTTGAGCAGCATGTACCATAACAGTTTACACTTTACTCCTAAACCTGCTGGGTGGACTTTATGCCATAAGTGACATTCTGAGCATTGAGTAGCCTCATGCAAATTGAAGCATAGAAGTAGCTGTATCTGATTACTGACAATTTTGGAGCCGCTTTGCTTCGACAAAGCCATGCACTCAACTAGCTTGTGCAAACTAGCATCAGACTAAAACAGACATGTATGACACAAATCTCAGCTTAATTTACCCTCATCTTAAGTCTTTGAAGCACAGCTTGTATGCAGGACAAAAAAAGTTCCACCTAGTGAAATAAGCCACATTGTTCTAAGATTGCTGTTTTTGCTTCATTGAAGAGGGATTAAGTTGCTTTTACACAACAACTTAGTCTTGGGATGCTCTGTACCAATGTTAACATTTTGTAGAGTACATCTGGAGTTATTGCTCGATCTGACACTGAAACAAAGGAGAATAAGGCAAATTTGCACATATGCTTCTGTTATACACCCTAAAATAATAATCCAAACATATTGTTTAGTATCATATATTAACTTCATGTGAATGTGTGAGTTTCATGCTTATGTGAATAAATGCTGCTCCATTAGGACATTTTCTCACATTATCGTGAAGTTTTATCAATTTTACCAAAGCCCAGATGTTAGTTAGGTGGCACCGCTATTAAGAACAAATTGTACTGAATTTAGTATGAGGACGTCTTAACTTAGGTCAAGCTACCAATTAAAATAATCAAAAGTTTAAAATATTCTGAAATAACTACACGTAACAGCACAGTGAATACTGGAAAAATATTGAATTAATGGAGTTGGTTCAGTATACAAAGAGACTTCCTGGGACTGTAAACTTACAAGTGAATACAGACATTTAATAACATATTCTAGAAGCAGAGGCATTCAGACCAACCAGGATATCAGAGCAAGCATCCAGCCTCAAAGAACTCACTGTCAGACAATACCTTAGATAGGGATTAACTGACAAATATAATTACATATATAGAGAAATCAGTACAGGAAGCAGTTTGCTCCTGCTGATGTGGGCCTACAGTACCCAAATGAACTGGTGTTTGTGAAAGCTAATTACTTCAGAAATTTTAATCTGCTGACTTCAGGTCTACCAAAATACAAAATGCTCAGCATAGTGAACAAATTAATATTGAATGCTGTGAATTGCAGGTTATTCCATAGATGTTAATTTGTCAGTTGATTACTTGATTCATTTTCACAGCTCTGTAGTAACCTTTTCACGTATGTAGCTTATTATTTCAAAGGTTATTTTGGCATACAGTTTCAATGATCATCAGCTCTTTCGTTAGTGCTAATCCAAGTGCGTGCAGGAATTGTTGGTGTTGTACAACCTAATAACATTGTTAACTGCAAAGTACACATATTTGAGTGAGACATTAGAGTACATTGGAGATCACATGGCGATCTTAGATGCATATTTTACAGACTTAAATAATTAAAAGTAGGTATAAGCAAAACCAAGGCATTTTCTTAGCTGTTGTCTGCAGAGTGGAGCAATGGGACCGGATTTTAATTCTGTTCAATTTAGTTAAAATCTCATCCATGGCCTGGGTTAAATGATCACTGACTTATTATCACAGAAACAATTTGGATTTCGTTGTGGTGTTTCAAGTTAACGATAGTGGTGTGGAGCACAGTTCTTTTGTTATCGTTTTTCACTAATATTACAATAATTTATATTATTCTAGAACATTCCACTGTACATTTAAGGGGATGTTAGATCAACACATAAAGGAGAAAGGGTGAGAAGATTACGCTGATACGGTTAGGTGAAGAGAGGTGGGTGCAAATCCGTGTGGAGCACAAACACCAGCATTAACCAATTGGGCCAATTGATCTGTCTCTGTGCTGTACATGCTGGGCAGAACTTATTGCTCAGCATGCAGGCGCAATATTTCGGTCGGCGGGTGCACGCTAAACTCGGAAGTGCGCCTGCCGACAATTAAGAAGGCTATTAAGCCCATTAACTGAGCAATTAACTGGAATTTTTCGCTGCCCATCCAACGTTACAGTTGGCGGCAGGCGACTCGGCCAGGCGGCCTTTCCATTGTTCAGGAAACCTCATCCAAGGGCGGGAGGAGGTTTCCGTCATTAAATTTTTAAAAATGAAAACATTTGCATGGAATTTTCATATTGTACATGTTCAGGTGACTGTTTCTGATGCGTGGGCATTTTTTCCTGATTTTAAAATCTGTTTTTATGGGACTAGAATTCTCCAGCTCCCTGAGGCAGCTGTCTGCCTTCAGGGATCTTTCTGTGAGCAATCCCCCGTGCCCGCACTGACTTCAGTGCCCGCCCTCCTCCTGCCCCTACCTCGGCAGCGCTGAGCATTTCAGCGCGCCTTTCATGCTGGCTGGCCCTTCATTGGCCAGCCCGCGCAATATCACGATTGGGGGCCAATCGCGGGCGGCAGGACATTTCCCAGCCGCTCCCGGGCCTGCCGACTGCGCCCGCCCGCCAACATCAAAATTCTGGCCTCTATCTAATTTATGGGCAGTATTTTTAGGTTGGCGGAAGGGCGCGATCGGCGGGCCCAGGATCGGCCGGGGAACAGACCGCCATCCGCGATCGGCCACCGACCGCGATTTCATGCTGGCTGGCCAATTAACGGCTGCCAGCGTGAAACGCGCTCTGAGAAGCTCAGTGCTGCCAGGGTGGAGGCGGAAGGAGGGAGGGCACTCAAGTCAGCGTGGGCGCGGGCGAGCGCTGACAGAAAGCTCGCTGAAGGCATAGAGCTGCCTCAGGGAGCTGAAGGCTTGCAAAGCATTAAGTAAAGTTTTTAAAATCAGGAATAAAATGTGCAAGCACCACAATCAGTCACCTGAACATATACATGATAAAAATTTTGTCCATAGATTTTTATTTCTCTTTCATTTAAAAACAGAAACCTCATCCTGCCCTTGATGAGGTTTCATGAAAAATGCAAAGTTCGCCTGGCCAATTCACCCATCCATCCGCCAACCGTAAAGTTGGGCGGACCACAAAAAATGGGAGACAGTTGCACCTTTAATGACCTTAATTGGCCTCTTAATTGTGGGCAGGCACGCTTCCGACTTTTGCACGCGCCCGCTGACCAAAATATTGCACGAGTGCGAGATGACGTCGGGACGCTTGCCCGATGTCACCTCACGCGATTTCTCGTCCAATTGGGTTGGGCGGGTGCCCAATCGTCGAACTAAAAGTTCCGCCCTATGTGGTGACTGTAAATTAAATGCCTTTGGTCATTTTGTTGTTGGTGGTGCTACTCAACCACCAATGTAGGAATTTCATGGCTGTTCTGGGGGTTTGCATGAAGCTGACATCCATTTGGACAGACCTTCATATAGCGACTTTCAAAATGAAATTGTAAATATACTTGAAAAGGTAAATGTTCCAGTGCTGTGGGGTAAGAGCGGGGGAGTGGGACTACTGGGATAGCACTTTCAAAGAGCTGGCATAGTACAATGGGCTGAATTACCTCTTTTTGTGCTGTAAGATACTATTATTTAATAGGAAAAGAAATGGCACAACTATTGGTCACCAAACAGTGGAGAAGGGAAGATATGTAGACAATTCATACAGATATGTTAAAACAACAGGGAAATAATGTGGAATTGTTTTACCTATCCTGAGTTAGACTGGAAATACTTTTTAGAATGTACCTAGGACTATTTCCTAGATCAATGTGTTATAGTTCAGGAAAGAAAGAATAATTGTTTGATTTTGTTTTAGGAAGTGAAATAGTCAAGTAACTGGTGATAGTAGGAGGACAGTTGGGAAATAGTGAACACAACGCTATTAGGTTAAATGTGAAAATAAAAAGGAAATATGAAAAGTCAACATTAAGCATGCTCGAATCAACAAAGGGCAATGTTCAGCAAGATAAGAAGTGATCTGATTTAAACTTGCTGAGCAGGAAAGTTAACAAGCATGATACAGTGGGAAATCTTCAAATATGAAATGGATAAAAGATGAAATAAATATATTCCATGAGATATAAAGAGGTTCACCAAAGTATAATGTTCCATGGCTAAATAGGGATTGAAACTTAAGGGGAAGCACATTATAAGATTGCAACAACAAAGAAGAAATTATGAGGAATATAGAAACAGTCATAGGTACGTGAAAAAAGAGATAAGAGGGGCTAAAGGGGATATGGACAAATGCTAGTAGATAATATGAAAGGAAATAGTAAAGGCGTTTATAATTATACAAAAAGGGAAAGAATAGTTAAGGAGAGGGTAGAACTGTTATGTTCTGAGGTGGAAAATCTATATTATGGAGAATGTGGGTATGGCAGAGATCTCACTATAGCATGTAGATAAGTAATTATGCATTAAAATATGTGTCGCTGTTTGCACTTCCTTGCTGCACCACTTAGATTTCATGTTGTCATAATTTTGTCACACTTTCTAGGTCAACTTCTTCACTTAATTTTTTGTGTCCACATTTAATATGGATTTCTCCTGTATAAACTCGTCATGGTGTAATTATATCCTCCCACCATTGTGTCCCTGCAGTACATCATCAGCACTGTCGCCTAGCTCTGGAATAGGTTTGAAAAAGAAAATCTTGCATTTATATAGCACCTTTCACAACCTCAGGGCATCATAAAGCATCGTGAGTGAGAGTTACAGAGCCCCTAATAGCCATTTTTAAAAATGAAACCCCCAATTCCCATCACTTACTGTCCACAATCAGTGTGGTTGTTTTGGAAAGGTAGGCATGTGCCTTTCTAAGTCCCCTTTACTGTGTGATCAATCAAAGGAAACAGCAGCAGGCTTTTGTGAGTCTAAAAATAAAGAAGATTATTTATGCACACATTCACCCCGAGTCTAAACGCTACATCAGTCACACACCACACACTCAAGAAAGATACAATTAAAGAAGATAGTGCACTTATTTATACAAGTGTTAAACCAAAATGATAGTTAAAAGTTCACATGCTTAGCTTACTGTAGGAAATCGGTCATTGGAGACCTTGTAGAGAAAGAAGTCCTTTTCCACTCTTGGATTGTAGTTTAGATGGGTTCAAATAGCTGAATGCAGATATCCAGATTGTTGCAGGGTTCCCTCAAAGCGATGAATTTTCAGCAGGTTGCAAAGCTAGGCACTTGTTCTTTTCATATCAGGAGGTCAAATTTCTTTACCGGTGGACTTGGAGTTTTGGAATCAGCCTGGGAGGCTTTTAAAGACTCTACAGCCTCCCGGCTCTTAAAAGGCGAAGATGTCACATTCTTTTTGCTGCAGCTGTTCTGCAGCTTTTGCTACCTTCTTGCAGACTGCCCAGATCTTTTCTGGGTCTTTCTCCAGCACAGTTTCAGTCACATGACCAATACTGGCATTGTCTAACCAGAATGGTTTGGAAATCCAAATACATCACTACATCATAGGAGAGAGATGGTGGTCTTTCACACGTATTCTGTAGATAACTAGATAAGCATGGATCTTGGAGACAAGGGGCAGAATTTTGCCCTTGATGGGCGGGCAGGCCCCACTGGCTCGGCGGCGGGCGGGCAGTCAAAGTGGGCCCTGCCGCCATTTTGAGTGGGTGGGCCAATTAAGGCCCACCCAGCGGGCTGCCTGACGGGAAGCGCGATGTGCTTACTGTGCGGGGGAAGGGATTCCCCAACTGTCAGAGTGCGCACTTTCGCACATGTGCGTGAAAGAGCACACATCTCCCTGAGACTAAGTGCTGTCTCAGGGAGATCGGTGAAAGCTTTATAAACATCAAAAATAGAAAAATAAAAAAATTATTAACATGTCTCCATCGTGACAATGTCACACGAGATGGGATATGTTAATAAAAAGCACAGAAACTTTATTAAACTTTTTAAAAACAGACATGAAACCTCATCCCGCCAGTGGATGAGGTTTCATGTTTTTTCAGAAGCCCGCTGGGGCTCCTGGCCTGCCCACCAACATTAAGGTTGGACGGGCAGGGCCTTTAATTGGGTTAACTACCCTGTCAATGGCCTCAATTGGCCATTGACAGGTTGGCGGGCGGACAGCTGATTTCGCTGTCCGCCTGCCTTCCTGAATATTTAAATGGGGCGGGATGATGTCGGGGGTTTGCCCCGACGTCATCCCACGTCATTTTCACGTCAGTGAGTGGGCCCCGCCCCCAGCTCGCCGACGGAAAAATTCTGGCCAAGAAGTCTAGAGGTCTATTGATTCTGTGTTTGGAGTGAATTTTGAGCAGGTGTGAATTCCATAAAGGGGCCCTGTCTAGGTATGGCCAGTCAAAGCAAAATCCCCCACTCAGGATGACTCAATTAAGAACTTCCCAGAAGCTTGAGACATTCTATGTTGAAGTTGCAATGGTCTCTTGACCCTTTGGCAACCATATTAGCCACCTTATGAGTGTCCATTTTAAAATATAAAATACAGTTCCAGAAGCTTCCACTGGAAAATAGTCCAACTTTGAAGTAATGAAGAGGGTTCGTCTTCACCGGGCATGACAATGACCCACTTCACCCAGGAAAAGAGAAATTGCCAGAGTTACTTTTAACATACTTTGAACTGACCTTTCATCTTACACAGAGAGAATGGTGGAACTCTTTTTTTCAAAATCCATCCCATGATCAGTCAGGCCTTGTCTTTCAGTTTTGGAGGAGCAGAGGTGTCGTTTAAACAGAAGTAAAATAATCTTCTACCTTAGAGCTTTCATTCAATTTGCTAATAGATATACATTTATTCGTACCTTGAAAGGGGGAAGGAAGGAAAATCTGTGGGTGATTTGTGTGTTACTGCAGCACCACCTAGCTGTGCGGCCTCTTGGAAAGTAGTGGCATGTAAGTGAGCATGTGTGGATGAAGAGCTATGAGTTTGTGTGTTTGGAGAAGCTGAGATCCTATGATTTGTTATTTTCTGTTTAACGATGGTTTCCTCCCCCCTTTTGCTTTACCTGATTCCACCTTCCTAACCTCATTTGTTTGAAATCTTTCCCAAAATTTAATTAGGGAGAAAGAAGCTGCAAATTATATTTAGTCAGCCTAAGGTAAACCTAAATTTATAATTAAAAGTTTTGCCTGATTTTATGACATGGCAGATGATCTGTGCCAGGCGGATCAAATCCACGAGGGAAACTTGATCCCGCTATCACAACAGTTTTGCAATTTGTATTTATTTCGAGATGTGCGCCCTGAATTCAGCAGTAATGAGTCCACCAAGAGTTTAGAGATTTTTTAAAAAAACTAAAATTAAAATGTTTATGTGGTAAAGTGGAGTACCATATACCTTCAAGAGAATGCAAGTGGACGAACCATGTGACAGTACTGACCAATCAACGTACAGCTCGGGCTCCTGTTCAACTGTAAGTCTAGAGCTGGAGGTGGTTGTGGGAGCACGCAAGGATTTAACGCTCTGCCTTCTGTTGCAATAAACAATCACAGTCCGTTCTTATGTCGGTCTTTCTCCATTATTGATAGCGAGCATCAACTAACGGGTGTATGTGAGGGTGTGTAATTCGAGTTTACTCAACTGATGAACTCATAGAGTCAAGACATAAAAACTTATTGACAAAAGAAAATATTTCAAGCACATACAAATTACTACTATATTAACTCCTAAAATCCCTAATTAACCTGGCTCCCAGTTATACCCCTTTTAAGGTGATGGTCCAAAAGTAGATTTTTAGATATTAAACAAATCCAGCAAATGAACATAATACCCTGGACAGCAGAATTCAAAGAACAGCATGCAGGTGCGATCAGCAGATCTGGGAGCGGCCAGGGAACAGACCACTCACCGCCATCAGCCCCCAGCTGCGATTTCACATTGGCTGGCCAATTAACGGCCAGCCAGCGTGAAGCATGCGCTGAAATGCTCAGCGTTGCCGGGGTGGGGGCAGGAGGAGGGCAGGCACTGACATAAGCGTGGGCGCGGGCAAGCGCAGAATGAAAGCTCCATAAAGACAAAGAGCTGCCTCAGGGAGCTGAAGACTCCCAAAGTATTAAATAAAGATTTTAAAATCAGAACAAGAATGTCCAAGCATCACAAACAGTCACCTGAACATATACATTATAAAAATGCTGTCCATAGATTTTTATTTTTTTATTTTAATAATGGAATCATCTCCGCAAAATAAAGCCAGTCCCACAAGAAGAAATGGAGTCTTCATCTAAGCTTGAGTCTGTGCTGCATGTCACATGGTTTGGAAGTACCGGTGGAGCCTGTGGGACCCGAGGGGGCTAGAGAGACAAACCTGCCAATTTCCATTGAGGAACCTAGTGGACAACTGTCCCCTGGAAAGGAGGTCTTGAAGATCTCGCCTGTGGATGAGATTTCATGAAAAATGCCTGGCCGATTCGTCCAGCTGCCAACCATAAGGTTGGACGGACCACGAACAATTGGGGACAATTACAACTTTAATGAGCTTAATTGCCCTCTTAATTGTAGGCGGGCGTGCTTCTGACTTAAGCATGCGCCCGCCGACCAAAATATCACGCAAACGCAGGATGACGTCGGGATGCTCGCCTGACATCATCACACGCTATTTTATGCTCGAGCAGGTCGGGCGCGCACCCATATGCCGACCTGAAAATTCTACCCAAAGTAGCTTTCCCCAGCTTCGGTTTCTGTAGACAGCAGGCTTAATGCACAAATACTGGAGGCTTCACACCATTCTGTTAGATCTTACAATGCCTTCTCCTGACTCATTCTCCTTTATACATGTTTCTCCCTTTTTAGCATGTAAATTCCATTGTTTCCATATGTCTTTGTGTCCTTGGAACTTTTACCTTTCTCATAATATAAATCTTTTAATGTTGCTACTATTCTCCTTAACCTCTTTGAAATTCAAATCCCCCTTCATCTATCTAAAATGCAAATTCCCTTTACATCTTACATGTTAAGACCATGTTTACTCATTAGCATACTAAAGATACTTCTACACCTTACTTGTTTTGATAACTTTGGCTTGCAGTCTGCTTGGCTATAAAATGTAATTAAATTACACACGCAGACAGAACAACACCCCATGAACCTACTTTACACTAAACCAGAAAAATATATCTTCATGACGCTGAATAAAATAACTTATGGACTGTCCTTAGAGAGGAAATGAAGCATTAAAAGTTTGAATTAAGAATGGCTGCTGAATCAATCTCATCTTTTGTCAAGCAATTGTGTTTGGTCTTGGTAATTGAGAGCCTCTAACTGATTTGTTAACCATATATACATTATTGTTATTTTAGACAGGGTTGAAAAAGAAACATTAAAGCTTTTGTTATACTGAAGTAACTTGTTATGAGAAAGCCTGTAACTACAGTTTTGTAACTCTATGGGCAGAATTTAACAAGTTGGCGAGCGGGGGCGGGGCCCGCTTGCCAACACGTAAAATGACACGTGGTGACGTCAGGGGGAACTCCCGACGTCACTGTGCCCGATTCAACTTTTCAGGAAGGCGGGAGTGCAGCCAAATCAACTGTGCACCTGCCGACCTGTCAATGGCCAATTGAGGCCATTGACAGGGTCAGTTAAGCAATTAAAGGACCTGCCCGTCCAACCTTAAGGTTGGTGGGCAGGCCAGGAGCCCTGGCGCGAACTGGAAAAAGCATGAAACCTCATCCACGGGCAGGATGAGGTCTCATGCAGGCTTTAAAAATTTTTAATAAAGATTGTGTAAAAATTATGGACATGTCGCAACTCATGTGACATTGTCACATGAGGGGACATGTAAAGGAAATTTTATTTTTCTATTTTTGTCTTTTTTACACTTACAGACAATCTCCCTTAGGCTGCACTTAGCCTCAGGGACATGAGTGCGCTCTTTCGTGTGCATGCACGAAAGAGTGCACTCTCGATTTTGGGAACCCTCCCCCCCGCCTGCACAGGGAGCACGTAGCACTTCTGTGCGGACATCCCGCTGGGCGGGCCTTAATTGGCCTGCCCATGTAAAATGGCACCGTGCCTCCAATCGGGGGCGCCGATCAGAAGCGCGCCCACACGTTCCCGCCCTTTGCTTCATCATTAGGTGTGGGGGATGAGGGTAGGATTTTGGCTTATTTAAACTTTGCTTGTTGTGCTTGCGGGAGTATCAAACAGTTGGTTGACCATAATTTACTGCTCATTTTAACATTATTTCAGTCAGTCACTTTAACCCCTGACAAGGGGGCTTTTTGCTTCTACCATTTCAAATGCTTTATCACTTCAGGGTTCTCGGAATGGAATATATGTAAACAGCTGTAATGGGGAGTCTCTAAATACAAACTGTTGGCTATTATTTACTTCTCCACTTTCTTGGGAAATGGAACGGGGAATGAGAAAAGGTTAATCTGATCCTCTGTAAACCTTTCAGGATAGTGAACGGTATCAGTAAAATACTTCCCATTATTTTTTCTCTAAAGAATGCCCTCATTTCATCCTGATTGAGAGGTGGATTGGGCAGGGATTGCCTGGGGCTCAGTGCTATAAATAATTTTTCAGATTCCCCAGCTTCCATGCTGAACCCGTTCCATCTGTCCGTCCTTCCCCAACACTGCACCTGCTTCCATGTGGGTTCTGGTTTGGCACTATGTTATACCTTGTTGGCCATAGTGTTGCTATTACTCCTTTGGTCCACTTGGAGAAAGAATAAGTTTCCAGGAAGGGTGAGAATCTTGCCTTCACTTTGTGGTCCTTAATAAATTTAGAGCACTGCTTCAGTGCCTCACGCATTCTGTTTCATTAAATGCCTCTTACCAAGTTTTATTAAGTTATCCATTAAACTACTTCTAACAATCTTTCTCTGAGAAACCACAGAATCTTTACAGTGCAGAAGAAGGTCATTCGGCCCATCGAGTCTCCACTGGCTCTCTGAAAGAGCGTACTACTTAGCCCCACTCCCCTGCCTTATTCCCGTAGTCTTGCACATGCTTTCTTTTCAGATAGCAATCCAATTCCCTTTTCAATATCTCGATCAAACCTGCCTCCACCAATTTATTTATTTTACATCTCAGGCTTCACAAGGAAGCCTTGAGCCTTCTTTATCCCCAATTTTCCTCCAGATCATATCCAGAGCCTGACTGTGACTGACCATTCCACCTGCTCTGCCACAATCCTGGGTCACTGCTCAATTGCTCTCTGGGAAAAGTAACATTTCCAAATATTTAATCTGTTTCCTTAGCTTGTATAGGTCGGTCCTAGTTCTACCTGACTCTATCACTACAGACATGCTTTCTGTTAAACAATTGCCCATACCTCTAATGACCTTATATAACTAGATCAACTGTAAAGGGATTGCCATAGGTGCACGTAAATTTTCAGAAGGCTTTCAATGAGTTATCTGACAGGAGTCATGCTACAAACCTTCAATTGTATGGCAAAAACATAGAAAGTTATTGAATGGGCAGAAAAAAAAGTTTAGGGCAAATGTTGCAGAGCCCTCAGAGTAGCGAAGCCTAAAAGGAATTTTACCTGCAGTTAATGAAGAGTTTTGGCAACTATTTCAATACCATTCGTGGTGTTCTTATGTTATCCATTTTTTATCCCCCATGATATCCAACTTAACCCGTAACTCCTGAGTTACCTTCCCAGAATCTTTATGGTGTAACTATCCATCGTGGTAAGTTGACCTTCCATGGAAAGCCACAATACTTAAACACCCTTATGAGTATTATTTTATAAATCAAAAAAGTGGATTACATAGATTTCTTTTCCTTGTTCCACTTTCTCTAGTGCAGTGCTGGCCTGCCACTTACAGCTTTGTCAGTGCACTTATTACATGTCTATAAGATAGCAATGTATAAAATCCTACAATATAAATGGACTAGTGTATACACACCAAAAATTTTGAAACAACCTTTTCAGAACAAATGTGTAAAACAACTTACTGCGAAGATACTAATCTACATAATTGTATCTAGAAAGCAATGGTATCATTTTTCTGTCAATATGCTCCATTTTTTATTTATTTACAGAATACAACAATTTTCCACCAACTCAGTTGCAGAGAGAAGTGGCTGCAACCTAAAGAATATGAAGCTGAAGAAGGTTGGTTTTGGAAGAGAACTGAGGATAAAGAGCCCCTCGCCTCCTCTTTATTGCTGATCCTTTTCAATAGGACTCTAATTCTGCTCAGCTGGGCTATTCTCCTACTCTGGAATTTTCAGAAACGTTTGCAAGCCTTCCTGGTTAATTCGAGAACATGTGGAGTTTTTCCAGTTGCAAAGGCCTGAATTTTTGATCTTGAGTTGGGTGCACAGAGTCGGGAGAATTCCTGGCTCCACAGACCTGACTCCTGAAGAAGTGCCCCAAAAGGTCAGATTTTCATTCTGGTGGAGGTCAGGTTTTCATTCTGGTGGAGGTCAGGTTTTACGGGAGCCGTGCTCACCGCCCCCGGAAGCAGTTTGGAGGCAGTCGGGTGCGGAGGCAGGCTGGGCTAAAGGCCCACCTCAGTGCTCCAGCATTTTGTCCCAGCAAGTGGGAGAAAAAGAATAAAACAAACAACAGCCCTCCAGCTCTCACCCCTCACCACCCCCATACATCCCCATCAGGGCATAGGGGGTGGGGGGAGGGTGGGTGTGCAGATGGTGCCAAACTCCTAGGCCTGGGGCTGGGACCTGGCCTCATTGCTCTAAACGGAGTTTCTTTTGTTGTCCCCCCAGCCTGTACAGCCAGAGCTTCAGACTGAAAGACCGACTTTAAAAAAAAGCTGAACCTTGAGGCTGAGTTCCTTGCCGGTCTGTCAGTTTCACTGAGTTACTGCGCTGCTGCTTCTGACCTTCGGGGAGCTTTGTGGTTCCGATTATTTTTTTTGAAAATCACGCTAGAAAACCACGAAGCCACCCAAAGTTCAGCAGCAGCGGAGAGTGTCCTTGCTTGAAAAATGGTAAGTCAAATCTCTATTTTAGAGACAATTGGATTCTGATGGGTGTGGAAAGGGTGAGATGGTTGGGTTATGCTGCTCACTCACCCCCCCATGCCCCTTTATCCCCTCCATGCCAACCCATGCCCCTCCACTCACCCCCATGGCCCTTCATACCCCGTCCCTCACTTAGAATAGTCCATTGGTAGGTAAGATGCACACTGGCTCACTATGACCTTAGTCCACACTCATCAAACAGAATGGGAACTTACAGAAAGGTGTAGTTTTGAAAATTTCATTTCCATTTTCTTGTATCATATTAGTGTTTACATATAGAAAGTACTGATAGCTGTAACTTGATAACACATAAAATAACAATCAAGGGGAGGTCATGCCTGACAAATCTGTTAGAAGTTTTGAGGGGGTAACGAGTAGGTTAGACAAAGGAAAGCCAATGGATGTTATCTACTTGGACTTCCAGAAGGCCTTTGACAAGGTGCCACACAGGAGGCTGCTCAGTAAAGTAAGAGCCCATGGTGTTAGAGGCAAGGTACTAGCATGGATAGAAGATTGGCTGTCTGGCAGGAGGCAGATCTAGATGAAGGAACTGAGGTCATCCTGGCTAAGTTTGCAGATGATACGAAGATAGGTGGAGGGACAGGTAGTATTGAGGAGGCGGGGAGGCTGCAGAAGGATTTGGACAGGTTAGGAGAATGGGTGAAGAAGTGGCAGATGGAATACAACGTGGGGAAGTGTTAGGTCATGCACTTTGGTAGGAAGAATAGAGGCATAGACTATTTTCTAAATGGGGAGAGAATTCAGAAATCTGGAGTGCAAAGGGACTTGGGAGTCCTAGTCCAAGATTCTTTTAAGGTTAACTTGCAGGTTGAGTCGGTAGTTAGGAAGGCAAATGCAATGTTGGCATTTATTTTGAGAGGATATAAAAGAATATAATATAAGAATACTAGAATATAAAAGCAGGGATGTGCTGCTGAGGCTTTATAAGGCTCTGGTCAGACCACATTTAGAATATTGTGAGCAATTTTGGGCCCCGTATCTCAGGAAGGATGTTCTGGCCCTGGAGAGGGTCCAGAGGAAGCTCACAAGAACGATCCCAGGAATGAAAGGCTTAACATATGAGGAGCGTTTGAGAACTCTGGGTCTATACTCGATGGAGTTTAGAAGGATGAGGGGCGATCTGATTGAAACTTACAGAATACTGAAAGGCTGAAAGGCCTGGATAGAGTTGACGTGTGGAAGATGTTTCCATTAGTAGGAGAGACTAGGACCCGAGGGCACAGCCTCAGAGTAAAGGGAAGACCTTTTAGAACAGAGATGAGGAGAAACTTCTTTAGCCAGAGAGTGGTGAATCTATGGAATTCATTGCCACAGAAGGCTGTGGAGGCCAGGTCATTGAGTGTATTTAAGACGGAGATAGATAGGTTCTTGATTGGTAAGGGGATCAAAGGTTACGGGCAGAAGGCAGGAGAATGGGGTTGAGAAACTTATCAGTCATGATTGAATGGCGGAGCAGACTCGATGGGCCGAATGGCCTAATTTCTGCTCCTATGTCTTATGGTATATAATAATGTTTATCACGTCATGAAATAAAATATTCCACGCTTTCTTATTGTCTACAGGCTTTACCTATATACTCCAAAATGTTGGGAATTAATTAATTTTGAAACATTTAATTTCATTTTCCTTGCAGTTTTCTGTCGTGTCTATGTGGCAGACCATTCTTATGTCAGTTTCCGAACTAAAATGTCAACGTCAGCACAGCAGCTTCTCCACACTGTAGCTGAAAAGCTTCAGCAATGTGAGGAGGATTTGATACTAGTGATAGTCAGTTCCACTGAGGGTGAGTTTCCTCTTGCCATATCAAATTAAAGGTTTTAACGCAAAATATGATGCTTCCATTATTATTTAGGTTTAGGTTCCTAATTTTAGAAACTATTAATTGTTTCAATGCAGAGTTAAAAGTGGTTTTACCCATCGCTGTTTTGACATGATTTTAGGAATTGAAATGGTTGTTTTGCCTGATTTCTAATTCAAGCTTTTTTTTCCTGTTTCTAGAAAGGCGAATTCTTCGACCTGATGACGTGTCCATTTTTAAATCTCTGGATCCCACCACTCGCTTATTTGTTTGTAAAAAAGATCCCAATGATTTCTTGGTAAGAAACAGTTGCCCTACTTTTGTGCAGTAAACCATGCACCAACATTCTTGGTTTCTCAGTCTACTCTCTGATCTCAGCTGGGAGGCATTAAATTATGCAAAGCAGATGTGAATGTGGCTGTATTGGAAACTGAAGATAGTCTGGGCACTGGACTGTGTGACACAATCAAGGGCAAGCAGGAAGAAAGTTAGACAATAAGCTAAGCTCAATTTTGAAAATTAATGGACATAAACACCCATTTAGTCCAGCTCAATATGGGTATTATTTTTACCAAGTTTATACAGCTCTCTCTTTTTGCTGCCTGTACCAGTGTGACATCACAGATTAATTTGAAACTCTATTCTTTGATACTTCAGTGGGGATATTAGATCTTCATTTTAAATGGGTTAGCGCTTCACCTAAAATAGCAGAGAGTGAAATTTCAGACAAACACATTCAGGTTTTGTATTGATTATCCCACCGTATCATTCCAGTACTATAGGACTTCATAACTTATTCAATAGGAGACACATCCAGTTATTAATCTGATATTCATGTATCTCTTCCAGACTCTTACAGCAGAAAGTGATGAAATACCACAGCAAACTATCCAAATGCTTGGAATGAACACCTGGCAATTGGCCAACAAATTAACCAATTTTGATTGGGATTTATTTAACTGCATCTGTGAAGTAAGTGTTAGCCATTAAACAAGCTACCGAGTAACTTATTTGCACACGTCAAAGCATTTATTTGTTCTGTTCAGGAACTTCACTGTTGTAAGTGAATATTTTGAATACAGGTTGAACATCTTCTTAACAACACAAAAACAGAAATACCTGGAAAAACTCAGCAGGTCCGGCAGCATCGGCAGAGAAGAACAAAGTTGACGTTTCGAGTCCTCATGACTTGTTTTCAGTTCTGTTGAAGGGTCATGAGGACTCGAAACGTCAACTTTGCTCTTCTCCGCCGATGCTGCCAGACCTGCTGAGTTTTTCCAGGTATTTCTGTTTTTGTTTTGGATTTCCAGCATCCGCAGTTTTTTGTTTTTATCTTCTTAACAACTCCTGAAATAAGTACATACAATGCACTGAAAGAAGCCCCATGCTGTTTGTTCCCTTTAGCCAGCTGTTTGTATTAAGCAAACACTGAACTAGTGGCAGAGCAAGCAACTTGTCATTAGCTAGAGGATCATATATCAGTGTGCACTGAATTACTTATAATGATGTAACATTTAACTAAAGTTATTTCTGTCTGATGGCTATTCAAAACTATGATGACTATTCTGTATTTGAATAAAATGCAGAACTATTGGACATGTCCTTACAGAAATGTTTGTTTGACATACAAACCCCAAGCCCCCAACCACAAACTCGCATTCCTCTGATTCCAGTATTTTCTGTTTACAATTGCATGTGTTCAGCCACCTAGACCCCATGCTCTAAAGTTCCTGCCTGCCCCCACCCACCTGAAATCCTTGGACTTCTACACTTCTCTCTCCTCCTTTCAAACTCACCTTAAAAACTTCTTTGGCCAAGCCTTTTGTCAACCCTCATAGCAACTCCTTCCTTGACTTATTTTTCTAATTTAAAGGCACTATTTAACTCCAAATTGTTGTTATTGGAGTTGTCATTCAAGTTAACAGAAAAAAATGTAACTTGATTGTTGAGGAGAGTGAATATCCAGGTGTGAAAGTGATGAAGAAGGGTCAGCTTTGAAGAAGGGTCTCGAAATGTTAACTCTGTTTCTCTCTCCACAGATGCTGTTAGACCTGCTGAGTTTTTCCAGCATTTTCTGGTTTTGTTTATGAAAGCGAAATAGGTCAGCGTGATCAGGCTGAACCAGAATCATAATAGGTCCAGTCTCTTCCCACCTACATTTGTGATTCTTCTGACACCCTACGGCATTTCAACCATTTCCAGTTTCTTGGCCTTAATCACCTCCTCTTCACTGTGAACGTCCAATCCCTCTACATCTCCATGCCTCACCAGGACAGTCTGAAAGCTCTCCGCTTCTTCTTTGAATGAAGGCCTGAACGTTCCCCATCCACCACCACTCTCCTCCGCTTGACTGAGCTTGTTCTCTCTTTGAACAATTTCTCCATTAACCTGACTCACTTCCTACAAATAAAAGTTGTGGCTATGGGTACCCACATGAGCAGTAGTTATGCCGATCTTTTTCTCATGTATGTGGAACATTCCTTGTTCCAGTCCTACTTAGGTCCCCTCCCACAACTCTCTTTCCAGCTCATAGATGATTGTATTAGTGCTGCTTTCTGCTCTCTTTCAGAACCAGAAAAATTCATCAATTTTGCTTCCAATTTCCACCCTTCTCTCACCTTCACATGGTCCATCGCCAACACTTCCCTTCCTTGGCATCTTGTCTCAGTTTCTGCAGATAGACTGTCCACTAATGTTCATTACAAGCCCACCAACTCCCACAGCTACCTCAGCCACTCTTCCTCACTCTCTGCTTCCTGTAAGGACTCCACCCCATTCTGCCAGTTTCTCTGAGTCTGCCATTTCTATTCAGATGATGCTACCTTCCACAACTGCGCTTTCGATATACCTCCCTTTTACCTGAACCGAGGATTACTCCACCACCACCCCCAGTGGTGACAAAGACCTCAACCCTGTCCGACCTATTTCCCACACTCCAACCTCACCTCTTCCCCTCCCTCCCAGAACCACAGTATTCTTCCCCTTGTCCTCACTTTGCACCTCACTAGCCTCCATATTCAAATAATCATCCTCCGCCATTTCCTCCACTATCTCCAGCATGAACCCACTACCAAACACATCATCTCCTTCCGTCCCGACAGCATTCCGAAGAAATCGTTCCTTCTGCGACACCCTGGTCCATTCCCCTGTCACCCACAATATCTCATCCCCTTCTCACGACACCTTTCCATGCAATTGCAGAAGACGTAACACCTGCCCCTTTACCTCCTCGCTCCTCACTGCCCAAGCCCCCAAACATTCCTTCCAGGTGAAGCAATGATTTATTCTTTCAATTTAGTATACTGTGTTTGCTGCTCACAATGCATTCTCCTCTACATTGGAGAGGCCAAATGCAGACTGGGTCAATGCTT